>NC_090651.1:191462819-191775319 GCF_040937935.1 Hyperolius riggenbachi | reverse complement strand
ATATATATATATATATATATATGTGTGTGTATATATATTCAGTACACTCATATTACAGTTGTTAGAATTTAAGTATATGATTGAATTCGTAGGCCTCAGTTTAGTTAAAGGAATTGATTTGCAGAGTCTCCCTTTAAGCAGCATTTCTAGAAACACTGGAACGTGGTTTTGTGTCTTACAAAAAAACAAGGTTAAAGAGTTTATCTAGGCCCGATGGGCAGACATTGAGGCAGTCTTTTCTGTAAACATTGAGTGTTTGCATATTGCGTGAAGGAAAACAAGAGTCCAGTACATTAAATAATGTTCTTCTTAGAACTAGAGAACTAGGTGATAGTTTGTGCATGCGTAGTAAAGACTGTGCCTGTCATTATATCACAAGGTTTTATCAGCCAATAGCAGGCGAGGAGTTATTGATAAGTCTCTGCTCAGATGATATCACATTTAACTCTTTAGTGGTCGTATTAAAGCACCCGATGGGCTCCAGAGAGCCACTTCTGACTACTGCTGCTTCTTCTGTCTGGCTGATGACTTCCACCCGTTACTTTTAATTGTAATGTATTGTCATATTATCTAACTGTATGCTGTATATAGGCCTACATGCCACGTAGTATAGATGTAACATAAGTATAGATGTAACATAAGAGAAAACCTGGTTGCCATGCAATGGAACCAAGAGCTGTAATGCAAAGAGGATTTACTACAGAACAATTGCTTTGCTAAGATGTAACCACATGTAGAGATAGGCATCTGTATATCTGTTTACTGAATAAACTCCTAAACTTTGAGGACACCTAAGAAGTTCTATCTCCTGTGCTGTTGCTGTGCTAAGAGTCGCGTTATCACACTTCCTGTGATATGGTGCCGAACGAAGATGTAGTGTGTTGCCCATAGCAACCAACGTATAGATTCTTACAATTGGTGCCGAAATCCGGGAGAGGGTTACTTAAGAGATTATTTCTTTATGTGATGCACCTTAAAGTGCGGTGCAGCATGAGTTCCCAATAGAGAAAGGGGGGAACAGTGCATAAGGGTGAACCGGAGGTGGAAAAAAGAAGTTGACCAATCTGGGTGTCCGTCGCCGCGGCTGCAGATCGGTAAACTTATTTTTAGGTTTTTGTTGTGGACAGGGCCAGAGCTTGACAAATAGGTCAATGCTGGGCTGTTTGTGTGTTTTTCCTCGTCCACTGATTGGTCAAATATTTTTATAGCTTCTATCTTCCCCCCTGAAAAGGCTTGATCTGCAAATCCCTTCTACTGGTTCAGACAGTACCCATGAGCCTGTTTTTGTTATGTTTCACCCGTCCATGCTCGTTTCCAAACACACTCTCTCTGCTTTAGGTGAATGCCCCTGGGAGGGAGAGCAAGACCTCTTGTCTCTCTGGGAATGCCCTTCTTCTAAGCCCTCATCCCATTCTCTGCTCAGCATTCTCGTCACAGGCGTATCCCTTACATACCCCACTTGACCATGGAAAAGTGAAACTTGTTTGTACCCAAAGCGGCGGAGCAGTGCTAGGGGTCTTCTAGAAAACCACCTTTATACAATCAGCTCCATCCTCCTAGGTACTGCTGAAAGCTAGACACCTCACCTTGTATATCGCTTAGCTTGGAAATATTGGCTTATGAGATTGTTTGACACCAATCTCTTAACCATGTTAATTTATTTGCGTAATTTCACACACAAACTCACCTGTGTAATGATGCCCAAGATTGTCATCCCCATCATTACAACTAGTGGGTGCATAAAGAAATTTTGAACTGCAGAGGCCCAGTCCGAGTGTACCTGGAACATTGCCAGAAACCTTCTCCACCAGGTCAGACTGGAACTCACCTGATTATATTTGTGTTCAACCTCTTTAAGATCCCCTTGATCATGGTGAAATATCGCTTCTAGTTTAGTGTTCTGTTTGTTTAAGTGTTGTAACAAAGTGTTGTCTTGTGTCAAAACCTGTACCCATTTGTCCCATGGTGTGTTATCCCTCAGGATGGGCACTTCCTGTGGAGCTTTGAACTTTAGAGTTCTCTTAACAATTTGAGGAATAACGTAGTCAAACCTTGATGACTTGATCCATATGGGATCTCTGCTCACACAATAAGTTCCCCTTGGAAGATCAACCTTGTTGGAACAATTATGAAAATGTATCATGAATGTGTCAGTAGACATCATGTTTAAAATACAAACTTTTCCTTCAGCCACCGGAGATATTGGTTTGGCTTCGGGATGGATCTTTTGAATGGCAGCTGTGCATTCTGTGTTATTGAGCCAGCATGCTTCCTCACTAAATCTGAATTGCCCCGGCACACACCGGTACTTCTCTGAGAATTGCCAGCATAATGACAAATCTACTTGTTTCACCTCCCCGTCTAGCACCAAAAAATGTTGACCTCTCAGGTCATGGTGTAAGACGTGTGGAAGAAACAGGTGTCCCCAGTGATACTACTGGAAAAACGACCTGAGTTTTTTCCATTGGTAGGAACTAAGGAAGTATAGGTACATAAAGAATTGTCGCACCCTTTCCACCTGTTTACCCAGACATCTCGGTGCCTCCATGCAAAAGATCCTTCTCCAGGAAAATCGATGACTCTCTCCTTGTCAAGTCTCAAGTGTATAAGGAGTTTTACCTTCTGATAAGGCTTGAGCCATTATCTTAAAATCCGCTGTTAACTCGCTCTACATAGAAAGGCATGCTGTTTCCCATGCCGTATCCCTAGCATGTGAAATCACCTTCTGAAGAATTATTTGAATGTGCCTTTGCGTGTATCCCTGAAATGTATGTGTTGTACGTTAACTGTTCCAAAACCAAGTTCAGATGATGTTGGGTACCCACATTCTGTTGTTCCAATGTGCCTAATTGTTGAATGGCGTCTGTCATACCTTCTATGTCTACACTGTTTGCTACCCCATCCCAGGGCCCATGCCTCCCAAGATTGTATCTGCTAAATCCCGGGACCTTCTTCTGGCTACATTATTCCCTGTGGAATGTGCCCATGACATAAAAGCCTGTACCAGGGTGGCAGCGACAGTCCTGCAGTTAGGGGTAGATGTCACAGACCGCAAGGCCGATCTGCGGATGGGGCAATTGATCAGCGTCAGAAATCCTCTCACACGGTCATTTGTTCATCACGAAGGGTAACCCGCGTTCGCAATTTGATGAACTGACTCGAGAAGGGAGCGTTCGGATGCCAACGGATTCACCTCACACATACAATTCAAAGATCTGCCACCAAGCGAGTTACACAGCCTGCTACTGTAATTATACTAGGACTTGGAGAACGCTCTATTAACCTCTAGCAGTATGCAGGAACCTGGGTCAGATCGTTATATCTGGGCTGGGTTCTCGCATACGGGTTATAAAGGCATACTTCTATTAAACACAGGGTAGCGATTTCAGGGGAATAGGTACGATTGTGTATGTTCAGCAACAGGTCATAACCGCTAAACGATTTTTAAAACGTTTAATAACAAAAATGCATTACATACAGTTATATACACAAATTAACATATACACACAGAGCTTAAAAATAAAAAGGAATAAAATCAGAAAATTCTTACTTAGTTATGCTGAGCAGTCCATTTGAAGAATGAAGAAAAAGAGTCCAGTTTAAAAGTAGGCATTCAGGTTAAGAGTCTTTGAACACTGCAGGCGCTGGCTCTCCTTAAGCGCCTGCATGGACGTTCCTAGTCGATGGAATTTGGAGAACTGAGGGAGGGGTCCCTCACAACCACTTTTGACTGACCTGAGTTTTGAGCTGTCACTACCTGTAAAGTAGGTGTGTTTCAGGCGGGGTTACCATCTAATCAGCAGGTTGCCGCCCACAGACTCAGAGCAGAAAATGTACCAATTATTAATCTGTGTAACTCCGCCCCAGATTGGCGCATCGCAAATCTGAGGCTATATTCATAAGCGGCTTGCGACCCTGTATAAAACGAGGCTATACATGCCTATTCTATTGCATTCGCTCTACGCAGGCCGGATAAAGTGGTTTCTCTACAGATTCCTGATAGCTAGAAATTGCAATTCAAGTGAATGATAACCAGAGTTAGTACCTGCTAACGATGTTTTGAACAATCCTTCAGGGCAAGGTGAGACGTCGCTCCTCCCAGACGCAGGAACAGACAGCACTCCCCCTATAAAAAAGTCACATGGTCAGTACACCCTCAGTGCGTTAAGCCAAGTACCGGACAGGTGAACAACCACTAACCCACAATGTGCCACTATTTCACACAGACAAAACACTAACACCCGGGTGGGATCGTTGCCCTGAAGGATTGTTCAAAACATCGTTAGCAGGTACTAACTCTGGTTTTTTTCATACAATCCTTCAGGGCAAGGTGAGACGATTAACAAGTAATACAACCTCAGGGTGGGACCACCGCTTGGAGAACTTTTCTTCCAAACGCTTGGTCATTAGCCGACATTGCATCAATACGATAATGACGAATAAATGTTGAAAAGCTTGACCACGTAGCCGCTTTACAAATCTGCTCAGGTGAAGCGCCTGCATGATTAGCCCATGACGTTGCCATAGCTCTAGTGGAGTGTGCTTTAAATGATGCTGGAACCTCAGCTCCCATAATCTTATATGCCTCAACAATAGCTAGCTTGATCCAACCGGCTATAGTGGATTTTGAAGCCCTCTGACCCAAGTTCCTACTTGAATGCAAAATAAATAAGGAATCTGATTTCCTGATATTTGCAATTCTGTCTATATATTCTAATACACATCTCCTAACATGTGAAAAAACTCTTCTTTCTCACTTTTTGGGTTTACCGAAAAAGTAGGCAGCACAATATCTTGTGACCTATGAAATTTTGACATAACTTTGGGACAAAATTTAGGATCCGTCTGAAGAATAAGTCTATCCTGAAAATCCTGAAAATACGGGCTCTTTATTGATAAGGCTTGGATCTCACTCACTCTCCTTGCCGTAGTCACTGCCACCAGAAACACTGTTTTAAAAGTCAACAATTTTAATGACGCATTCTGCAAAGGCTCAAACGGACTCTTACACAAACCGTTTAGAACTACAGACAGATCCCAAGGTGAAACATACGGCTTAAATATTGGAACTTTCCTAGACACTGCTTTTATAAACCTTATAATCAAAGGTGAGGAAGAAATTGGAACGCCTGAAAAAGCCGACAAGGCTGAAATCTGTACTTTCAAAGTACTGACTGATATTCTTTTTTCCCAACCGTCTTGGAGAAAATCCAAAACCGCTGGAATGGAAAGGCTATCAAACTTTGAGTCTTTTAACCAGGAATGAAAAGTTTTCCAGTATTTCAAGTAAATTTTTCTTGTCACCTCTTTACGGCTGGAAATCAAAGTACCAGCCGTCTTATCCGACACCCCCATCTTCCTAAGCAACACTAGCTCAGGATCCAAACCGCCAGACTCAGACTGCCTGGATGAGGATGCCATATTTCTCCCTGATAGAGTAAGTCTGGTCTTTCTGGAAGTCGCCAAGGCTCCCCTGACGACAGATACCTGATCCTTGCAAACCAACTTTTTCTTGGCCAGATCGGAGCAATCATTATCATCGGAGCTCTGCAACTTCTCCATTTGTCTAGTACTGCCGGAATTAGAGTCAGTGGTGGGAATGCATACAGAAGGGGGAAATCCCATTTCTGATTGAGCGCATCCACTCCCATACAATTGTCCCTCGGATTCAACGAAAAAAATTGTTTGACCTGACAATTTTCCTCTGTTGCAAACAAATCTATTGTTGGCATTCCCCATCTTTCTGTTATATACCGGAACACTTCCTTGTTCAGAGACCACTCTGAGGATAGAAGCTTGTTCCTGCTCAGCTTGTCTGCATCCATATTTAATGTTCCCTTGAGATGAAGTGCTCTCAAGGATAATACATGGCTTTCTGCCCATGATAAAATTTTCTCCGCTTCCTCCTGTAATAACGGGGATCGCGTGCCTCCCTGCTTGTTTATGAATGCCACTACAGTCATATTGTCTGACTGAATCAGTAGATGCGACTGGTTTACTGTCGACTGTAACTCCAGTAAAGCCAACTGCACCGCTTTTAGCTCCCTCCAATTGGATGACCTTAGGGATTCGGTTTTTGTCCACTTCCCCTGAAACGCTTTGTGTCCTATGTGGGCCCCCCATCCCCACGAACTTGCATCCGTAGTTAGGATGAAGTCTGTTGGATTTCTCCAAAGACTGCCCTTCACAAGATTTGATTCCATTAACCACCACTGAAGAGATAACACAACAGTTTCTGTGATGCATACCTTGAAATCCAGCGTCTGAGGACGCCCGTCCCAGTTTTGTAGTAGAAATGTATGTAACTTCCGCAAATGAGCTAACGCCCACGGTACTGCCACCATTGTGGAAGACATTAGACCCACCACTCGAGAAATCGTTCTCAAGGATGGATTCGGGTCTTTCTGTAAACCTTGCACAGCTCCTTTTAATTTCACCACCTTTTCCGGTGGAAGGAACATTTTCTGACTTGTTGAGTCTATTAATATTCCCAGAAAAATTATTTTCTGACTCGGAACAAGTGATGACTTGTCCAGATTGATGATCCAAATTAGAGACTGAAGGTGGTTGGAAACTACCTTTAATACGTTTTCCATCTCCTCCACTGAACTGGCTAATAACAGTAAGTCGTCTAGGTATGGAATCACCAGTACCGACTTTTCTCTTATAGGAATGAATGCTTCTCCCAGAATTTTGGTGAACATTCTTGGGGCAGAAGTTATTCCAAACGGGAGGCAAACGAATTGGAAATGCATCACAACCCCGTTTACCTTTACCGCAAACCTCAGGAATTCCTGTGACTTTACGTGAATCGGAACGTGCCAGTAAGCGTCTCTTAAATCCAGAGACGCCATGAACGCTCCTGGAAACAACAGATCCCTCACGGAAAAAATTGATTCCATCCGAAATCTTTTCTTTTTCATGAATAGATTCAGGGTCTTCAGATTTAGAATCAATCTGTACTTCCCTGAGGGTTTTTTTACTACAAAAATTGTCGAATAAAACCCCTTCTTTTGCTCTTTTAGTGGTACTTTTCGAATTACCTTTTGATCCAACATATTTTGTAAGATCTCCAGAATCTCTGGAGCCAGAGCTGGGTCCCTTGGTGGTTCTGATAGTACATATCTCGACGGAGGAGGGTGGGCAAATTCTATGCGATACCCGAATCGAATCAGTTGACGAATGAATGGACTTTTCGTCAACTGACTCCACGCGTGGTAAAGGTATCTTAATCTTCCCCCCACCGCCAGAAAAGAGTCACTGCGGTTTAGACGGGGCTTCAAGAGCCTTAGCTCTGAAACCCCCCTTCCCTGATCTATCAAAAGTCCATCTTTTACCTTTCTTTTGATCTTTTGCCTGCTCCCTTTGATTAATTTTGGGCCTACGAAAAAAGTTTTATTAGGCACCAATTTCTGCTTTCTAGGGAATGTTTTCTTTTTATTAGAAGTCCTCTCCAGAGCTGAGTCCAGCTCCGGACCAAAGAGAAGGTCTCCTGTGAACGGAACGCCACATAACCTATTTTTTGATGTAAGATTGCCATCCCAAGTTTTCAGCCACAAGGCTCTATGGCAAACATTTATCAAGGCTGTGGACCTAGCCGTGAACCTAACCAATTCGGCCGAAGCATCGGCCAAATATGCCGCGGCTTTGAGCAAAATTGTAATAGAATTTAATAATTGCTCCACCGAGGCACCCGCTAAAATGCTAGACTTTAACTGATTAATCCATAATTCAAGTGTCCTCGCCACACAGGTAGAAGCAACTGCTGGTCTGAACGACGTAGCACTAGCTTCCCAAGACCGTTTAAGATACGCGTCCAATTTTTTGTCAATCGGATCTTTAAGATCTCCAAGATCTTCAAACGCTAGATCTCCCTGCTTTGTTACCTGGGAAAACGGGGTGTCTAATTTAGGAAATCTATCCCAAAGAGTAGTATCCTCTGCAGAAAACGGAAACCTTCGTTTTAATGCTTTGGATAATAAAAGTATTTTTTCTGGATCAGTCCATTCCTTCAGTATGGACTGTTTGATAGCCTTATGCACAGGAAACACCAGCCCTTCCCTTTCTTCCATACCTTTGTACAATTGATCATGGACAGAAAGGCTAGCGGAATTATCCTTATTTAGTTCTAAAGTATCATCGATAGCTGCAATCAACATCTCAGTATCCTCAATGCGAAACTTAAATCTAGAGTTTGACTCTGAGTCTATCTCTCTATTGTCCGAATCATCAGAGCTGACCCCTGTCTCCGTGACTTCCAGACTATCCGTTCCTAGAGCAGGCACCACCCCAACATCCTGTGATGATGACTGTCCTGAACTAGAGAGGGATGATTTAAATGATTCTAATGAGGCATTAACCTCCCTGGCGGTATTCACGAGCAGAGCTCGGGCTGGCTGACACATGTCAGGAGCGGTAAGCCCGAGCTCTGCTCGTGTCAGCAAAATCAATGGCTGCAGTGAATTCCTGGGTCCCGCGCGCGATCAGCGCTTGTCAGCGGGACCCAGGCTTCTTCCCCCCGGCCGCCGGAGTCCGCATTACCTTCAGATCTTCCGGGACCCGGCGGCCAATTAGCTGGGAGGATCGGCGGTGCGTCGTGACGTCGTGGGCGGCGAGAAGGGAGGGAGTTTGTAAAATAAAAAAAAAATGCCTGCAGCCAATCCCTGGGTCCCGGCGTGATCAGCGCTTGTCAGCGGGACCCAGGCTTCTTCCACCCGGCCGCCGGAGTCCCCCTTACCGCTCTGATCTTTGGGGACCCGGCGGCCAATAGACCATAATAGCCGATCAGCGGCAGAGTGACAGGGGCAGCGTAGGGTCACAGGGGAGGGAGGGGATGGAGGGAGGGGAAGGAGGGAGGGAGGGAGGGAGTATAAAAAAAAAAATTAAAATAAACTCATCTGATTGGGCGAAAACAGCATTGTATTGGATACAATAGGATTTTGTATCCAATGCAATGTTGCCTTTTGCTTCCTGGTTTGCTGAGAGGAGTTGTGGCTGTTGAGCTGGAGAGGAGCTGGCTGTGATCTCTGTGATCTGTGAGTGCTTATCTTGATTTCTGCCTACCTGTTACCGATTTTTGCCTGGACTTTGACTATTCTTTCTGCCTTCTGATTGGATTTGATTGATTACCCGTTGCTGATTTTGCCTGGACTTTGACTACTCTTTCTGCCTTCTGATTGGATTTGATTGATTACCCGTTGCTGATTTTGCCTGGACTTTGACTACTCTTTCTGCCTTCTGCCTGGATTTGATTGATTACCCGTTGACGATTTTTGCCTGGACTTGGACTACTCTTTGCCTGCTGCCTGCACCGACCTCTGCCTGGATTTACTATGGCATCATCCTCCAGAAGACGTCTCACCGTGGAAGCGCTGGCGGAGTTGGAGGACAGCGATCTGCAGTCACTGGCGGACTCCAGTGACAGCGACGCACCTGGGGATCTGTCATCCGACCCAGATAGCGACAGCGACAGTGACGCCATCACCAGCGACGTTAGTGATATCCGGGTTTGGTGCCCCATCGACCTTTCTCAGGCTCCGCCACCGCCCCCACGTTTCCCTTTTACTGGGGAGCCTGGCCTGAAGAAGGAGTGCGAGTGCAACCCCCTGGCATACCTGCAGCTTTTCTTCTCGGAGGCGGTTATTGAGAGGATAGTGGAGGAGACTAATCGCTATGCGACCCAACAATTGGCTACTCCTCAAGGACCCTTTTCCAGAAGCAGGACCTGGGAGCCGGTAACAGCAGCGGATATTTGGCTGTTTTTGGGCCTGATCATTCTGCAGGGAGTGGTGGGGAAGCCCCTGCAGAAATGGTACTGGAGCACGAATAAAATCATTGCAACCCCCTTCTTCGGTACAGTTATGTCCGAGTATCGTTTTTCCCTTATAATGAAGTTTCTCCACTTTTCTAACAATGAAACTTTTGAGGAGTCGACCCACCCTGCTCCAAAACTAAAAAAAATTTGGGAGGTCTACCAGATGGTGGTGGAAAATTTCAGGACCACGTATGTGCCACAGAGGGACATCAGCGTGGACGAGAGCCTGATGGCCTATAAGGGAAGGCTGAGCTGGCTCCAATATATTGCTTCCAAGCGGGCCCGCTTTGGGATCAAATCATACACGCTATGCGAGTCAAGTACCGGATACATCTGGAATACTATTTTGTATACGGGAAAAGGCACAAAATTTTGTCCCAGGTTTAGCGAGTTTGGAGTGGCGACATCGTCTGTATTGTCCCTTCTGGAGCCTTTGTTGGACAAAGGCTACTGTCTCACCACAGATAATTTCTACACCTCCCCTGAACTGTCTGAGATTCTTATCAAGCATAAGACTGACACCTATGGCACTGTTAGGGCTAACAGGAGGGAGATGCCGTCGGCCTTTGCCAAGCAGAAGCTGAAGACTGGGGACATAGCTGCTTGGCAGAAAGGGAAGATGTTAGCCCTCCGGTGGCGGGACAAAAAAGACGTCTGTCTCCTCTCTACTGTTCACGACACCTCCACTGTCCCCACCAGAACGAGAGGAGGAAAGGATATTGTAAAACCGCAGGTCGTGATGGACTATAACCACACCATGGGTGGTGTGGACAAAGCTGACCAGGCGGTGACCTTTTATCCTGCTGTCAGGAAGCAGCAGAAAAAGTATTACAAGAAGATTTTCCGGCACCTACTAGAACAAAGCATTTGGAATGCATACATTCTGCACAAGCAGGGAAGTGACAGGCCAGTGACGCACGCTGATTTCATCTGGAAACTGTGCGAATGTATCTGTCTAAGGTACCAGACTGCATCGGATGCCAGAGTTGGACGCCGTGCCTCTTATGTGGTAAATCCGGAGCGCCTCACTGGCCGACATTTTATGGAATACATTCCACCAACTCCCAAAAAAAATGCCCCAACTAGGACATGTCATGTGTGCTGCAGCAAAAGCGACGAGAAGGGGAAAAGAATCAGGAAAGAATCACGATTCTACTGTCCAGACTGTGATGTTGCCCTGTGTGCAATTCCTTGCTTTAAAATATACCACACACGGGAGGTGTATTAGGAGTATATATGTACATACTGCATAATTTGCTGCCTTATTTATACAGTTTTATTTCAGATTATTGATAAATTTATTTACTTCAACAATTTTGTGTTCCTGACTTTTATTTATATGCAGAATGTCTACCACACTTTTATTCTGATGTATTTTGGTGAGTTAAGACTTAAAAATCGGAGGCCTAAAATTCATGAAAAAAAATGTACCGCTTTTGACTCCTAATTCCTGACAGAAATGGACCGCCAGGGAGGTTAATCTCCTCTCTAAATGCTTTCAAAGTGTCCTGCACAGAAGGACCTGATTGCTCCCCCATAACCTTATCCATACATAATTGGCATAAGGTCTTTGCATATGGCAACGCCAATTTAGCATTACACAGTGGACATCTTTTGTATGTAGGTGGAGGCCTGGTCTTGTCAGCCGACTCTGACCCTTTCACCTGAAATACATAGCCCAAAAAACAAATAACATCAGAGATAGCCCCTCTCTAAATGCTATCAAAGTGAGCAAATATACAAACAGCCCCAGAACGAGATTCAGCCATCTCACCTTCTGGGCCGTTGAGCTGCCTTCCGTCTTGTCTGTGGCCGACATGATCTGTCCACATCCAGCCCAAGACGCTGTCTCTCACCGACTGCAGCCGCGCGGCTTTCCCCTGAAATATCTTCCTGCAATCAGTGTAGGAGAGGCGGGACCGGAAGAGACTGAGAGACAGACAGCCAGCCTCCAATAAGACGCGAGTTCCGGCCTACCCGCCGGAAACTATGCGTCACGGAGGCGACATGCGCACATCCGTTCGCATCCGACCAGGAAGAGTCAGCACTTCTCTGCACGTGCAAACAGACCCGCTCTGCACCGTCAGCTGCCGCTTACCTCCGGTCTCCGCTTCACCGATCACCAGGGGAAGCCTCCACGCCCTCTACTCTTGCTGCCCCTCATAGGGGAAGAAAGGTAGGCAAGTCCCACAAAAGTTCCAGCATGGGACGATGGGCTAGACTGCCTCAGTGCCACAGTCTCAGCCCACCCTAAGGAATGCAACCTGCAGCCCAGCACACAGGTCCCACTCCCAGGGGAGATGCCGACCTGCCTGGACGCAGGAACAAACAGCACTGAGGGTGTACTGACCATGTGACTTTTTTATAGGGGGAGTGCTGTCTGTTCCTGCGTCTGGGAGGAGCGACGTCTCACCTTGCCCTGAAGGATTGTATGAAAAAGAACTGATTTCTAGGTATCAGGAAATGTATTTTACTCTTGCTGTACCAAACCTATTTTGAATTAAAGTTCTCTTTGTTTGAAGCTTATGAGTTTGGAGGGAATCTTCTTATCTTACTGGTTTGAGCTGGCTTGGGGGACATGAGCTGTGTGCAAAATGGCTCTACCCAGGGGGGTTGACCAGGTGTGAAATTCTTTGCTGACCTGACACAGGATGTGGGGGTGAGGGGCTGTGCTGTCAGTGGAGGAGAGCAAAGGAAAGATATTTGTGTTTTATTCTACCCAGGACTGACAGTCATTGTGCAGGACCACACGAAAATCGTTGGCGATTACGCACACGACTTCCGTAATGTTCGCCACAGTAGATATTAGATATTACCCACGCTTCTAAGTTAATCTGGCAAGTGATCAATTGAAGCTGGGCCTCCACGATAACTGGAGTCGCCCTCAGTTGATTTAACTGGAAAGGACCACTTTTTACAAATTGATGTGTATCACATGACGGTAGGCGGGGTTCCTGGGTAGTCACTGGTATGGCGACTACCTGAGCTTTCGGAGTCGTGGGAACCACCCCTTTTACTGTCACGGTCCCCCTTCTCATTATACAAGATCTATTTGGACTTTTAAACTCTAGGGACTGTGGGACACCTCACCTCCCGAGCTAAGGGCGCTATTTTTAAACTCCCTCGTTTTAGTACTATCACCCTTCCATCATAGAGAGTCCCCTGGGTGCTACCTGATGTATCCCAGGATTCTACCTCTCCACTCTAAAAAGTCCCCTGATCCAGTAAATTCACGTCCCATGCTAACCCTTGTGGCCCTCCCCAGAAGAATACTGTTGGTACTCTTTCTTCTGGGAAATTGATTAGCATCTCAATGATAAAGGATGTTCCCAACTGTCCTGATTGGACCTTTGCCCCCTTTATGTCCTGAGGCAAAATGCGTACTTTAGGTCGGGAAGAATGTACTCTCTGCAATCTTTCAATTAAGAGTACCTCCTCACCCATATAGCATATGAGGATAAGTGGCTGAATATGGACTGTGTAATATTGTCTCATACTGTGACCCGTGTAGTGAGGATGATGCTACCTGTGTTGACACTCCCTTCCTCGGGATCGCTCTCCCCACCCTCTTTGTCACCTGAAAATGTGGCTGGATCTCGAATTTTACTTCTCGTTCCAAGAACCAAAAACCTTCTGCTTTCCAGCCTTTACGTGTGTATAGTTGTCTCAGAGACAACCTCTGTTGGTTGCTCCAGAGTGTGATATTGTTCACTGCTTCTCTCCTGGAGGAGAAGTGACGCTTACTGCTCGTTCCTCTCCAATCTAGAAGCATCTCACTCCAGAGAACCAAGACAAGGTAATCCTGAACAACACTCGCTGACATGACGCTAGCTTGCCAGCTTCTCATTGAGGGCGTGCCTTTTTATGGGCTCTTCCAGCACCCCACCCTTCCCACCTACGTCACGAAGGTTGGGGCGGCCTTTCCCTGAACTGTGTCTCCATCTTGGAAACCGAAACATGCCAGACAGACCTACCGCAAGTCTGCTATTTGTCTTACAATCAGCCCTCTATCGGCTAGACAGACAAAAGTGCAAACACATTGACATTTTTAAACTGTGAACGACACATATCCACTTGATTTAAAAAAAAACTCTGGTTCTCAGACACACTGTTCGTGAGCCACAATCTCTCCTGCAAATTTCAGCCACACAAATCCTGCATCTAACTCATACATGCTGACAGATACACCTCATTCATCATACAGCTTCACACAGAACTCCAATTCCGTGACTGAGAGAAAAAACATGCAAACCAACTCACCCTGCTCCGCTCTCACCCCCCCCCCCCTTCTCACTCTGAAGGAGGGGGCATTCCTGTGTGCAGCAGGAGAAAAAAAAACACACTGCTCGGGAAACATCTCTCTACCTACAGTAGAAACAGCCATCAGTGTGGCTCTGACATAACTCAGAACTGTACCAACGAAATATACTACCAGAGCGCGCTGTCTACTCTTAACACAAATCATCCCTCCGTACTGTAACCTACGAGGGAGGTAGCCGGAATAACAATAACTCCTGAAAATATGCATTTTACAGCGCTGCCTCAGAAAAAGAGTGAAAATTTGTCGTGGTGTATTTTCTGACACTATGCAGCCTCCGCAGCGCAACTATAAAAACCTAAACGTGACAAATTGAAATCACTCACCCATGGCTAGGAACACACACATAACTCAACCATAACACTGCCTTCCCGGCATACAACACAGAACTTTTAAATTACAAGAACTTTCACTTCTCCCCCCCCCATCCCCCCCCCCCCCCGATGCAACCCGCCCGCGTCCCTTCCCTTTAATCAGCGGGAGGGAAGGGACACGGGCGGGTAGCGCCCATACAGAGGAGGCGAGGGAGTGGCGCTTACAGACACCGCATAGGTAAACATTGTGCTGTCGACACGCTGCGTGTCGCTAGCACGGCGGAGGGGACAGCAGATCGCAGGGGGGTCCTGGGGGCACACCATAGGGCAACAGAAGCTTGTGATAGTGTGCACAACCAGCCTCTGTGTCCCACTAATATAATTAAATCCCACCTCGGATTCTCTTTAAGCTAACGTAATCCCCCCCCCCCCAATCTATCTAGCTATGGAGTTCTTGGAAGCATGTAAGCCCTTCCGGCTACCTGCAATAGCAGAAAAAGATGGCTTGACCTTCTCCAGTGTCGAGTTCTCTCTAGATGTGATAACTGCTCGTCTTACATCTAGTCTGGCCAATCTTTTCTCTCCCTCGTTCTTAGGGTTAGTGGGAAAGAATGGTAGAAGGATTTCTTGAGACCTATGGAAAGCTGTATCTACCTTGGGTAATATGTTGGATCAGGTTTGAAGACTATTCGATCTGGATGGATGATCATATAGGGGTCCTCCATGGACAGTGCCTGTATATCCTCCACCCTTCTAGCCATTATAATGGCTGCCAGGAAAGCTACCTTTAAGGTAAAAAGCTTAATCGGCATTTCTTCTGCTGGTTCAAAAAAATAAAATAAAAAAATCTGACATCAGAAAATCTAGGACTAGTGACAAATCCCACGGTGGAGCAACCCTGCTGGAAACCGGCTGGGATCAGGCCATAGATTTTTTTTTTTTTAACATGCAGTTCAGTAGATAATTGTCTATTCAAAAAAACTGATGATGCTGAACCCTGTATGCGTTGGGTGCTGACTGCTATACCTAGATCTACGCCATCCTACAAAAATTCCAAAATAAATTGAATATCATTTGAAATATTTTCCCTTTCTTTCCATAAGCAAAAGGTTTTCCCGACCTGGTTATAAATCTTTCTTCTAGTATTCTTCTTCCTACATTTCAGCAAAGTAGCTATGACTGTCTGAAAATCCTATATTACTTAAAGGGAAGGTTCAGGGAGGGTGGGTAAAAAATAAAAATCAAATTCCACTTACCTGGGGCTTCCTCCAGCCCGTGGCAGGCAGGAGGTGCCCTCGCCGCCGCTCCGCAGGCTCCCGGTGGCCGACCCGACCTGGCCAGGCCGGCTGCCAGGTCGGGCTCTTCTGCGCTCCAAGGCCCGGAACTTCTGCGTCCCACGCCGGCGCTCTGACGTCATCGGACGTCCTCCGGGCTCTACTGCGCAGGCGCAGAACCTTTCCTTTAAGGGTTGCCCCTCAGGATCCAGGCTGTAGGATTGAGAAAGCCTGGGTCTGGATGGACCAGGTCGCCCTGTGTTAATAGGTCCGCTCTCCATATTTGCATGAGCAATGTCTCGTGATTAGCCAATTAGGCTAAATTTGCAAAGCCAGATTTGACAAGTTTAACTTGGTGCTTGATGCACACACTGTAGAAAAATACTCTGTATATTGTCCAAGCTACAGTTGGGATACAGGATGAACCATTTTCCCAGGAGCCACTTATCTTGTCTTACTGTGACAGATTTTACTCCCAGCAGTATATGTGTACCTTCGATTTGAGAATCCATATTCTTTATCGGCAGCAAGAGATCTGTCGAGTCACAACTAGTGACCTACCCAGAAAACTCTATTTCAGATACCTGCAGATTCAGAATCTTCCTTAAAGTGCTTCAGCTTTATAAGACAAACTGAATATGATCTTAGGAGCTTCCTTCCTTTTTTCAGCTTATCAGAAGATTGTCTAGAAAATAGCTCGGGAAAAAAAAATCTTCTGTAATGATAGAAAAGGCTGCTATTGTTATCATGATCTTTCATACAGATCCTGGGAACACTAGGTAACCCATAAGGGCTCTTTCACAGTGCGACGCTAAGGTTGCACGTTAAAAACAAGTAATAACGCAGACTAACGCACATCAACACAACGTATGTGACATTCATAGTGCTCATGTTGCGTTGTGTGTAATGTGCAGCAACATTTAGAAAGTGCTACATGCTGTGCGTTCTCTTTGTTATTAGCTACACTGGACTATTTGCACATGCTCAGTAATGTTTTTTATTTTAAATTTATATATATATATATATATATATATATATATATGTGATGCATGCGCCATTTTCGTTCTATCAGTATGCATGGAAAATGGCGCACCGCAAGACACATAACGCAGTGCAATTTAACACATCAAACGCAAAGTCCTAGGGCTTGATTCACAAAGCGGTGCAAAGTGTTTGCACGCCAGTGAAAAGCCCCTTATCACGCCTAAACTCACTTTAGGCGTGATAAGAAGAAACTCGCGCGAAGTTACCGCGCGTACGCGCGCAGCACCCGACGCTTCGCGCGAAGCTACCATTAAACCCTATGGGACTTTGCGCGCGCGCTCACGCGCGTACGCGTGTACGCGCGGTAACTTCGCACGAAGAGCAGGAAAAAGCGGTGATAACTCAGTGGTGAAAAGGTCATCACGCCTAAAGTCTTTTAGGCGTGATAACTGGGTTATCACCGCTTTGTGAATCAAGCCCCTAGTGTGGAAGAGCCCTAAAGGAAATGCTTTAGACTGCAGCTAAAGCATTCAGAATTGAATCTGGATTGCTGCTTAAACCCTTTTAATGCGCTTTTGTCCAGACAGACTCAAGGCATCCGAGCTGCAACCATTAGGGCATGCTCATTATGCAGTAGCAATCTTAGGGAGTCTTGCCCAAGAACTACTTATACAATAGGTGCAGGCTTTCTGAACAGGAAGAGCCGAGGTGTAAATCCTAGTCACCAATGTCAGAGGCAAAGCCTTTATCACCATACTAGCTACAGCTCCTTTTCCTGAAAAGCAAACTTGCTATTAGAAATTCCTATGCATAAGCTTTGCATATAAGTATCTGAAAAAGCAGTATTGCAATCATTAATGTGCATAATCACTGCACCTAATCTTACCTGAGATGCACTCTTGTGTCAGAAAATCATTGCATATAATCATTGCATACGATTAGCATTGCAAACAGATTAATTATGCGTAAAAAACTGAAAAGCAAACTAGCTGACAGACCTGCCCATCAGTGGCGTTCCTACCGTCAAGCGTCAGTCTTCATGTTAGGGGGTGACACCCGGAGCCGTGAGTTGCCACCCCTGCCGCTGTGCTCTGCCTCGGCTCATCAACTCCGGCTGGGCTGGGCCCCCCCCCTGTCTTCACCCCCCCCCCCCCCCCCCCGTCTTCACCCCCCTCCCCCCCTCCGTCCCATCAGACCAGTGCAGCGAGCAGGACAAGCAGACCTACAGACAGCGCGGGACCCAGACTACTTCATATGCGGAAGTGACGTCACTCGTCACCTCCAGCATATGAACTGACTTGCACGGCTGCACAGTGTGCGCCGCTCTGTCAGCCGGGTCCCACGCTGATCTGAGGTCTCTGCTGCTCCTGCTCGCCGCGCTGATCTGCAGGTCTGATGGTGAGACCTACCTACCTAACCACTCTAACTACTTAACCACCCACTGCTGCCTAGCTACTTAGACCTCACCAACCTACCTAACCACCCACTGCTGCCTAGCTACCTAAACCTTACCAACCTACCTAACCACCCACTGCTGCCTAGCTACCTAAACCTTACCAACCCCTAACCACCCACCTGCCTACCTAAAACCCCACAAGCTTCTACCCACATACTGCTACCTACCTGCCTAAACCTTACCAACCTACCTAACCACCCATCCAAACCCACACACTGCTACCTACCTAAACCCACACACTGCTACCTACCTACCTGCCTACCTAAAACCCCACAAGCTTCTACCCACCTAACCACCCACTGCTGCCTAGCTACCTAAACCTTACCAAAATACCTAACCACCCACCCAAAACCGCACACTGCTACCTACCTACATAACCACTGACTGCTACCTACCTTAACTCACAAATTGCTTGCTCTACCCATCTACCTACCTAACCACTCTACCTACCGAACCACCCACTGCTGCCTAGCTACCTAAACCTTACCAACCTACCTAACCACCCACCCACTGCTACCTAAACCTTACCTACCTAACCACCCACCCAAAACCACACACTGCTACCTACCTTAAACCACCACAAACTGCTTCCTAGCTACCTATCCACACACTGCTACCTACCTACCTAAACCCACACACTGCTACCTACCTGCCTACCTAAAACCCCACAAGCTTCTACCCACCTACCCACACACTGCTACCTACCTGCATACCTAAAACCCCACAAGCTTTTACCTACCTACCCACACACTGCTACCTATCTACCTAAACCCACACACTGCTACCTAAAACCCCACAAGCTTCTACCTAAACCCACACACTGCTACCTATCTACCTAACCCCACACACTGCTACCTAAAACCCCACAAGCTTCTACCTACCCACACACTGCTACCACCTACCTACCTAAACCCACACACTGCTACCTACCTGCCTACCTAAAACCCCGCAAGCTACTACATAACTACCCATACACTGCTACCTAAACCCACACATCTACCTAAAAACCCCACACACTGCTTCCTACCTACCCACACAATGCTACCTACCTACCTAAACCAATAGACTGCTACCCACCTACCTAAAACCCCACACACTGATACCTACCTACCTACTTACCCACCCAACCACTGCCTGGGGACACCCTACTATCTATACTGGGGACACCTTACGAACTATACTGGCTGCACCTCACTACCTATACTGGGGGCACCCTACATATTTATGGGGCACCTTGTCACCTATACTGGGGGTTGGTACCCACATCTGGCTATATAGTGGTGGCTATAACATGTTATGGCCACACCCACTTTGCCTCAGAGGCGCTTACAATCTAATACTACCATAGTCATAGTCTAATGTCCTGCCATATGTATTTGTTTAGCTCTGACATCTCCTGCAGCACTTTACAGAGTACATAGTCATGTCACTGACAAATTCTGCCATAGTCATGTCACCGTCTAATTCTGCCATAGTCATAGTCTAATGTCTTGCCATATTATTATTATGTATTTATATAGCACTGACATCTTCTGTAGCACTTTACAGAGTACATAGTCATGTCACTGACTGTCCTCAAAGGAGCTGACAATCGAATCCTACCATAGTCATAGTCTAATGTCCTGCCATATTATTATTATGTATTTATATAGCACTGACATCTTCTGTAGCACTTTACAGAGTACATAGTCATGTCTCTGACTGTCCTCAAAGGAGCTGACAATCGAATCCTACCATAGTCATAGTCTAATGTCCTGCCATATTATTATTATGTATTTATATAGCACTGACATCTTCTGTAGCACTTTACAGAGTACATAGTCATGTCACTGACTGCCCTCCTAAGGAGTTCACAATCTAATCCTACCACTGTCTCGCTGTCACGCTCACTAATTTTCCTTATTTATTTTTATTATTATTAAAAAAAAAATTTGGGGTGGGGGGGGGGGGTGTCTGTGGATAATCAGCAAAGGGTGCCAAACACCCTAGATACGCCACTGCTGCCCATCCACAGGATTAATAAATCCTTGTACTGTTACCAGTACTTCAGTAGGAAAATCTGTAGTCAAAGTTGAAATACATTGAGTAATAATTTCCATTGAGGAACCACTTACCTGCTATAAAGGTTCCTGTATCCTCAAAAGGATACCTCAGTTTAGAAAATACTTAAAGACATTATCTTGTCAAGTACTTTATACTCATTTCCAATAAAGTTAATAATGGATTTATGGATCATAAAGCCGTTCAAGCAACCCAATCAATCGAATCAAACTGAATCCCACAAAAAACTGCAGCGCAGATGGGGCCCAAAACCGCAATCTCAAAATTGACTGTTTGTTCCAAATGCATTACATGCAAGTCCTTTAGCAAAGCTATAGGGAGTGCCCATCCCCCAGCCTCTGTTTCCCCTCAAGGAGGAATCTGAAACCATTGGATGATAAAACATCTGAGATCTCATTAGCCTGATTAGACTGGATTACCTCTAAAGGAAGATTTAATGGAATATTCCTTGTCGCCCTTGCTATCTTCAAATACGATCAACATGTGAACATAGCTTACACTTGGAGCACTTGAACATCCCCATAGGTTTCCTACTGTCAAGCCAAGTTGAGGGACCTTTTATTAGTTCACTATGTACTAATCGATCTTTTAGATTAGGTGCTCGTCTCGCTGTTAGTAATGGTCTCGGACCCATAGGTTAGGGATTCTAGTTAGTTGTGTACTATAGTAGTTTAGTTAAATTGTACTGCTGCTGTTTGCTGTTGTCTGTTTATAGCTTCAGTACTGTTAGTTAATACTAGTTAGTTACTGATTGACTGTGTACAGGCCAGCATCACTTGTTGTCAGCTGCTGTGACTGTCATTTGCCGGCGCACCCTATTGATTGCGTCTGACCGTGTGTGATCGACCGACTGTAATTGGTCACCCACTGTCTGGCAGTTAGTTATATTGTGTAGTGTTTAGTATAGCAGGCGTTTAATAGTTACTACCTGCGCGTACAGCCGTACTACTACTAGGTAGGTGGTAGTCTCTCTTCCACTACTACTAACTCCATTTAATTTTTTTCATTAGTTACTGTGTGATTTATTACCTTTCTGTAGTAAATTGTTACATTCGCAGGTCAGCATTCCTTGTTGTCACCTGCTGTGACTGTCATTTGCCGGCGCACCCTGTTGATTGCGTCTGACCGTGTGTGACTGACCGACTGTAATTGGTCACCCACTGTCTGGCAGTTAGTTATATTGTGTACTGTTTAGTACAGCAGGCGTATATTAGTTACTACCTGCGCGTACAACCGTACTACTACTAGGTAGGTGGTAGTCTCTCTTCCACTACTACTACCACCCACCCATCCCTCCATTTAATTTTTTTCATTTGTTACTGTGTGATTTATTACCTTTCTGTAGTAAATTGTTACATTCGCAGGCCAACATCCCTTGTTGTAACCTGCTGTAACTGTCATTTGCCGGCGCACCCTATTGATTGTGTGTGACCGACCGTAATTGTCACCCACTGTCACACGAGTTAGTACTGTAGAGACTCACTGTTAGTAGTACTACTACTACTACTACTACTATTACTATTACTACTATTACTATTTCTACTATTACTATTTCTACTATTACTATTACTACTATTACTATTACTACTATTACTATTACTACTTGTTATGATCATGTTTGCAGCGTTTACTGCTGGCTGCAGTGGTATTGTAACCCAAGCAGTTCTGATGTCATTACATGCATTTTCTTGCATAGTTTGGTTTGCACTTAAACTAGTTGCTGATTCCATCTGCAGTCACTCTGAAATTAATGAGTTTAACATGCTCTTGTGTAAACAAACATTGTCTGCTGCAGTGGAGGGGCAGTCCCTTTCCTGCAGGCTGCATATCATTGTCTGTCTTTTCCTGCTATCAGCCTATGATTAATTACCATTCACTTGTGTGGGAATCTGCAGGTCTGCTCCCATTGGATGACCTCAGTATAAAGAACTGCTTCCTGCAATGTCTCATGGGCTACCATAGTCTCAGACTCTATCTGTTACTCTGCTCGTGCCCCACCTCGTTCCTGGTCCGTGTGGACTGCGCTGACTCCTGCGAAGGGGTCAGCGAGTCCTCCTAGTTCTGCTCTTGTTCTAGAAGTTGTTACTTGCTTGTCTTGTGTCATATAATGGTTCATCGCCAATATATACGCATACTTGCGCATTTTGTTATTTTCCTTGTATTTGTGTTACGTTGATATATCAGTGTCGCTGATATATACGTACACGAACTGTTTATATCCTGTGTTCCGTTAGTCAGCGTTCCAGCACGCTGAGCTAGTTATCCTGTTCCTGGTCCTGTTTGTGGATTGCGTTCATCTCTGCGAAGAGATAGCGAATCCTTCTGAGTCCTGTTCCCTGTATTACTCCAGTCTTAGTCAGAGTTCCTGCTTATGTTATATATCGGTTCATTGCCGATATATACATATGTTAGTCAGACGTTACGAATAGTTTCATTGATAGCTGTAATTGTAATACGCTAGGAAAACATACTTATTGTGTATTTATCTGTGTTACGTTCATCTATCTTGTTCCTGCTATTTCCTGTCTCTCCTGTCCTGTCTTTGTGAGGCACGCCATCGCCGCAACGCATTGGCTGCCTCATTCCAGTCTGTCTGGTTTTGGACGCTTGCTGTCGCTAAGTAATCGCTAGCTAGCAAGCGTTCATTCTGTCTACCTGTCCTGATCTCCTCAGTCCTGGTTTTTGCGCTCAGCGCTACTTTGCGCTGAGACGTTATTACGAAAGTGTTTGTGGCTGTTCGGATCTGCACCGGCTCTGTGCACCACAATCTCCTATTGGAGTCAGTCCTCTCCTCCACTAAACTGGGGATATCCTGATCCCTTGTGCTGGTGTGTGTACCTCCTTCACGTCAGCTTATGTGTTGTATGCTGACTGTGGAGATTACACCTCCAAGCTTAACATTATGGTAGCCCCATTACCAATCCCCATTGTGGGGGGGGGGGGTTCCCAGCAAAAATGACACTGTTTGTTATGGTTCCTGTTCCTTTAAGAAATTTGAGAAGCTCAATTCTGAAACAGAAAACGAGATTTTTTCTGAATGTGCCAGGTTCCTGGCCAATCCTGAGCTCCAGGCTACTCCTGTTTCAACGTGGGCCTCCCAGCTAGTTTATGTTTTATTTAAGGGAAGATTGTTTCAGTGGGCCTACGATGTCTTGGATCATACCAATTTAAAAGAAAGACCACTGGAATTTCTAGCGTTTGTGATCCATAACTGGCTGCGCAAAACCGATTTGCCTAGCCCTTTTGATAAGCTCCTGGCAGCTTGTCAATCAGCTGCTCCTTCTACTGCCTACAAAAATAATCAGCAAGCAGATAATTGTTCTGATAACTTTTCTTCTGCTAAGGCAGCAGGGTCTAAAGCCAAACGTAAACGCTCCAAAAGAAAAGCGTTACAATCAGCGGAGTCGTTGCCCTTGGCGACTGCGCATCAGATCTGTAATGAGACTCCGCCAGTAGTAGATAATGAAATTCAGTCACCATTCAGGGGAGTCAAATGGACCTATGAAACTACTAATGAACTTTCATTGCTAGCCAGGGAAAATAAAAGTTCTTGTTTAAATGAATTATCTGAATATGATTATGAAGATATATTACAGAGTATTGAACAGATCAATTTATTCGTGCAGCAAGGGAAATTTGCATACACTACAGTTCAACACTTGCTACAGGTATTGGAGATCCTTAGGAATAAGAAATCGGCCAATTACCTGCTAAATAACCCGATGTATGTTTCTGCCACTAACACATTTGCAAACTATGATCAGCCGGAATGCTCAGCTGTTAAATATGCATGGGATCCTCCATTTGAGAAAGGAGAGATGGAAGCCCTGGTCTATGAATGGAAGAAAGATGCAAGTTCATTTTGTCAGTTTTACAGTGCAAAAAGTGAATTAGTATTGAATGCATGCATTAAGTCTGCCTATAACCTAATAAAAACTGGTGTGTGTGGGTATGACTTTGTGGCTCCATTGATCGATGTGTGGAGAATGATTCTGGACGATTTTTATGCGATTCAATCAGTTGATACCAGGGAAGACACACTGTCAAGTGGAGATTGTTCCACTTCCTCAGTTCCTGAGGACTCGCCTGCTTCAGCACCTTTGGCTGATTCAGCGAGTGATTCAGAGCTCCTTTTGTGTGAAATTGAAGTTCCTGTAATTCCACCCTGTACCATGGATAACTCAGTGTTACTTCCCAGTAAGACAGAAATTACTAATACTTCCTTAATCTTGCCCTGCACGAATCTCTCAGCAGAGGACCCAGAGGTCCTGCTGACTTCTGAGTCCAGCCTAGCCAGTACTCATGAGTCTTTGTTCAGTGAAACAGACACCAGAAAAATCTTGCCTGTCTCTGCAGACACCTCTGCAGAGATTACCTGTGTTAATAAAGTTCAACTCCTGTCTGATCCAGCAGATGCCAATAGATGCACTACATCAGTTTCTGAGTCCCAGCAATCCTGTCCAGAAATCTCAGAACCCCAGCATCTGAATTTTCCAATTTCACAATTGAATGGTGATTTAGATGCGCAAACATTGTGTTTTGATCTTCCTGTTTCTACACCTCACTCTAGTTTCATGAATAACTCAGAGCGTCTGCTATGTGAGTCCGAAATCGCAGAATTATTACCGTGTTCAGAAAATGTTCTAGTGAACTTGCCCTGTACCATGAATTGTGCAGTAGATCTCTCCAATGAAACTCAGGTCACAGAATCATTATGCTGTCCAGCAGGTGCTTCCATGGTTTTGCCCTGCAGTGTGGACTGTTCGGTGATCCTGTCCAGTGAAGCTGTGGTCACAGAGTCTTATGCTTCACCCAGTACTTTGGATACTTCAAACCCTCTAGCAGAACAGTCTGAGGCACTGCTTACCTCAGTTGGTGTTGCAGTAATATTCACTTGTCTAGCAGCTGTTTTGGAATTACAGTCTGCTCTAATAAAACTTGATGAATTTCTGCCCAGCGAAGCAGAAGCCATTGAAATATTGTCCTCGTCAGCAAGTGTGTTAGATACCTTGCCCTGTACACAGTCTGATTTAACCAATGTTGTTGAGTCCCTCTCCAGTGTTGTAACAGCCGAGGAACTCCAGCCCTGTCCTCTGAATGTTTCAAAAGTCTTGCCCTGTAACATGGATAATTCTGACTCGCTGGAAAAAATAATAGAAATCTCAGAATTTCAGTCCGGGTTAATGAGTGTTTCTGAAACCCAGCCCTGTATCCTGGAAAATTCTGGTTCTCTGGCCGGTGTGGCAGAAGTTCCTGAGTCCCCTTCCTGTCCAGTGAGTTACTCAGTTTTGCCTAGTTCAGTGGGGATTGCTGCACTATTGACTTGTTCTGCAGCCCTTCATGAGCTCCAATCCAGTGTATTTGATGAATCTCTGTCTAGTCCAGAAGAAGTTATGGGAACCCTGTCTAGTTCGGTGCATACATCAGAAGATTTGTCCTGTCTTGTAAATGCCCCTGAACATGATTTGTTAATAACTTTGCTGGAATCAGAGACATCTAAGTCTGATCCTGCATTTTTTAGTGAGAATCCAGTAACTGTGAAGTCTAGTCATGATGATTTTTTTTTGCCCAGTCCTGGTTTCGGTCCTACCTTGACTGACTTTGAGGTTTGCAGTTCCTTGACATGCCCAGAAGTCTCTCTTGTGCCGGTGTGCCCAGATGTGCTTCGTATGCCAGAGTGCCCAAGTGTGTCTGTGTTGGCGTGCTCACACGCTTCCCTAGTGGAGACATGTTCTGATGTTGCCGGTTGGCCTGCATGCCCGGAGATGGTTCTGGTCCCTAAAAACCCTGATCTTGATGTTTGTCCTTGTGACCCTGACTCTAGAGTTGCCCTGAGTTCCATAGGGGTTCTTGATGGTTCTCCATGTGAGCCTAAGGGGCGTTCTGACCTGTGGGGATCTCTTTGGAGCTTCCAAGTGTTCTGGGAGATCTCTGAGGAAACTTGTCCTGGTACCTTGGACTGGTTCAACGGTGGGTTTTGTGTTGGTGGGGACAGTTCCGGTGGGCATTGCAAAGGCTTTGGCGTTTTTGGACAGTCCCGGGAAGGCGGTGGGTATCGCTCAGAGAGTTTCTGGGGGCTTTTCTCTGGAAGTCGTGGTTCTGATGGGTGTCACACTGAGGCTTGTGGTGCTGACGGGCATGGTTCTGTGGGTTCTGGTTCTGATGGGTCCAGTCTTGTGAGGACTGATTCTGGAATTTGGTCTTGCCGGGCTGTCCCGGTCATCATGAATTATCAGTCAGATTGTTTTGTTGGGAATTTCAGTTTCGAAAAGCGTCTGGTATCCGCTTTTAAGGGGGGGGGGGGGGTAATGTTATGATCATGTTTGCAGCGTTTACTGCTGGCCGCAGTGGTATTGTAACCCAAGCAGTTCTGATGTCATTACATGCATTTTCTTGCATAGTTTGGTTTGCACTTAAACTAGTTGCTGATTCCATCTGCAGTCACTCTGAAATTAATGACAGTTTAACATGCTCTTGTGTAAACAAACATTGTCTGCTGCAGTGGAGGGGCAGTCCCTTTCCTGCAGGCTGCATATCATTGTCTGTTTTTATCTGCTATCAGCCTATGATTAATTACCATTCACTTGTGTGGGAATCTGCAGGTCTGCTCCCATTGGATGACCTCAGTATAAAGAACTGCTTCCTGCAATGTCTCATGGGCTACCATAGTCTCAGACTCTATCTGTTACTCTGCTCGTGCCCAACCTCGTTCCTGGTCCGTGTGGACTGCGCTGACTCCTGCGAAGGGGTCAGCGAGTCCTCCTAGTTCTGCTCTTGTTCTAGAAGTTGTTACTTGCTTGTCTTGTGTCATATATTGGTTCATCGCCAATATATACGCATACTTGCGCATTTTGTTATTTTCCTTGTATTTGTGTTACGTTGATATATCAGTGTCGCTGATATATACGTACACGAACTGTTTATATCCTGTGTTCCGTTAGTCAGCGTTCCAGCACGCTGAGCTAGTTATCCTGTTCCTGGTCCTGTTTGTGGATTGCGTTCATCTCTGCGAAGAGATAGCGAATCCTTCTGAGTCCTGTTCCCTGTATTACTCCAGTCTTAGTCAGAGTTCCTGCTTATGTTATATATCGGTTCATTGCCGATATATACATATGTTAGTCAGACGTTACGAATAGTTTCATTGATAGCTGTAATTGTAATACGCTAGGAAAACATACTTATTGTGTATTTATCTGTGTTACGTTCATCTATCTTGATCCTGCTATTTCCTGTCTCTCCTGTCCTGTCTTTGTGAGGCACGCCATCGCCGCAACGCATTGGCTGCCTCATTCCAGTCTGTCTGGTTTTGGACGCTTGCTGTCGCTAAGTAATCGCTAGCTAGCAAGCGTTCATTCTGTCTACCTGTCCTGATCTCCTCAGTCCTGGTTTTTGCGCTCAGCGCTACTTTGCGCTGAGACGTTATTACGAAAGTGTTTGTGGCTGTTCGGATCTGCACCGGCTCTGTGCACCACAATCTCCTATTGGAGTCAGTCCTCTCCTCCACTAAACTGGGGATATCCTGATCCCTTGTGCTGGTGTGTGTACCTCCTTCACGTCAGCTTATGTGTTGTATGCTGACTGTGGAGATTACACCTCCAAGCTTAACACTACTATTACGATTACTACTATTACTATTACTACTATTACTACTACTACTACTACTATTACTATTACTACTATTACGATTACTACTATTACGATTACTACTATTACGATTACTACTACTACTACTACTACTATTACTACTACTACTACTACTACTTCCATTTTTTCTTGACACTTACCACCAGTCAGTCACTCCCCACCAACCCAGACTTTATAAAGGTTTACACCCTTTCCCGCCGTTTTCTACACATGTTTATTTGTATATAAGTGCAAAATGTCTGGCAGAGGTAGAGGACGAGGCACCACCAGGAGAGGCAGCGCCATTGCAGCAGCCACTGCCAGCAGCAGCAGGTCTGTGACTGGTCCGCCGCCAGCCACTGACCGCAGAGTTGTGGAGGAGGAAGCAGAGGCGCAACAGCAGCACGTTGCGCCCATCTTTGTAACGGGTCGTCGCCCCCGGCCCATTAAAGGAGTTATCCGGGCTTTCAAAAGAAAATAAAGGCTATGTACCGGGAGCTTCCTCCAGCCCCAAGCTCCCAGGACCTCCCTCCCCGCACCTCTGCGCGCCGCCGTTCGCCGGAGCTCCGTCCCGGTCCTCGGCGATGACGTCAGAGCGACCTCCAGGTCGCTCTGTACTGCGCCTGCGCGAGCAGCGCTGTCAATCACCGACACGTGGGCCGGTGCGGACTGCGCAGGCGCAGAACTGCTGCGCCTGCACAGTCCGCTCCGGCCCACGTGGCGGTGATTGACAGCGCCGCTCGCGCAGGCGCAGTACAGAGCGACCTGGAGGTCGCTCTGACATCATCGCCGGGGACCGGGACGGAGCTCCGGCGAACGGCTGCGTGCAGAGGTGCGGCGAGGGAGGTCCTGGGAGCTTGGGGCTG
Organism: Hyperolius riggenbachi; assembly: GCF_040937935.1. Lineage (NCBI taxonomy): Eukaryota > Metazoa > Chordata > Amphibia > Anura > Hyperoliidae > Hyperolius > Hyperolius riggenbachi. The sequence goes on along the minus strand of NC_090651.1, from coordinate 191,746,609 downwards.
GAGGAAGCTCCCGGTAAGTAGCCTTTATTTTTTTTTTTGAAAGCCCGGATAACTCCTTTAAGGAAAGTCAGGCGCAGGCTGTGATGGAACTGATGGTGGAGCAGGAAGCCACCGTTTCCAGCCAGGCCTCCAGCAGCAGCGAGACCAGTGCCACCACCACCAGCACTCCGGTCCGCAGCAGTCCTCCACCACCGCTGGAGGTCACGGTGAACCCATTGACCGGCCTGCCCTCAATGAGCTCGGTCTTCACCCCAGTGACTGCAGCCGTGTACAGGGATGTTGTGGAGAAGTTTGAGCAGGAGATAATGGGATCATCATGCGAGGAGGAGGAGTTGGAGGTGGAGCAGTTTGTTGTTGGTGCTGATGAGGAGGGGCGTGATGCAGGGGATTTTGGGCCACTGGATGTGGTTGAGGCGGGCTCAGAGGACATGTTTGGGGATGATGATGACGTGCTGGATCCTTCCTATGTGCCAACACCAGTACCACCAGCACACTTGCTTGAAGGCAGCTCGTCATCGGAGGAGGAGGTGTCTCTGGCGCAGAGGCATGACAGCAGCAAGGCGGCAAGCACAGGGCGGGGAAGGCAGGATCCACAGCCTGCTGCTTCAGCCGCTACCACCACCCGCAGCAAACCTCCAACCAAACCAAAAAAGGCACAAGCCTCAAAGGCCACCAAAAACCCCAGCCCTCAAGCTCAAATGGCAGGTTGAAGTCCCCAGTCTGGCGGTTCTTCACTAAGTGCACAGAGGACCCGACCTGTGCAATTTGCAACAGTTGCAAGGTCAGTCTCGGCAGAGGTCGCGATCTCCTCAAGCTGAGTACCTCGTGCCTGTCGACCCACTTAGAGACCAGGCATTTTGAGGATTTTTGTGAGTATGAGAAGCTGATGCAAAGTGGCGCAGGCAGTGGTCAGAGCCAGAGAGCCACTGCACAGATTTCAGCAGCAGCAGCGTCCCACCCAGCAGCAGCAGTAGGAGCACAGCAGCAACAACTCACTCCTCCTCCCCCGGGCAGCCAGTCCTCAGTTGCCTCATCAGCTCCCTCCACAGTGGCCTCCTCATCCTTCTGCGCAGGCAAACGCCGCCAGACCCTGCTCAGTGAGTCCTTTCCCGGTGTGATCAAGGTGTTGCCTCCCGCTCACAGGTGCATCCGGGTGCTGAACGGGTTGCTTGCCCAGGCCATGTGCTCCCAGCTCCTGCCATATTCCTTCGTGCAGGAGGGGAGTGACATGAGAGCGCTGCTGCATTTTGGGATCCTGGAGTGTCAAGTCCCCAGCCGCCACTACTTCTCCCGCACGGCGATCCTAGCACTGCACCGGTTTGCCATGGCAAACGTGGGCCGTGCACTCGATCACGCTGTGAGTGCGTGGATCCACATCACCATGGATTCATGGAGCAGCCGTTTTGGGACAGAACGCTATCTGTCCTTTACGGCACACTGGTTCAGCCTGGTGGAAAGCCCGAGCGAGGAAGCAGCATGTCCACTCTCGGGTGCAGCAGCGGCACCAGTTGCCCACTATGTGGTGCCACCACGCGGGGTCAGGGGAGAAGCAGCAGCTCCCGCTGCCAATCGACAACGCAACAGCAGCGTGAAGGCCCGCCACTGCCAAGTGCTGCTGGAGATGGTCAGCCTGGGGAAGAACAGTCTGACATCAGCCAACGTGCTCCGCTACCTGAGGGAGCAGCAGAAGACGTGGCTGACCCCCAGAGGCCTCTGAGTCGGATTGGTGGTGTCCGACAATGCCGCCAACCTGCTGTCTGCCATCAGCAGGGGACACTTATCCCACATCCCCTGCTTGGCCCACGTCCTGAACCTGGTGGTGCAGAAGTTCCTACGCACCTACCAGGGGATGGAGAAGCTGTTGGAAGCGGGGCGGAAAATTGTGCGCACTTTCCACCGCTCAGCTGCTGCTGCATCAAAGCTGGCAGAGATCCAGCAGTGCGAGGGCCTGCCACCACACCGCCTTGTCATCGATGTGCCGACTCGCTTGAACTCCACCCTGGCAATGTTGGATCGGCTGGTTGAGCAGAGGAGGGCAGTCAACCGGTACATCGTGGAGGCCACTCTGGAAGTCAACCCCAAACTCCAGCTCCTCACCAACGCACAGTGGGGGCAGATGCAGCAGGTCTGCTTGGTGTTGGCTCCCTTCCTGCAGGGAACCAACCTGGTGAACCAGGAGCGGGCATCCCTCTGCCAGTGGGTGCCCTTTGTTTGTCTGCTGGACAGGGCACTTGGCGATTTGGGGGAGGAGGCCCGGCACCAGCTGGAACAGCAGCCGCCTGCGCAGTCCACTGCTATGCAGGAATTTGAATCCCTGGAGGAGGATGAGGAGGAGTTGGAGGTGCCGGACGTCGCTGCTGAGGGGGAACAGCGGAGTGCAGCAGCAGTGGTGCGAGGGTGGAGAGAGGAGGAAGAGGCTCAGGAGCCAGAGGAGGACGCTGACCATGATGTCTCTGTGTCACGGACCACCCTGTTCCCCATGACAGCGCACATGCTGCGTTGCCTGCACACAGACCCCAGGGTGAAGCAGATGCAAGCAAGGGAGGACGCCTGCATCAGCATGATCCTGGATCCACGGCTGAGGGGGAAGTGGGCTCAGTTTCTGCCTGCTACAGGACGTGAGCAGCGCACAAGCGAGTTGCAGCAGCTCCTTGTTCCGCGACTGGAGGAAGCCTTCCCCCCCAGTCTTCCACCCCCTCTGTCCCTGTCCATCCAGCACAGCAGCCGGTGCCTGCAGCCAGCAGCAGCAGCGTCAGGCGCCCAGGAGACCTGCTGTCATTGACGCAGGCGCTCTACATGACGGTAGAGCAGCCGAGAGAGGAGGTGCGTGCAGCAGCCACCTCCTCTGAAAGCCACAGCCAGCGCATGACCCAGATGGTGGCTGAGTACATGGGGTCCTTCAGTGGGCTTGACACCGGCAGCGTGGACCCCATGGAGTACTGGGTGGAGCGGTTGCACAGCTGGAGTGAGCTGGCGCAGTACGCCCTGGGAGTCCTGTCTTGCCCCCCTTCCGGAGTGCTGTCCGAGAGGTGCTTCAGTGCGGCCGGTGGCGTGGTCACCGAGAAGCGCTCTCGTCTGTCCACAGAGGGAGTGGACAGACTGACATTTTTGAAGATCAGCCAGGCCTGGATTGAAGGCACGTTCCTGGCACCTACTGTCGGCGATAGGAGGACATGAGGTGCCTGGGAATCATTATTTGACAACATAAACCTTCATTCCCGGGGTCCTGATAATTTGGCCTGGTGTTTCTTCACTTGCTGTGGTAGTAACGCTAGCTACCATGGCCCGTGACATGCCTGATGCTGCCACACATCACTCCTCTTCCTGCTGCTGTTGCTGATGTATTTATATATTTATGAATTTACTGATTTATTTATAATCTTATTTGTGTATTTATTTATTGTATTTATACAGCGCCAACATATTACGAAGCGCTGATTTTCATCCTCCTGCTGTTCACCACACAATGCATGCCTGCTTCTGCCACACGTCACTCCTCTTCCTGCTGCTGTAGTTATCTTGCTGTCTGTGCTCCCACCGCCAGGGTCCACAGAATACATTGCCTGCTGCCATTCGCCACTCCTCCTCCTGCTGCTATAGTTATCCTCCTGCCTGTCTGTGTTCCCACCGCCAGGATCCACAGAATTATGCGCTGCTGCCATGCGCCACCACTAGCTATTACGCCACTACAATAGCTATACTGTTGTATAAAAAAAAAATTCTGAGGTGTCTTGGTTGAAAACTGTGCTGTCCCAGTTGTGCATTGGGCACAATGTGGGCTGCACGACTGCTGTCCGGAACCTCCTCCTGCTCTTTGCTGTTTATTTTCAGCCATAGTACCAACGCTAGGTACCATTGGCCTGTGACATTGCCCGCTGCCATACGTCACTACTCCTCCTCCTGCTGCTGCTGCTATAGTTATCCTCCTGCCTGTCTGTGTTCCCACCGCCAGGGTCCACAGAATTATGCGCTGCTGCCATGCGCCACTAGCTATTACGCCACTACAATAGCTTTGCTGGTGTTGAAGATAACATTTTACAACAGTACAGTTCTGTAAGGGAAAAAACAAAGAATGTTGGTGGTGGACGGTGAAGAAGAAGAAGAATAACTATGTGAAGAAGAAGAAGAAGAACCAGGTGAAGAAGAAGAACCAGGTGATGAAGAAAAGAACCAGGTGAAGAAGAATAAGAAGATGAAGAAGAACCAGGTGAAGAAGAAGAGAAGAACCAGGTGGTGAAGAAGAAAAGAAGCAGGTGGTGAAGAAGAGAAGAACCAGGTGAAGAAGAAGAAGAGAAGAACCAGGTGAAGAAGAAGAAGAAGACAAGAACCAGGTGAAGAAGAAGAAAAAGACAAGAACTAGGTGAAGAAGAAGAAGACAAGAACCAGGTGAAGAAGACAAGAACCAGGTGAAGAAGAAGAAGACAAGAACCAGGTGAAGAAGAAGAAGAGAAGAACCAGGTGAAAAAGAAGAGAAGAACCAGGTGAAGATGAAGAAGAGAAGAACCAGGTGAAGATGAAGAAGAGAAGAACCAGGTGAAGATGAAGAAGAGAAGAACCAGGTGAGGAACAACCAGATGATGATGATGGAGAATAAGAAGACGAAGAAGAACCAGGTGAATAAGAAGATGAAAAAACAATTGGAGATGAACCAGGTGAAGAAGAACAACGTAAAGAACCAGATGCTAGTGAAGAAGAAGATGACGATGATAGTAATGAATGATTGATGACAAGAAACAAAAAGAGGGTAAAACAGAAAAAGAAGATGGTGAAGAAAAAGATGGAGAGAAAAAAAAGGAGACGGTGACGATGAATAAACAAGAAATGCTGAAAAAAAAGTTTTCCATCACATTTTTCTTTTTTTTTTTTTTATATTAGACCTATTTACATGTGATTTCCCTTAAAAAAAAAAAAAAAAAAACCCATCCGAATTCGCGAACACGAATTTTTCCCGAATTTTTTTATGCAACCCGAACCGAATCCGAACCGAATTCGGCGATCGTATCCGAATCAGAATTTTCCATGGGCCCGAATTCGAATGTACCCGAATCGAATTTTGGTACATTCGAGCAACCCTGCCCACCAGTCTAGACTCAGACCCATCAGGATAGAAGGCCTGCAGCTCTGGCTTGTACTGGCTTGTGTGGCTGGGCTCACACCCTGAGAGGAGGAAAGCTCCATGATGGCAGAGGGCGCGGCGGATCCTGGAGCAGCGTCAGCCTGGGGCTGCTAGTAGCTGCTGCTGCCTCTCAGTATGTCTATTGGAATAGATGCCGCACAGCCAGCGGAAGTTACAGAGTAGTGACTTCCACCGGGAGCTCCCGTGGAACGCACGCCCCATGAGTTTGCATCAGTGCAATCATTTCAAGGCGAATGAACTTCCGCAACCACCGAGGTGGAGTGGAGCTCCGCCAGAAGACCTGCTGCCTGACCGCCGAGACTGTCGCCTGGGAATCCCCCCTGAGAGGGATGCTCCTGATCTTACTGTTTAAAAGGGAACCTCCTTTTAAAAGATTTTGGGATAAACAATCTTTCCTCAGGATATTTCCTTTGAGAAGATATGAGTTTTTATTGATCTATGCACAGAAAAAGACCCAGTACCCATGTCTTCTAGCCCTCTAAAGTCTACATCTATCACAAGTAGACCTAGTACAAGATGCTGCAAAATCTCTTTACATTTAGCACACTTGTTTGTTTTATGGGTGGATTTGCTACCCTGCAAAACACAAACATAACACATAGTGCAGCTTAGAAATCCTGTTCATCACAACCATAATACACATTTGAGTGAGAGACAGGAGATCGGTACCTGTGGCTGAGTGCTTGCTTACTCAGGGTCTGCAGCCTGTACCTTAGCGCTGTCCGCAGTGGAGGAATCAGACTGCTACATCTCCATCTACTTCTGACAGCCTCTGGTGCCCCACATGTGCTCAATGGCTTAAAATGCCGTCCTCGTGTGCTCAGCACCGCCCCTACGGTCAAAGGAACCCTTCCTGCTGGCACAACCAATAGATGCCCTGGACTGGCGGAGCTTCCGTCTGCCGACCATGTGGTGAAGCTGTCAGCCGCTTACATGTGTTCAGAGGACACCATATCAGGGGCAGCCATGAGGGAGGATAGAATACACTCACTCCAGAGCATGTTAGATCGACCGGGAGTGAATGAAAAACACCTGTCATATCACACTCTCTGTCCGCTCCGCATACCAAGCAGGAACTGCCCTCACAGGAGGAAAAATATTTCCACTATAGGTGCAAACAAGCTCCCCTACAGACAAAAATAACAAACAAACTGCAGTGAGCCATGATTGAGTTGGAAACAGTGAAGAACTGGGGAAGCACAGGAGGTAACTGGCTATGTACTGGGAGCTAATTTGTTTAATTAATTGACATCTGCATGTGTTTACATAGGGGAGGGGATCAATGATAATCTCAGGCGGAGCTGTCCTGGAGGATGATGAGAGAAAGGTGCAGCAATGAAAGGGTGAATAGCTGCCAGAGAGAGAGTGAGATAAAAGTTCAGAAGCTGCCAGAGGAGGAGGAGGAGGAGACCATTGCTGAAAGTAAAACTTACTGAAGGATAGGACAGCCATACATAAGTCACGCTGCCTGTCTGAATTGCACAGTACACTTCAGCTGCAGCAGCCACTCCTCCCTGGCCTAAACTAAAGGTTAATTGTCGGCTGGGCCAGAGAGGTATTTATATGCTGGAGGAAAATAGTTACCCCCTCACTTGCCTGCTTTATTTGCAACCTGGGAAGGGGAGGAAGGGGGGGGGGGAGGCATACACGCATTAGGTGTTAAATATTTAACTGGAGAAAAAAGGTTTTCTGCAGTCAGCCCTGACCCCCCCCCCCGTCATAGGGAAGCCGGGCCCCATAGCCGATGCTATGGTTGCTATGGCTATTCCTACGCCCCTGTATAGAGCCTAGTTAATTCCTCCCTGCGTCCTCCAGGACGGCCCTCCTGAGATTGTGTTAGTCCCCCCCTTCAAATTGGAAACACCTGAAAAGAAATTAGAATAATCAAATTAGTATAAAGCCCACCCCCACACAATCTCCCCCAGTTTTTAGTTTGTTTCCCGGACTCTTCATGGAAGCACCTTGGACGTTACTGCTGTAGGGGAAGCCTGTCGGCACCTACAGTTATGTTTTTATTTTCTCATCATGGGGGAGCGGTTTAGGTCAGCGCGGTGGTGCGACCTACATATGGAGGTATGGGCAGCGGTACCTGGGCTCTGTGTGGAGCGGAGAAGATTCGGAGGAATCTGTCTCGGTTCGCCGCTCTCCTGGCTCTTTGCGGCTGTACCGGGATGCTACTTCATTTCTGGGTAGCGCCGGATGTGATGTCATTTACGCGTCACTTGACGCGAGTCGGGTCATCGGTCACGTCATGAGACGCGTAGACGTAATTGGCATGCGTCGTCACGTGTACGGTACAGCGCGTGCAGGCAGCGATAACAGCCATCCCGGAAGAGGATAGTGCGGTTTGTTTGCATGCACTTAAGTAAGCCTTGCACAGACTCCGGAGTCTCTAGAGGGCTATGCAGCAATCTATGGAGCCCGCCTTAGAGATGCAGGAGTCGCCTCCAGCTGGTAACCATCAGCAGCCGAGACCTCAACCAGCGGTAAGAGGCAGTATTAGTATCTTGTGGTAGCAATGTTTGTTTGCAAATGTTAGTAATACATTATTGGGGCCTGTATTTTATTTTTGTTTTGGCAGAAACCAACTAAGAGCACCTTGAAGTCAAAAAAAGTGTGCTAAGTGTGGTGTCAGGCTACCTGAGGGGTCTGTCCTGTCCTCACTACCACGTGTACCCCTGGGGCGTGTATGGAGCTTAGCAGGCAGATAAACACCCTCCTACTACTCAATAAATTGAGACCAGGTAATGATCTGTAGCTTTAATGAGCTGAAGTAAGTTGGTGTGAAACTGTGAACAAATAACAGAAAGGATGCAATAAGTACATGAACTGCATATAAACATATCACATATCAGCATACAGTAGATAGACTAGTGCACACAGCAACATGGCTGCATGGATAGCTGACTAGGCCTCACTATACAGAAAACAACTAACTAGTTGCCTACACAGAAATACACATACTGCATGCCTACAGCTAGTAATAATCATGCAGATTCATAAAAAAAACTAGAAAGAATGCCTTACCGGCTATGCAGCCTTTAGTGGAAGCACGGAGAAGATTCCTCAGCAGAGAGCATGTGAAAATGGCAGCTTCTAGAAGGCTACTCCCTTCTTGTCTGGTGCATGAGGTCACAGAGGAGGAGGAGTAACAGAAAGGCTGAACTTAACTTAGAACAATGTAATGCAGTGGTCAATAGGTGGCGCTGTCCTACCTCATTTTAACACAGGATAAATCCTGTATGGATTAGCACACATTTCACTGAAAGATGTCTGAAAGACATGACACTCCCCGTCTGGTATCAACAGATACCACTATCATTCAGTAGGGGATAATAAGAGAATGAGTTCACACACTGGTCTGAGAAACAACTTGGTCTCTTGCTGTCTGCAGACCTTTACTTCTACTTTGCGGACATTTCCATCCTCACTTGGAAACGTTTTGGTGACAAGTCCTAGAGGCCACTCATTTCTCTGCAATTGGCAGTCCTTGAAAAGATCGGGCTATGTGAGCTAGACAGGTAATGGCCCTAACAAGTGATTTCCAGGTAGAGAATCTCTTGAAGCGATGAGATCCAAAGGACTTGAAGAGTGTCACTGTGTGAAGTGCAGACACTTGTGGACGGATCTCAGTGTCTGAGTCCTTATCTACTAGTTCAAACATGTTCTTCTGGTGAACTGCTGGAGTGGAATTACACAAGAATGCAGGACCTGTGAACCAAGTTGTATTCTTGAGATGACTTGCTGCAACAGCTCTTATAGCGTGGTCTGCAGGATTGTTGTCAGTGGGCACATAACGCCACTGTTCAGGACTGGTGGACTTCCTAATCCGTAGCACCCTGTTGTTGACATAAACATAGAATCGTCTGGACTCGTTGTAGATGTAGCCTAAGACTACTTTGCTGTCTGTGTAGAATTCAGCCTTCTTAAGGTCAATGTCAATCTCGGATGTGATTAGCTCAGCCATTTCAACAGCTAGGACTGCTGCACAAAGTTCAAGTCTGGGTATCGTGTGCTCAGGCTGTGGTGCAAGTTTTGCTTTGCCCATAACAAAGCCAATGTGGCATTGTCCTTTAATGTCTATGGTTCTAAGATAGGCAACAGCAGATATGGCTTTAACTGAAGCATCAGAAAATACACAAAGTGTATGATCTTGGACATCTGTAGATGGCACAGGAGCATATGTGCGTGCAACTTTAAGGCTAGACAGAGCTGCTAGAGAGTTTCTCCATTCCACCCACAGATTCTTCTTGTCAGGAGGCAATGGAACATCCCAGTCAGTAGTTTCACGGGTTAAATCTCTGAGCAAGACCTTACCCTGGATAGTGACAGGAGCCGCAAATCCTAAAGGGTCATACAGGCTGTTGATTGCAGATAGGACACCTCTGCGTGTGAAAGGTTTTTCTTCCTTGCTAACTTGAAAGGTGAAGGCAGGGCCGGGCTGAGGCATAGGCTGGAGAGGCTCCAGCCTCAGGGCGCAGTGTAGGAGGGGGCGCACAATTCATTCAGCTGTCATTCCTAATTGTGTTTGAAGCAGAAAGAAATAAGAAAAGGAGATACATGGAAGTGACTACAAGCCATATAACTAGAGATTAAGGTGTTGGGGGCCCTGGGGTGCCTCTAGTCTAATAGCAATCAGTGTGTGACGGCTGGGGTGGAGGGATGGAGGGGCACACTTTGGTGTCTCAGCCTTGGGTGCTGGAGGACCTTGTCCCGGCTCTGGGTGAAGGTGTCAGATTTTAAGTCCCAGAGAAGTCCAAGGCTACGTTGGACTGGTAAAGTTTCTGACCCCAGATCCAAGTCCCTTAGGTCATTAGAATGATCTTCAGAAGGGAAGGCTTCCATAACTTCTTTGCTGTTTGAAGCAATCTTGTGAAGTCTCAAGTTGGAGCAAGCAAGCATGTCTTGGGCTCTTTTGAGGAGACTGATTGCAGAGTCATTGGAAGGTAATGATTTCAAACAGTCATCTACATAGAAGTCTCTTTCTACAAACTGTCTTGTGTCCGACCCATATTCTCTCTCTCCTTCTTGAGCAGAACGTCTGAGTCCATAGATAGCAACTGCAGGTGAGGGGCTGTTCCCAAAGATGTGTACTCTCATGCGGTACTCTATGATGTCCTCTGAAGGGTCATTGTCTTTAAACCAGAGGAATCTGAGGAAGTTTCTATCCTTCTCCTTAACAAGGAAGCAATGAAACATCTGTTGGATGTCGGCAATCAGAGCGACAGTGTCCTTGCGGAAACGGAGAAGTATCCCCAGTAGCTTGTTATTCAGGTCAGGGCCTGTCAGGAGCACATCGTTTAGGGAGATGCCTTCAAATTTGGCGCTAGAGTCAAACACTACTCTGATCTGACCTGGGTTCTTTGGATGGTATACTCCGAAAATTGGCAGGTACCAGCATTCTTCAGGACCTTTAAGGGGTGGGGCAATCTCTGCATGATTGTTCTCAAATATTTTCTGCATGAAAGAAAAGAAGTGTTCTCTCATTTCTGGCTTTCTTTGGAAGTTACGTCTGAGAGAAGAGAAACGTTTAAGCACTTGTACTTTGTTGTTAGGTAGGCGTCTTCTCTGAGTTCTGAAGGGAAGGGGTGCAACCCAACTGTTAGTGCTGTCCTTCACAAAGTCTTGTTCCATTATTTCCAATAATTTCTTGTCTTCAATAGATAGTGCCACCCGATTATCATCTTTTGACCTCTGGAAGACTGTGCATCCTAAGTGGTCTTGGTCACTGTCACAGGCATCATTGTCACTAGAGACATCTGTGAAGGGACAAGGTAGATGGGAGGCACATGGTAGCTCCTTTATGAGAAAGTTGTTGACACATGGTTGGAAAAGTGAGGGGCGCCCACTTGCTAGTGTGCTTGTGAACATACTATGAACTGAATCTGGCTTGTGCACACGCCCTAGGCAGACCTCTCCTATTATGACCCATCCTAGGTCTAGCTTCTGAGCATAAGGAGCATCATGGGAACCATCTATTTGTTTTCTCACTTTATGGATTCGTAGGATATCCCTCCCGAGTAGCAAGATTATCTTAGCCTGTGGATCAAGTTCTGGGATCAGGTGGGCTATACGCTTCAAGTGTGCATGATGTAATGCGACATCTGGAGTAGGAATTTCAGATCTATGATCAGGAATCTGGTTGCACTCTATTAGAGTTGGTAAGGGCAAGCAGATGCTTCCATCTATAGCTTCGATCTGGAAGCCAGATGCTCTTCTCCCCGCCGTCTCCACAATTCCTGCACAAGTCCTTAGCGAGTATGGAGAGCTGGGGCCTTTAACATTGAATATATCAAAGAAGGTTGAGTGGGCTAGAGACCCATTGCTTTGATCATCTAGAATGGCATACATTTTGACTGCTTTGTCCCTTTGTTCTGCTGGGTAGACTCGGACTAGACACATTTTGGAGCAGGATCTTCCACCTGTGGCTCCTTTGCAGACCTCTGTGCACTGTGGAGTGACCTCTAATGTAACTGTAGGAGTGTCACCCTCCTCCCCGCCATGCTCAGTTGTGCTGTGAGTATGTTGTAAAGTCCATGGAGCTGGTCCAGGATGTAGTGCTGTGTTGTGATCTGTGCTATCACATTCTTTACAATTTTCACTAACCTTGCAGTTCTTGGCAAAGTGAGTGGTGGATGAGCAGCACTTGTAACAGATGCTATTCTCTCTAAGAAAGGCTTTACGTTCCTCAATGGGTTTCTCTCTAAAGCCTCTACATTTCAGCAGAGAATGTGGCCTTCTGTGTATAGGACACTGCTTACCAGGGTCTCTAACTTTGTTTGCTGCCTGGGAGGAGCCAGCAAACCTGTGGGGAGAGTCTGGGGAAGACAGTTCAGTCTTGTGAACTGCCACTGAAGCTTTGTGTGAAGGAAGACCTGGAACAGAAGTACATGTTAGTGTAAAATCAAAACTAGGATCATTTCTTATCTTAGCCTGATCACGTATAAAGTCTACAAACACAGAAAATGGAGGAAATGAAACATGGTGTTTTTTCTTATAGTTAGAACCACATTTAACCCATTCATTTTGTAAGCCAGGGGTTAACTTCTGTACTATGAGGTTAACACCTCTGGCAGTGTCAAAGTATGCAAGTCCTGACAGATCACCTTCAGATTTGGCTACCTGAAGTTCCATTAACAAGTCACTAAGTTCCCTGAGTTTCTGCAAGCCTTTGGAAGCTATTTTAGGGAAATCTTCTATCCTCTTAAACAAAGAGTTTTCTATAGCCTCCACTGAACCATAACATTCATCAAGTCTGTCCCAAACCATTTTTAGTCCAGCTGCTGGGTTTCTTATGTTAATGGACCTGATTCTTTTTACATGCTCAGCAGATGCAGTCCCTAGCCACTTAGCTAAGAGGTCCATCTCCTCACTAGGGGACAGTTCAACATCTTTAATAGTGTTCTTAAAGGAAGACCGTCAGCCCCTATAATGGCCCGTACTCACGGGCTGCAGAAGTGGCCTGTCGCCAGCACACGTGAGCGTGCTAGCGACAGGCCGGCGACAGCTTCTCTCCAGGTCCCTCCGCGTACACACGCGGAAGAGGGACCAGCGGCGAGACGGAAGCTGTCGCCGACGTTCCTCCTCCCCCAGCCGGAAGCTTCATTCACCTCAATGGAGGTTGCTGTCGCTAGTCCGCGTACTCACGCGGACTAGCGACAGTTGCGGCGGAGGTGCGGCGGCGACTGTTGCCATGCGATTGAAACTTTCAATCGCATGGCGACAAGAGCGGCGGGCGACAGTTCGGGGTGCGCACGTGTGCGACGGCCCATACTCACGGGCGACCTGTCGCCGCAACACGCGCGCGCCGCGTGTTGAGGCGACAAAAGTCCCTCGTGAGTATGGGCCATAACTCTCAGGGTGATCATCAAACTTCACAAGTCCCTTGGCAACCAGCTCACGCCGTGTGAGGAACTTAACAATGTCCATGCTGGTTTAAACAGGAGCAGGGAAAGTTGGCAGTGTATTGCCATAGTGAGAAAGTGGTGTGTAATCATACCTGTCAGTAGTCTCTCGTTTTGGTCGAAATGTCTCATACCTATTTGGCGTGTAAGGAGAAGTTCCTGGAACATTATGTGCCGGCTGAAGTTCCTGACGTGGCGACAGGTGCTCTGAAATCAGTTCATTTTCTATATTGACTTCTGGCTTGCTGGCTGGAGACTTATTCTGGACTTCTGTCTGTGCTGTGAAGTGAGTTTGATGAGATCTGTCGATGAGGTCTCGTTGAACATCTTCCACTGACAGGAAAGAGTCGATCATTCTGGAATGTCGATGGACATAGTCTGAAGTGCGCTGAAGGGGATCCTGATGGGCGAGATCAAGGCTGGGTGGCCTGCTGTGCCTTTCGTCATCTGGATGGATGAGTGCTTCTAAGGCTTCTGCTTTGGCAATAGCTGCAGCAGCTTCTTTCTGTGCTGAGAGCTTCTCTAATGCAGCTTGCTGTGTCGCCTTCTCAGCTTCATATAACGCTTCTTGTGTCGCCTTCTCAGCTTCAAGCTTTGCTTGTTGCAGCTTTAGTTGCATCTCTTCTTCTGCGAAGGCAGCACGTGCTTTTGCAGCTTCAGCTTCTGCGCGGGCAATGGCGGCCGCATTGCTGACTGACGAGGATCTTGTAGAGCGACTGACTTTAGACCTTGTCTTGTAAGAAGAAGTTTGGCTTTCTGACATGTCGCTGCTGTTAAGGATCTTGACTGTGTAGAGACTGCTGCGTACTGATGTGCAGGTAGCTGCGTGGTAGTATAACTGTCTCTGTAGTCAGTATCTTCTTTTCCACTCTCTGGGTAGCAGCGTTTCACTGGCTGGGAAGCTAGCCGGTCCGGTTCCACTCGTGGGAAGCAGCCGTTTCACTGGCTGGGAAGCTAGCCGGTCCGGTTCCACTCGCGGGTAGCAGCCATTTCACTGTCCTGTCCTCACTACCACGTGTACCCCTGGGGCGTGTATGGAGCTTAGCAGGCAGATAAACACCCTCCTACTACTCAATAAATGGAGACCAGGTAATGATCTGTAGCTTTAATGAGCTGAAGTAAGTTGGTGTGAAACTGTGAACAAATAACAGAAAGGATGCAATAAGTACATGAACTGCATATAAACATATCACATATCAGCATACAGTAGATAGACTAGTGCACACAGCAACATGGCTGCATGGATAGCTGACTAGGCCTCACTATACAGAAAACAACTAACTAGTTGCCTACACAGAAATACACATACTGCATGCCTACAGCTAGTAATAATCATGCAGATTCATAAAAAAAACTAGAAAGAATGCCTTACCGGCTATGCAGCCTTTAGTGGAAGCACGGAGAAGATTCCTCAGCAGAGAGCATGTGAAAATGGCAGCTTCTAGAAGGCTACTCCCTTCTTGTCTGGTGCATGAGGTCACAGAGGAGGAGGAGTAACAAAAAGGCTGAACTTAACTTAGAACAATGTAATGCAGTGGTCAATAGGTGGCGCTGCCCTACCTCATTTATGGATTAGCACACATTTCACTGAAAGATGTCTGCAAGACATGACAGGGTCTGCTAAGACATTATGTGGGGATTGTGATAAGTCTAGTAGGTCTAGTAGAACAAGCTCTTCTACATCCAATCCTGAGTGCTACTGTGGCCTTTTAGATCTTATGAGGTCTATGAAGCAGGAATTAGCTACCACATTTTCGGCCCTTAGGTCAGCTTTTCCGGCTTGTCCGGTTCAGACTACTCCGGTGGTCCAGTCAGAACCCCAGACTCAACCAGCAGTGTCTCTAGTAGTACAACAGGTGATTACATCTCAGGTACCCCAGACTAGTACTTCAGGGGTGGTGGAACCTCAGTTATCTTTAAAGGCCTCTCCTTTACCCTTTCAGGGCCCTTCATATGTAACCGCTGTGGATGATTCTGCTCCTTTGTCCCTGGAGCGAGATATCAGATGATTCAGATGAGGGTGAAGTCTGTTCTGATTCATCGGTACCTCAATCTTCGGGTAAAGTGCCTAGATATTTATTTAGTGCCGAGGACACTTCAGAGCGTCTTAAAGCAGTCTATGATTCAGAGCAGATTGAAGTGCCCAAGTCTACCGCTACCCCTCAGGATTATATTTATAGGGGTTTAGAAGATCATGGAGCCATAGTATTTCTGGTGCATAGAGCCATTAAAAGTATTATAACCGCACAATGGAAGGAGCCAGAAAGTAGGCTCTTTATTCCTAGATCATTTAAGCGCAGGTTTCCTTTCAATTTAGAGGAGCAGGAATCCTTGTTCAAATGTCTTAAGCTGGATGCACCCCTTTCCCAGTATTCCAAAGATACTGATCTATCCTTTGAGGACATGGAAACTTTAAAAGACCCCATGGATAGAAGGGTAGAGGTTCTGCTTAAACGAGCGTGGGACTCAACCTCGTTTTTATTCAAACCAGCTATTTCCTCTATGTGCGTCGCTCGCAACTTGGATAAATGGGTCAGAGGGTTACAGACTCATTTAGAAACAGGTACGGCACATATTAAGATTTTAGAATACTTGCCGGTTATTTTAAAATCAGTTGCTTTTTTGGCAGATGCTGCTATGGAATCGTTAAGAGCAGCAGCTAAAACCGCAGCATTGATTAATTCAGCTCGCAGGGCAGTTTGGTTGAATACAAGGGGGATGTAACTTCAAAGCAGAAGCTTTGTGGCAAGGAATTTCAAGGGAACCTCCTGTTCGGTAAGGATTTAGAGACAGTTTTAGAAAGATCTTCTAACAAGGCCAAAAAGTTTCCGGATAAGCGGAAGAAAACAAAACAGTCCTTTTTAGAATAGAAAGCCCTTCTTTAGGCAAAATCAGGACCGGAAAAAGCAAGAGAATAATAGATGGACTTATAATGCAGGAAGAGGCCGCCCATTTCTCTTCAACAAGCCCCAATCCACTACCACAACAAAGCCCACAAAATGACTCGTCGAGACTATTTTCTTCAGTCTTGGAAGGAGATCACGCAAAGCCCTTTTATTTTGAATCTGATACAGTACGGTTACAGGATAGAATTCATATCCCCGCCCCCCTCCCAGTTTGTAGCTACATCGATACCCAGGGAACCAATCAGGGCAAGAGCGCTGATGAATTCAGTCTCTTCTCTACTTCAGAAAAAGGTCATTTGTCCAGTTCCACCTTTGGAGCAACAAAAGGGGTTCTTGTAACGATCGGTGTAACACAGAGAGGGTCTGATTACCGGTGATCTGCAGTATCACCGAGAATGCAGAATATACCCGATTATTGATGATCTGCAGTATCACCGATAATCAGATATATCTACTAACCTCTGGACACCTGAGATGAGAGTGTTTGGTGCAACAGTAATATTTTGAGGAAAGCACCCAGGAAATGGGAGCAAGACAGTAGGATCTACTGTGACGGGTTAGCTTCCTTCCACAAGCCTGCTGCTCCCCAAGGGGCGGAGCCAGGCTGAGACAGTGGGAAGGACAGAACGTGAGTGACACCAGTGGAGGAGTGTCACTGACAGATCTGTGAACTATCTCCTAACAGGGGAGATAGTTCTCGAGGTCGGACAAGCCAGGTCGTAAACACACGGACAGATAAAGTACAGAGACAGTAGGCAGATACAGAATCCAGAGACTAGCCAGGTATTGGCAACAGAGAATCAGAAATACGAGGTACAAAATCAGAGAACAGGAGAATGGTCAGGAATGCAGAAAGTCATAACAGATAATCACTAATGTCTAAGCTTGAGTGTGAGCTCCAAGATTCTCACACTCCAGGACTAACTAGATCGTACAAATAATACAGATGGTGCAGAATTCCTAGACTAAGGTGTGAGATCCGTAGCCGTCAACACCTTGGAAACTGACTAATACACACAGATATTGACAAGGTCTGAGTGCTACCACGTAGTGATCGCAACGCCAGACAACAGAGAAATGACCAGCACCCAGTATATATACACTAGCGCTCTCCAGCGCCTCCCCTAAGTGCTGGACCAATGAAGGTTGCAGAATTTGTCAGCTGACCGGCTTGGTCAGCTGACCCCCTTCTGACTGCCATAAAGGCCCTGCCTCTCTGCGCGCGCGTCCTCCTAAACCAGTGTGGACTATCAGTCCCAGCCACACCAGTCATGTGTTGTAATGTTGTTGCTGTATTGGATGCGGAATCCGCCGCCACGCTGTCTGAGCGTGCGGCGTTTCCTCCGCATTCCGCCTTACTGAGAGAAGCAGGCCTATGCGAGCAACTAGCCGCATTGGACGCGGAATCCGCCGCCCTGTAGTTAGAGCATGCGGCGGTTTCTCCGCGTTCCGACTGCGTCCCAACTGCCATGTCAAACGTGGAATCAGCCGCCTCACTCTGAGTATTGGCGGCGGCTTTTCCGCGTTTTCTCACAGTTCTACTCCAGGGTATTCCTGATTCAAAAGCAGTCAGGGAAGTTCCGTATGATTTTGAACCTGAAACCCCTGGACCCTTACATTGTGGAGAAGAAGTTCAGAATGGAAAGCATAGCCTCGGTCCGAAACTTGTTGCTTCCGGGCAGTTTTTTAGCGACGGTCGACTTGCAGGATGCTTACCTCCACGTCCCCATACATCCAGCCTTTCAGCAGTTTCTAAGGTTTGTGATTCGGACGGGGGACTCGGTATACCATTTTCAATATCAAGCCCTACCGTTCGGGATTTCGTCGGCTCCGCGGATTTTCACAAAGGTGATTGCGGAGGTTATGGCTTTCCTGCACCTCCACAATGTAAGGGTTCTCCCTTATTTAGACGATTTTTTGTTTGTCGGAGAAACATTGCAAATCTTACAAGAGCAGCTAAATTTTTCTCTTCAAGTACTGTCCAGACTGGGTTGGATTGTGAGCAAAGAAAAATCACAATTGAACCCGGTGCAAAGTCTGGTATTTTTGGGACTTCGGTGGGACACGACGGTGAGGCGTGTCTTCCTACCAGAAGTGAAGGTGGTGAAACTAATTTCAGAAGTCAATTCTATCAGAATCAATACACTGATTCCGCTACGAAAAATAGTCTCTCTACTAGGTCTGATGTCATCTGCCTGTCCGGCGGTAGAATGGGCTCAGGCTCATTCTCGAGAGCTTCAGGCTTGGTTTCTGACTGTTTGGAACAGAAATCATCGCTCCTTGGACAGGCAGGTATCTCTACCAATCCAGATATCTTTGAGTCTGGATTGGTGGATGCTCCCGTCTAACCTCAATTTGGGTCGCAGGTGGGCCCAGGAGTTGCCCCTAAAGTTGTACACGGACACCAGTGCATGGGGTTGGGGGGCTCATTGCCTAGGACATCAGGCTCAGGGCAAGTGGAGTCCACAGATGTCTCGGAGGTCATCAAACTTCAGGGAACTCAGTGCAATTCTACTGGGACTGCAGGCATTACAACTCAATTGTCAACTCAGAGGTTCTAGTGTTTTCGGACAATTTTGTATCTGTCTGTTATGTCAGAAAGCAGGGAGGAACCAGGGTGCGGGAACTCCAGGAGTTAACATCCCAGATCATGGCATGGTCGGAGCTGAATCTGGAATCCATTTCGGCGATCCACATTCAGGGAATTTGCAACAGGCGAGCGGATGCCCTAAGTCGGAATTTGGGACAGGAATCAGAGTGGGAACTCAATCTGGAGGTTTTCCAGGAAATAGCATCCAGTTGGGGGGTTCCCGCCTTGGATCTGTTCGCCACTCCAGAAAACGCAAAGGTGGACGATTTCTGTACCCTGGATCCTTCCTGTTCAATGAATCACCTAGATGCGCTGTCAGTACCTTGGCCAGAGGGACTGCTTTATGCGTTCCCTCCATTCAAATTAATTCCGAGAGTTCTGAAAAAGATCCAGACCGAGAGGGCACAGGTGATATTCATAGCACCATGGTGGCCAAGGTGGGCATGGTACCCGCTCATTCAGTATCTAGCAGTCAGGGGTCCATGGTGCCTGCAGGACAGGCCCGGATCTCTTAGTACAGAATGGTCAATGGCATCTGAATCCTCAATTCCTAAAACTGACTGCATGGATCCTGAAGAGCAAATGTTAAAGGGTAAAGGGTTTTCTGAACCGGTGGTTAAGATGTTATTAGCCTGCAGAAAGCCTAGTACTAGAAGGAAGTATAACAAGATGTGGTATACTTTTTCATCCTGGAAGCAGAAGGATGCTTCCCGGTCAGATAATATTTGCTCTGTACTGGAATTTTTGCAACATGGAGTTCAGTTAGGCCTAACAGCAAGTACTTTAAGAGCTCAAGTGTCGGCACTCTCTGTTTTTCTATGTAAACCTTTATCAGCGGATATCCATATAAGAAATTTTTTAAGGTCAGTGGAGCGCTCTCAGCCAATTCGGCAGAAGTTGGTGCCTCCATGGGACTTATCTTTGGTTTTGGATTTTATTACAACAGAAAAATTTGAACCATTGGATTCGATGGGAATAAAATTCCTTACACTTAAGGTAGCATTTCTTATTGCCATAACGTCAGCTCGTAGAGTGAGTGATATAAAGGCTTTGTCAATTAAGGACCCATTTATGGTCATCCATGCAGACAGGATTGTCTTCAGGTTAGACCCTTCCTATCTTCCCAAAGTTTCCACACTATTTCATAGGTCCCAGGAAATCATTCTACCCTCTTTTATTTCTAAACCACAGAATGAGAAAGAGAGTAAATTAAGTACACTGGATGTGAGACGAGCGGTATTAATTTATTTGGATAGAACCAGGGACTGGAGAAACTCTAGCAGCTTGCGAATAGCTTTTGGGGGTTCGAATAGAGGAGTTCAAGTGTCAAAAGCTACTATTTCTAGATGGATTAGGGAAGTGATTTATCTAGCATATGCAGAAGCTCAGGTAGAGGTGCCTGCTCAGATCACTGCACACTCAACCAGGTCACTGTCCACTTCTTGGGCGGAAAGATCAGGAGCCTCGCTGGAACAGATTTGTACTGCGGCAACCTGGTCCAGACACTCAACGTTCATAAAGCACTATAGAGTGGAACTCCTCTCAAGCCAGGACCAGGCTTTTGGGCGTAAGGTTCTACAAGCAGTCATCCCACCCTAGGGTAAATTTCTCGCTGAATCTCAGGAGGGCCATCCTGGAGGACGCAGGGAGGAAGTGCCGGCTGCTTACCTGGTAGCAGTGTTCCGGCAAGTCCTCCAGGACGGCCGCCTAGTTCCCTACCCTGTTTTTTTAATATATATAGGGGGATGTGGTTGTACAGTCTTCTCTCTTAATAAACTGGGGGAGATTGTGTGGGGGTGGGCTTTATACTAATTTGATTATTCTAATTTCTTTTCAGGTGTTTCCAATTTGAAGGGGGGGACTAACACAATCTCAGGAGGGCTGTCCTGGAGGACTTGCCGGAACACTGCTACCAGGTAAGCAGCCGGCACTTTCTGTAGTTGCATTGGAGTTCAGAAGCATAGTTTTTTGGTTAGTAATTTATAATGGAGAAAAGTGCAGATTTGAATGGATTGTGTCCAAGAATTTATTATAGTAATACTAATAAGTAATATTACAAGTAATGTTTCACTTCACTTTGAGTACTTTACTAATCTACTGCTTCCAATGTTTTGAGTCACTGACCCTGGTGGATAGTGGAGATGAGCTGGTCTGACTCTATTTGCTATATAATTGGAAAAATTTGGAGACCAAAAACCATATCCTCAATGGTGCGCCACAACACCAATAATAGAACCATAAGTATAAGGATATATAGTAAAAAAAAGTATTTTTGAAGAGACAAAAAAAGTTTCAAGATGATCTTAAATTTTAATTGTAAAAACAGAGTTCACAAATCTTCAAGCGAATTCATCTTTGCAAACAACATCCCATTATCAAGTACCAAAAACATATGTTGAAATATGCAATTGTTTAAAAAGGCGACAACGTCGACTTGTTTCGGAGTAACCTTCTTCAGGCCTTCACAAACAATTGTAATCTAAAATGTAATGTATAGAAAATACAACATTAAATTACAGTAATTAACAATAAAGCAAGCAAACTGCATCAAATACATAAAAATAATTATGAAAATTAAACAACAATGATAACATAATTGAAAATACCAAGATGAGAGCAGACCTGAAAAAAATAACCAAACTGTGTAGGAATCATAGATCCTATAGAAAATTGGAAGGAAAAGAGAGCAAACAAATCCACCTCACCACTGAATGAAGGAAAGGAGGAGATATAGCTAAAAATCAGAATACCTGTAATATACAGGATAAAAATTGGGACAGGTACCATCTGGACAAAATCAAGCCAGGAAACGCCACCGAAAATAATTACACAATATAGAATATATAAAAAGATAATAATATGCACTATTCAATTTAAAAAAAATGCTCCAACATAAGGATACTTCAGCATTCAGGTAGCTAGCAAATAATGCATTAATGGGCAATGTATAGCCATGTTGCAGCGGCCAGATAGTTAGTAAATAATAATAAATTAACAAATAATGAACCAAACTAAGAGCTAAAAGTAAGGAAACAGTCAAAATAGTAAATTCCATGGCCATTTCTCAATCAAAAAAATCAGGATGTTAACAAAACTAATAAACAACCAGAGATACTCACTTAGACTAACTTTGGACACAGTACACAGGTAAGATGTACCAGGAGAGAGTGGTAACGAGTGATGACTGAGCTGACAATATATAGGGAGTAACCACACCACTAACTCACTCCAGAATGATAGAAAACACCTGTAAGATCACAGGAAAGAGGCATGAAACACGCATGTCATTTCCTGACTAAAGTTCACATAATTTCCTGCCTGTAAGGTCCAAACAACCTGGAACACGTAATTTCCTGACTAAAGTTCACATCATTTCCTGCTTGTAAGGTCCAAACAACCTGGAACACGTCATTTCCTGACTAAAATTCACATAATTTCCTGCCTGTAAGATCTAAACAACCAGTTGCTTGGAGCACTATGGAAATGAAAAACTCTAAAGTAAGTGCACCAAAACTTTGCCAATGCTGTCCAAATGAATAAAAAATACCAAAAGTAAAAATAGAAAGTAAAGATAGGAAAATAGAGAAAGAAAGATCACAGGTGACAGTTCAAAGATAACATTGCAAGGAACCAGCATGGAATACCTTATGGACTATAGTCCAAATTCATGCTGTGGGGCACCAGTGTATGCAAACGTCTGATCCAGGATGCCTCACGTTTCTTAAGATATGCCTGTCTATCACCTCCCCTACGGGACTTCTCAATAACTTGCAGGACTAGAAATTTAAGTTGATTCGCTGCATGTTTGGCCTCCCAAAAGTGTTGGGCAACAGGGGACACCAAAGATTCAGGAGAGCCATTCTTTTTGTAGGCACTATTGATGTTACGATGTTCACCTATCCGGTCGTTTACAGGACGGGTGATCTCTCCAACATAGAATTTGCCACATGGGCATTTAATACCATAGATCACATACTTAGAATCACAAGTGGCATAATGTCGCAATTTAATCGGAGTGCCTCGCATGGGATGATTGAATTGTCTTCCCTTCATTATATATTTACAATTCACGCACTGTAAGCAAGGGAAGGTGCCACAACGTATTGGGGCCAGGCATCTAAGGTTGCCAACACTAGTGGAGCCAATATCGGCCCTGACCAAATGGTCCTTAATAGATCTTGCGCGTTTAAAGGCCATCATGGGAGGATTAACAAAAGCTGGAATGTCGGTGCTTAACGATGCCAGCACATGCCAGTTTTTTCTAATAGATGAAGAAATGTTGTTGGATAAGGTGTTATAAGTGGTCACACAGACCATTCTATTGTTAGAATCTGAGCTGCTATTCCTGTTTCTCGATGTCAACAGGTCACTCCTACTCATTGCCGAGACTTCATCCCTCAACCTGTAGGCCAAACCCCCAGGATAACCCCTATCTAGAAATTTTTGGGACATTGTTTGTAATCTACAGTAGCTGGTGTCAGGGTCACTCACAATCCTCTTGACACGCATCAACTGAGACTTAGGTAATGATTCCCGTAATCTCTTGGGGTGAAAACTCTGAAAGTTCAATAAAGTATTCCTATCTGTGGGCTTAGTATACAAGTCGAGACTGAGCAGCCGCCCATACACTGACACATTGACATCAAAAAAAGGCACTGCTTCACCTCCCACGTGAGGTGTGAATTTCAAAAAAGGGGAAGCACCCTGTAATTGTTGGAAGAATTCATTAAATGAATCAATGGGACCTGACCAGATCATAAAGATGTCGTTAATATAACGATGCCAAATGAGGGCATACTGACCAAATAACTTGTTCAGGTATACCCACTTTAATTCAAAATCCTCCAAGAAGATATTTGCATACACCGGAGCTACATTACTTCCCATGACCAAACCACGTAGTTGTAGGTAAAAAGAATCCTGAAAAAGAAAATCGTTCCATGTAAGAACCATTTCAAGCAATGTCAATATAAAATCCAATTGTAAAGCATTCACTGTAGAGTCTGCCAATGCCACATCTTTAATAGCCTGAATCCCTTCAATATGAGGGATGCAGGTATATAAGGACTCAATGTCTAAAGTAATGAAGGAACAATTTTCATGAGGCCAGGGGCGCCTGGGGGCACAGGCACTACTGGCAGCCGCTTGGGGCGGCATGTCTGTCACTAGGCGCTGGCCACCTTCACATTAATTAATCTCCCCATTTTGCAGGCTTGTGCACTGCAGGGCTCGCCGCTGGGGCTCCCAGCGTCCTGCATTATTGCACAGCCTTCACTCGCCCCTTGTTCCCCTGCTGGCCAATAGAGACAGAGCAAACACGCTCTGCCCCTCCTCTAAGGCCACCCCTTTCTGGCTTCCTCATCAGCCACAGGCCCAGAGCAGTGTCTGTGTACTGCCTGCGTGTGGCCTTAAGCTCCGCCCCTGCCAGCCGGAAGTTTGGGGTTCCCAGTGGCTACATTAGCCAGCATGCCTCCTGAATCCCCTGCCCTGAGCCTGAGGTGGGGACAGGTGACTCGGGGCTGAAATGCAGCC
Source organism: Hyperolius riggenbachi (assembly GCF_040937935.1). Taxonomy (NCBI): domain Eukaryota; kingdom Metazoa; phylum Chordata; class Amphibia; order Anura; family Hyperoliidae; genus Hyperolius; species Hyperolius riggenbachi. Next base: position 191,722,540 of record NC_090651.1, on the reverse strand, counting down.
TGCAGCAGGGGAGACATAAGGAATCAGTGTGGCCTGCACTATGAGGAGAATGAGTAGGTAGACAGGCAGAGAGCTTCAGTCACAGGTGTGTGAGCAGACAGAGGCAGCAGGCATAGTTGTACTACATAATGCACTGTGTTTTGGTTGTGATTTGTACATGGATGGAGCTGCTGTCAGTTCTGTCTGTGTGACGTCATAAAAAGGTGAAGGGTAGAGAATCAGCTCTTGTATACACATTAGAAGCAGCAAGGGGTGAAGGCAGCAAACAAACAGGAGATGTTATCTCACTTTTACTGTGATGTCCTCCTGGCTTAAAATGCAGGCTGTGCTTTCACAGATCCCAGACTCATGACTTACAATAGGAGAAATGATCCAGGCACCAAGTTTACAAGCCCTGTCTCTCTCCCCACCCCACCTGCCTGCACTGTGTAAAATTTTCCTACAGAAATGACAGTTTGTGTATAATGACTGGAAATTGGTATCTGCGTTTGATGTGTAGAGGGACATGGTATCTGCGTTTGATGTGTAGGAGACACTTTATCTGCGTTTTTATCGGGGGGGGGGGGGATCGCCACAGGTTTTCTCGCCTGGAGTGACAAAATGGCTAGAAGCGCCCCTGCATGAGGCAATATAATACTCTGAGCAACCTTAATAAATTCAGAAGTATCCCTGAGGTATGACTTCTGATTAATCATGTATTTGCGTAAAACACGGTCAAGGAAGATAGCTATTCTACTAAAAATAGTCAGTGCCGGCGACTATGGGTCGACCTGGAGATTGACATGGATTTTTATGTAATTTTGGCAGACAATAAATTACAGGCAATACAGGCATTGTACAAATATTCATACAGTTTCTGATCAATAATATCACCAGCACGTGCATCATCTAACACAATCTTAAGATCTTTAAAGAATTTCTGAGTGGGATCATAATCCAGTTGGCAGTAAACAGAAGCATCACTGAGTAGACGTTTCATTTCTTGAACATAATCTGACTTGTTCATAACGACTAATGCTCCTCCCTTATCTGCACTTTTAATGACTATTGAATCATTAACTTTGAGGTCATTAAGGGCTTGACTTTCTTCCTTTGTAATGTTATGTACATAAGGAAGAAGGCCTCTTTCATAACGAGATTCTAGAAGACCCAAATCCTGTTTAATTAATCTAATAAAAGACTCAATATGAATATTATCCCGGGGTGGTTTACTGGATGAATTAATCTTAAAGTGAACCAGAGATGAAGCACCCTCTTGTATTTTACCTTATAAATCAGTGGGAACATGACAGTAAACACCTAATCTGCTCTTTGTTTCATTGTTTTCTGTTTAATCTGACTGTTATCACCTCTGATAAGAATCCCGGACTGAGCACTCAGTCTAGCTTTGCTACGGAAAGATTATAGCTGAGTCTGTCTTCTCTGGTGTCTTTTCAAGCCCTAGCCTGCCCCCTTGTGGCTCTGCTATAATGACTCAGCTATAATTATTCCCTGCAAAGCCAGACTGAATGCTCAGTCCGGGATTCTTATCACAGCTTATAACAGACACTTTTAGCAGTGAGGATGAAACAGAGAGCATGGTAAGTGTTTTCTCTAATGTTCTTACTGATATATATGGTAAAATACACAAGGGTGCTTCGTCTCTGGTTCCCTTTAAGATCCAAATCACTGCGCATGAACAGTGCTCCCCTTCTGGAAGTAGGATTCTTAACCTGTATTTTTTGTTTGGACCAATAGCCTTTCCGTCGTAAATTGTCAAAAAAAAACGGGCAAGCTCAAAGTCCAAAGTAAAAAAAAAACAGGAGTAGACGTAGGACTGAAAGACAAACCCTTAGATAATACCGATAATTCACAATCAGTTAGAACATGGGTAAATATTTACCACCGGTGACTGTTGGACTGTATCTATGATCGACTGCGCATGTAATAGATGTTCCTGGGGACCTGAGGAGGCCTGTTTTTGGACCTGGTACCGTGCTCTCTCGAGCGTTCCCCTGAAGCCCCTAACAAAAAAGATGCAGATGCAGAGGACCCCGTAGAGCGGGTAGGAGAAACTGGGCGGTCTTGTCTTAATTTTGTGGTACGTTATCTGGGGCCCTGTCTTGGGTGATCTAAACCCCTTTGTGGTTCTTTCTGCTGCCATTTGTACACAAAGCCTGTAGTGTAATCCTTGGAATCACGGATACATTTTTCTTTCTTAGAAGTTTCAACCTCCTTACGATATCTAGCAAGGTGTTCCACCAACTCATCCAAATTTTTACGGAATTCCTCTTGGGGTTGAGTATCTAATAATTTACTACGGATATTGAGGGACTCTGCTTCGTAAATGGGTAATTGTTTATAAATCCACTCGATATATAACGGAATAACCATTTCAGTCCGTGGGGATTTTTCCCCTTATGCATCAGAGCAATTTTCACCTCCCATTCATTCGCTAATAACTTTATCACTACTTATCACGATTTATTGATCTATATCTTGTCTTTTCCGCCACTAATTAGGCTTTCTTTGGGTTGTACATTTTGCTAAGAAATATTTTTTTATAAATGCATTTGAACAGGATTAATAAGAAAAAAATGGAAAAAAATTCATTATTTCTCAGTTTTCGGCCATTATAGCTTTAAAATAATCCACGCTACCATAATTAAAACCTACAGTGGCTTCCAAAAGTATTCGGCCCCCTTGAAGTTTTCCACATTTTGTCACATTACTTCCACAAACATGAATCAATTTTATTGGAATTCCACGTGAAAGACCAATACAAAGTGGTGTACATGTGAGAAGTGGAACGAAAATCATACATAATGGCAAACATTTTTTACAAATAACTGCAAAGAGGGTGTGCGTAATTATTCAGCCCCCGGAGTCAATACTTTGTAGAACCACCTTTTGCTGCAATTACAGCTGCCAGTCTTTTAGGGTATGTCTCTACCAACTTTGCACATCTAGAGACTGAAATCCTTGCCCATTCTTCTTTGCAAAACAGCTCCATCTCAGTCAGATTAGATGGACAGCGTTACAATTTACACATATAACAACATTAAAAATTAATTGTTTATTTCCCACACCAAAATATTACCCAAATAAAATTTTTAATGAAACATTTTTATGTATTTTATTTTCCCGTTTGTCTCGGTTATTATACCATTTAAATTTTGGCCCTATCATAATGTATGGCGCCAATATTTTATTTGGAAATAAAGGGTGCATTGTTTTCGTTTTGCGTCCATCACTATTTACAAGCTTATAATTTACAAATGTTCGTAGTATACCCCCTTCAAATGTATATTTAAACAGTTCAGACCCTTAGGTAACTATTTATGTCTTTTTTTTTTTTATTGTAATTTTTTTTTCCAATAAAAATTTTATTTGGGTAATATTTTGGTGTGGGAAATAAACAGTTAATTTTTAATGTGTTGTTATATGTGTAAATTGTAATGTAAAAAAATATGTAGATGTAGTTTTATTATTTGGCCACAAGATGGCCACCTTCAGTTTTTTTTCCCTCTTTGTGCTTCTCGCTAAGTGGAAACACAAGGGGGATGCAGAAATTGACGCGCAGAAAGACTGAAGCCTCTTGTAAGAGCGCTTCGGTTTTTTGTGGGGGACATGGATCGGTGATCGGGAACCAGGTTCCCGCTCCCTGATCCCAGGGCTACCGGGGGACACTACAGGGGCGCACCCGCGATCACGCGCGGGAGCGCGCCGAAGCGTGGCACTGCAGCAGAGCAGCCGCCCGGACATGAGCTTCACATCCGGGCAGCAGAAATAGATAATATTGAGAGATGATTTATTCAAAATCCCCTCAAACCCATTGAGAAATTCTGGTTCATCAGTAAACATAAATGGTCGAATTTGTGAACGACCACTCCTTTGGATCCGTGAAGATCGATAATACTCTGCTAAGGTTTCCCCATGTAGTTCCAGATCAATTATGCATCTCTCAATTTTCTCCAACTCCTGAAAATCACATGCATTAACATTCACATTAGATAAAAATTGACAATGTCCCTTGACTTTGCTCAAAATCCGCTGAACATCATCTTGGAGATAAGAAAAAGTAGGGATGGTGATATTAGTTTCCTCTTCAAGAGTTTTCAAATCTTTAGTAGACATTAGAAAAAATACAAATTACAAAAAAATTGATTGCAATCCCAATATGGGGATGATTCAAAACACTATATAGCTCCCACCTGGACAGTCACTGTAATTGGAAAAATTGGGAGACCAAAAACCATATCCTCAATGGTGCGCCACAACACCAATAATATAACCAAATAAGTACAAGGATATATAGTATAAAAGTATTTTTGAAGAGACAAAAAGTTTCAAGATGATCTTAAATTTTAATGTATCAAAAAGTTCTTTTGTAAAAACAGAGTTCACAAATCTTCAAGCGAATTCATCTTTGCAAACAACATCCCATTATCAAGTACCAAAAACATATGTTGAAATATGCAATTGTTTAAAAAGGCGATAACGTCGACTTGTTTCGGAGTAACCTTCTTCAGGCCTTCATGGGTACCATCTGGACAAAAAAAGTCATTGAGCAAAAACAATAAAACAGTTAAAACTTAAAAAGTAGATTTAAACATAAAATAAAACTGCAATATCTTAAAAAGTCATTTTTAAGAGAAGGAAGGTAGATACAATCATTTATTTCATTAGTTAATTTTCGCCTCGGGTGTCCTTTAAAAGCTCTTGCCGATGTTATCCTATGTGTGTGTTCTCACTGGAGCAATGTGATTTTGTAAAAATCCCCATAGCATTTAATTAGCAAGAGCTTTTCAAAATCATTAGCGCTTAAAAAGCTCTTGTAGTGTGAACAAGTTCTTAACCTATTTTGGTTCCTGGACGTAGAAACTACGTCCAGGAACCATGCGCGCTACCGCGGCCAATCGCACGCGTGCGGTTCGTTAGCCAGGCAATCAGTGTATTGGGCTATGGTGCCCGATCACTGATTCCTCTCCCCCGCTGAAAAAGCGACAGCTTCTCTCGGAAGCTTCGCTTTTTCTGGCTGTAACGTACCCCATACGTCGCTCTAAGCATGTGTTATGCTTAGAGTGACGTCATGTAAACAAACTCATGGCCGCCATCTTGTGGCCAAAAAGTAAAACTACAACTAAAAGTAAAAAAAATTAAATTGAAACACACATTTACATTATAAATCACATGTTTACATCCCACCCTCCCAAAACTGCCCAAATAAAATGTTTAATATAAAAAAAACAACAACATTACAATAATAAAAAAAAAATGTAAATATTTACATAAGGGTCTAAACTTTTTAAATATCAATGTAAAGATGAAATACTTCTATATTTTTTTTATTTTAAACTTGTAAATAGTGATAGATGCAAAACGGAAAAAATGCACTTTTATTTCCACATATTGTCGCCATACATTGTGGTAGGGACATAATTTTCATGGTGTAATAACCGGGACATATGGGCAAATACAATACGTGAGTTTCAATTATGGAGGCATGTACTATTTTAAAACTATAATGACTGAAAACTGAGAAATAATGAATTTTTTCCGGTTTTTTCTTATTCTTCCTGTTAAAATACATTTACAGTAAAGTGGCTCTTAGCAAAATGTACCCCCCAAAGAAAGCCTAATTGGTGGCTGAAAAAACAAGATATAGATCAGTTCATTGTGATAAGTAGTGATAAAGTTATAGGCTAATGAATGGGAGGTGAACATTTCTCAAGTGAAAACGACGGAACGCGAATGGGTTAAACAGTGACAATTGAGCAATTAGGGCAAGCAAAGGAGGGACAGATCTTAAAATGAGTCAGCAGGAAGTTTTGAAACAGAATTATACCATTTATTGGCTAACTTAAAGTTGACCTGAACTCCTGCACAAGACAGAAGGAAAGCATAGAGAAATGCACATTGCATGTATTTAGAGACTTTAGCATCTCTTAATTCGCTCTCATCTGTGACTAATCACAAGTTGTCATTTGATCTCACAGCTGTGTCAGCTGGATGCCACGACAGAGCAGCTAATTGGTAAACACAGAATGTTAACAATATGTCTGCTTCCATGAAAGCAGTAATACAGATGAATTGTAGGATTTGTATCAGCTGTAACAAAAAGTTTTTCTTTAAAGCAGTAGGATTAGCCATACTATGCCAGGGAAAAAGAAACACATATATAAGTAGATAAATACTTGATCTACTTACATAACGCATGTTTCTGCTTGCCTCTGCCTTGGGATGTAAACCGGGAGATTGCTCCGCCTGCCTAGGGGACAGGAAGCACAAGATACATCTTTAAATAGCCACATCCTTCTACCTATCCTGTCCCCTGGACAGGATACAATCTTCCGGACCGTTGGGCTCCATGTCCGCGGGTAAGGCCAGCCCTGCTCCAGCCTGCCTGCGGGAGTCTTCCGATGAGGACTCCGCATGGCGACCGTTTGGTGTGGTGGTGGTCAAAGGCAGAGGAAAGGGCTGGTTGAGCAGGCCTTCCAAGTGTTAGATGCACCTCTGCAGGCCCTGTTTCAACACTCACGTCCGGCTACCCGACGGTAGCGCTGAGCGAGCGGCGGAGTTTCCACTTTAGGCTCCGGCGGAAGTAATTAATCGGTGGCCCAGGAACTTCCACGGGGGGGGGGGGGGGGGGCTCGTGGGAACGCCTCGTGGGAACGCCGCAAGAGTCTATAAGGATGAACAGACGCTGCAGCATAGTGTGCTGGATCAGCATTCCCTCAGCCATCCTCCATGGAGGATACCTCTCAGGGCAGGGACACTATGGCGCATAGACACTGACCAGGTAAGGTCTTGTATTTGTCAGTACTTATGGGGCGAGCTGTTTTTATGTACTCTAAACTTTCTGACACTGGACTCTGTTTGTGTCTTTCAGAACCCTACACCATCTAAGACCACTAGGGAATGTGGTATTTGCTCTAAGAGGCTTGCCCCCACATATCCTAAGCCTTTGTGTAATTCCTGTATATTTCAAGTGGTAAAACATGAGTGGTGACATGTTTAATGATATGTTATCCACATTTCAGGAGAGTTTAGCAGAAAGGTTTTTGGCTGCAAAATAAGCTCCCACTTTACAGGCCACACCTGAGGTAGTCCCTATTGGACTTGGACTGCCCTAGTGTGTTTGGAGCACAAAGCGTTGCAGATTCCTCCTTCGGAGGCTATTGAGCATATCGGGGAATCTTCTGCTCAGGAAGAGGAAACACCCAGAGGCTCAACTAGAGGGAAGTTTAAGCTGCTACCTGATCAGTCTACTGAGTTGTTAGAGTACATTTGCACAGCTTTATATATTCTTATTGATGAGCCAAAACCTGCTTCTGTTGAGGATGATATGTATTCACAACAGCTTGTTCAGAAACAGGTGGTTTTTCCTGTCCATAAAACAATGATTGATTTAAAGAAACACTGAAGCGAAAAAAAAGGATGATATTATGATTTGTATGTGTAGCACAGCTAAGAAATAAAACATTAAGATCAGATACATCAGTGTAATTGTTTCCAGTACAGGAAGAGTTGAGAAACTCCAGTTGTTATCTCTATTCAAACAAGCCATTAAGCTCTCCGACTAAGTTAGTCGTGGAGAGGGCTGTTATCTGACTTTTATTATCTCAACTGTTCCTGGACTATTTACTTTTCCTCTGCTAGAGGAGAGGTCATTACTTCACAGACTGCTCTAAAAGACTCATTTTGAATGCTGAGTGTTGTGTAATCTGCACATATTGTAGAATGATGCAATGTTAGAAAAACACTATATACCTGAAAATAAAAGTATGAGAATATTTTCTTTGCTGCTAATCTTCTAGTAATTATTCATAGTACACAACCAATTCACTATATCATATTTTTTTTTCGCTTCAGTGTCTCTTTAATTATGGGTGAATGGAAACAACCTGATAGAAGGCTGTTTATTCCAAAATCATTTAAAAGGCGATATCCTTTTAATGAGGAAGAGGCTTTTAAGTGGTCAGAATGCCCTAAAGTTGACGCTGCCATATCAAAGTTATCCAAAGATTCAGCAATTCGCTTTGAAGATACTGGTCTCCTAAAAGACCCATCTGATGGGAAAATGGAGAATCTTCTCAAAAAGGCCTGGGAGGCAATTTCTGCCTCCTTATCTCCTAACTTAGCAGCCACCTGCACTTCTCGTTGTTTAATTATGTGGCTGCAGAAGATGCAGGCTCGTTTGAAAGATGATGCTCCAATTGAAAGTATTTCCTTATCTGTTTCCACATTGAAATTAGCCGATAAGTTTTTGGCTGACGCGTCTAGTGAAGCTGTTAGGATTTCTGCTAGATGTCTAGCCTTAATCAATTCTGTTCACAGATTTTTGTGGCTAAAAAATTGGGAAGGGGATATGGCAACTAAAAGGAAACTTTGTGGTGTCCCATTTGAGGGAGACCTGTTGTTCGGTTCGGCTCTTGAACAAGCGCTTGATACGGCAGCTGCAGAGAAAGGTTTTTCCTCCTCTAAAGAAAAAACTCCCAGAAAAAGATTTCGGGGCCCTAAGAAAAACTATAGGGCTAAAGAACCGAATAAAAAATGTCAAGGGAAAAAAGGCCTTAAAGCCAAAAGGCTTCCTCTGTAATCCTCAAATACCCCCAAACAATCCAATACTGAACAATAACTATGTTCAGGTGGGGGGCAGGTTAAAAGCATTTTTTCCAGCCTGGCAAGAAATTTCATAAAGCAAATACATTTGCCAGACAATCGGGGAAAGGGTACAGGATTACATTTTCCTAAAAACCTCCAAAACATTTTTGAGTGACAAGTTTTTTGCAGTTACCAGTGAAGCAATTTGCAATGGAAAAAGCCGTGAAGGAGCTTTTTCAGAGGGGCGTTGTGGAGGAGGTTCCAGTTCAGGAGAGAGGAAGAGGATTTTACTCTACTCTCTTCCTGGTTCCAAAATCGAATGGCGATTTTCGCCTGATCATAAATCTTCGGTATTTGAACCAGTTTGTAAAATACAAAAAGTTCTGCATGGAATCAATTTTCTCCACAATTCAGCTTCTGGGGAAAGATTACTTCATGGCGTCCATAAGATCTTATGGACGCATATTATCGTACCCTTCTGCCGGCTCACTGGAAATTCCTGAGAGCAGCAGTGCACATTCAATCCCAGGTCCTTCACCTACAATTCAAAGCACTTCCCTTTGGGATCTCAAGTGCTCCCAGGATTTTTACAAAGATTATGATAGAAGATCCTTATAGTACCATATCTAAATGATCTGCTGATCGCTGCAAAATCCAAAGATACTCTCCAAGAGTACATTCAGATCGTTCTGACAGTTCTGAAGGACCTGGGTTGGATCTTGAACCTAAAGAAATCCGATCCTACACCAGATCAGAGGAAGGAATTTCTGGGAGTCTCTCTGGATACAGTGAACCAGTTTTCCTGTCTGCCACAAAAGAAAGTAGAGCATGTGCTCTCTTGTATTTAGGAAATTCTGAGAGCAAAGTCTGTCACAGTAAGACAAGCTATGTCCCTCCTGGGCAAATTTTTAGCTTGCATTCCAGCGGTTGCCTGGGCGCAAGCAAATTACAGAATTCTTCAACTGACGGTTCTGTGTCAGTGGTCGGGCAGACAGGAGGATCTAGATCAAAAAATTGATTTATCCGATCCAGTAATTCAGTCTCTGATCTGGTGGACTTCCAGTCAAAACCTGCAAAATCGTGTAAGTTGGATCTCGCAAAATCCAGTGATTATTACGACAGATGCGAGCCTCTGGAGATGGGGAGCTCATCTGGGTCTTGAATGTATATTCAAGGCAGATGGTCTCTAATCGAAAAGACCTTCTCATCCAATCACAAAGAGTTATTGGCGATCTGGAAGTCCCTACAGAGATGGGATAGTCTGCTTGCAAACAAAAATGTGATTGTCCAATCAGACAACCAGACGGCAGTAACTCACATAAACAAGCAAGGAGGGACTCACAGTCCTCCATTGATATCCCTATCTCTGCAGATTTGTTGCTGGGCAGAGAACAAGGTCCTTTCCTTAAAATCGGTTCACCTCAAAGGAAAGGACAATGTTCTAGCAGACTGGTTAAGCCGCAAGGAGCTAAATCAAAGCAACTGGTGTCTAAACAAAGAGGTCTTTCTGACAATTTGCAGCAAGTGGGGTCTTCCATCCATAGACCTGTTTGCAGCGTGGAACAATGCACTTTTTCCCAGATTCTGCTCCCTCAATCCCAGAGGCTCTTCAATATGTATAGACGCATTCACTGGGGTCTGGAGAAGGCATTCATATACCCTCCCTTGATGTTAATCGGCAGGGTACTACAACAAGTAATCAGATTAGAGATGGCCGAACGGTTCCATGCGAACTTTGGTGGTTCGCATTCGCCAGAAGTTCGGATCGCCCTGATAATGCACCATTAGGGTCAACTTTGACCCTCTACATCACAGTCAGCAGGCACATTGTAGCCAATCAGGCTACACTCCCTCCTGGAGCCACTCCACCCCCCCCCCCCTTATAAAAGGCAGGCATCGCCGGCCATTTTACTCACTTGTGTGCCTGAAGTAAATAGAGAAGGGATGGCTGCTGCTGCAGACTCTCATAGGGAAAGATTAGTTAGGCTCTTGTAGGCGTGTTAGCTTGCTCCTTGCTGATTCTTATTGCTAAAATAGCACCTCTCTTTTGAGAGCTAATCTTGTTCTTGTGATCTATTTTTTTCTGTGTGTCCCACTGACACTTGTGTTGCATAGACACCCTTGATAATTCATACTGTGTGTGCCACTGCCAGGCCCAGCACATTCAGTGACTACCTGTGTGTGTGACAGGTACACATTGTAATACCCATTACTGCATATCTAGCTGTTGTTCACAGTGCAACCACCTACCTACGTGAGCTGAGCGCACGCAGTGTCACTGTGCCTGTCCGGTACCTGTCTGTGTGTGACAGGTGCACATTGTAATACCCATTACTGCATATACTTATTTGTTATGTTCAGTGCACCCACCTCATCACTGCATATACCTACCTGTTGTGTTCAGTGCACCCACCTACTTACGTGAGTGCACGCAGTGTGATATACCACTCCGTGCATACCTGTGAACTGCACCTGTGTGACTGCACATTGTATTAGTCAAGTCAGTGCATACCTTTCACTTTACCCCCCCCCCCCAATATGGACAAAGCAAAAGGCAGAGTCAGGCCACCTGGCAGGTCTGCTCAAGGTCGCGCTGTTGTGATTTCGTGCGGCCCTCGACCAAAGTACAGTGTTCAGAAGAAGGCACGCGTCATCAACCTCCAATATTGTCAGGACGTAGTTGACTATTTAACACAGAACACCTCATCTTTCTCAGCTTCCACACGGAAGCGTGACATATCTTCCCCCTCTTGCTCTGATTCTGGCACCCCACTTAACACTCAGTCAGCCGCCACCACCAAAGTGCCATCACCCCAGGGCTCAGCAGTGTGGACATTTTGTGTGTCTGCCTTAGATGGGAGCAATGCCATCTGTACTCTCTGCCACTGAAAATTGAGCCGTGGAAAGATCAAGACCCACGTAGGGACAACTACCTTACGAAGGCACATGATTACAAAGCACAAACTGCAATGGGATGACCACCTGAGGAAAAGCAGCACACAAAAGCAAAACCACACACCGCAGTGGAAGATACCAGGCCGCAATTTCTCAAAAAAGGTGATGCCTAAACTGTACCGTGATGTTGAAAGGCAAGTGGTGACAACTCTGGCACACAGCGTTGAGTCAAGGGTCCATCTGACCACGGATGCCTGGTCTGCAAAGCACGCTCAGGCCTGCCCAAAGACTAAGTCAGTCCCCACACACAGCATCTCTGCCTGCACGCCGTGTGACTGCCTGCCCCAAGACTAAGTCGGTCCCCACACACAGCATCTCTGCCTGCACGCCATGTGACTGCCTGCTCCAAGACTAAGTTGCTCCCCACACAGCATATCTGCCCGCAGGCCTCTTGACTGCCTTCTCCGCCACCACCAACAGGGTCCAGGACTCCAGGCGGATTCCTGAATTTTTAAGGCCGCTATAATAATTTTTCCGGTTCGTGTACATGCCTGCCTAATTTTTCTGGCCGCACTGCGGCTGCAACAACAAAACAAAAGGCATGTACATGTGCCCATTCCCCTTCGTGATCATTACCTTGCCGCGGTGAAGGGGCTTGCGTATCAAAATGAAGCAATGACTGCCGGCTATATGAGTGTCTCAGGGGGTGGCACACCAAAGATAATAAGGTCGTTGCTTCATTGTGGACAGACCAAATTTGATCAGCTGGACAGTCACTGTTGTTCTATCATTGAGCTACCACAGTCCGGCGACCATATGGGCTTGAAAACCGCCACAGCCTGCATTCTGGCCATGGTGCGCACCAGCTGTTTGCGGTACGTTACACAGTGAGTTTGGTGTGTCAGTATGAAGCAGTACTCTAATTAAACTCCCTGATTGATGTATACACATGCAAGATGTTTTAAAGCACTTTAGGCCTGCAATTTAGCATTCCATGTGATTTCTGCCCTTAAAACGCTGCTTTACGTCCAATCCAGATGTTTCCCCGGGATTTTTGCCGTGTATTCCACTCCGCCATGTCCCCCTCCATTTGTTAGACTTCTTGAAACATCTTTTTCATCACTTTTGTGGCCAGCATGATTTTTTCTAGTTTTCAAAATTCACCTCCCCATTGAAGTCTATTGCGGTTCGCGGAAGTTCGCGCGAACCGAACTTTCGTGGTAGGTTCGCGAACCAAAAGTCTGAGGTTCGGGCCATCTCTATCAAAGATCAGGCCATGATAATTCTTATTGCCCCAGACTGGCCAAGAAGGCCTTTGTACCCTCTGTTACTCTCCCTAGAAGTAGAGGAAGCCATGGTCCTGCCGATCAGGGAAGACCTGCTGTATCAGGGACAAGTGTACCATCCCTCAGTGGCCAGTCTGAACCTGAAGGCGTGGCTTTTGAGCGCCGCCTCTTTTTAAATCAAGGCCGCTGAAGATGTGGTTTGGACCTTGCTTTATGCAAGAAAACCTGTCATCTATCTTAGTGTTTGGAAAGTGTTCTGTGAATTTAACAAACACTCGCCAAAAAATCTGGAAAGATTTTCAATCCCCAATATCCTAGAGTTCCTGCAGAAAGGGCTAGATATGGGCCTATGAACACCCTCAAGGTGCAGTTAGCAGCCGTGGGTGCATACTTTGATTTTCCTTTTACTTCAAATTCTCTGATTAATCTTCCTGGCGATAAGCCCGAGCTGAGCTCGGGCTATGCCGCGCAGGAGGATTTCTCAGGCCCTGCTGGGCCGATTTTCTCACTTTTTTCTTTGCAACACGCAGCTAGCACTTTGCTAGCTGCATGTGCACTCCGATCGCCGCCGCTCCACGCTCGATCGCCGTTGTTCGTCGCGCCGTGCCGCCCCCCCCCCAGACTCCGTGCGCTTCCTGGCCAATCAGTGCCAGGCAGCGCTGAGGGGTGGATCGGGACTCCCTTTGACGTCGGTGACGTCATCCCGCCCCATCGCCATGGCGACGGGGGAAGCCTTTCAAAGAATGGGATTTCATGATCAAAGTTTGCCGGAGGCGATCGAAGCGGGCGGGGGGGGGGTGCCGCTGTACAGCGGCTATCATGTAGCGAGCCCTAGGCTATCATGTAGCGAGCCCTAGGCTCGCTACATGATTTAAAAAAAAAAAAAAAAAAAAAATAGTGCTGCGCTGCCCCCTGGCGGTTTCTAATAGTACGCCAGGAGAGTTAAAAGGTTTATCAAGGCGGTCAAAAGAAAAACTGTGGCGAAGAAACCAACTGTTCCGCCTTGGGACTTGAACTTAGTCCTAAATTCTCTTATCGCATTCCCCTTTGAGCTAGTGGATCAAATCTCCATTAGGGACTTAATGCTAAAAACATGTTTGCTAGTAGCAGTGACTACAGCCAGGCGTATAGGGGAAATACAAGCCTTATGCACTAAGCCACCGTTCCTGACTATCCAACCGGATAGAATCACTTTTAAGTTACCTCCCAATTTTTCTCCAAAAGTTGTCACAGATTTCCACACAGAGCAGGAAATCTTTATTCCTTCTTTTTGTCCTAATCCTTCTAACCGAAAAGAGGAAAAGTTCAGTTCCCTGGATGTCAGGAAAATTAATGGATGGAGAAAGGAGGATAATTTATTTGTTCAGTTTCAGGGTGCTCGTAAAGGGTTAAGAGCATCCAAGAGTACTTTAAGTAACTGGTTAAAGTTATGTATAAGCAAAGCTTATGAAATAGCAGGTAAACCAGCCCCTGTTAATGTCAAAGCACACTCCACTAGGGCTGTCTCCTCTTCCTGGGCAGAAAAAAATTCTGCCTAAGTACTCCAAATTTGTAAGGCTGCCACATGGTCCTCTTTTGACACCTTCATAAAGCACTACCGTTTGGTTTTAACGAGTCACCAAGACTTGGGGTTTGGTCGCAAAGTGTTATCTGCAGTTGTCCCGCCCTAAGAGAGGTAATATTCTAACTCTCCTGGTTTACACCCCGAAGCAGAGGCAAGCAGAAGTCAATAATTACACTTACTGGTAATTGGATTTCTGCAAAGCCTCTGCGATAGGTGAACCCAAATCTAATGGTAAGTCTCTTACTAAATCAAGGTACTAGTCTATGCACTGAGGATAGGTAGGAGGATGTGGCTATTTAAAGATGTATCTTGTGCTTCGTCCCCTAGGCAGGCGGGGCAATCTCCTGGTTTACACCCCTCGCAGAGGCTTTGCAGAAATCCAATTACCGGTAAGTGTAATTATTGACATCGTACTGTCCATGTTTTGATTTCAGTGAATATTATATAGTAAATGAAGAGAATTCTGTTCCTGGGGCGTGGCTTGACGCGCAACAAGGATGGCCGCCGGAGAGAGCTGTTCCGCACCCAGACACAGCTGTCTCTCATCATAGGACCTTCATGGGGCTATTTCATCTGCGATGAGCCGCAGGACCAAGACCCAAAACAATCCCCGCACACAGAGAGCTTCTCAAACCTCACTCCGAGGCAATATTTCTGAGCTATTTCGTTTGCAGATATCAAAGAAGTACGCAACTGCCAAATCCAAGATGGTGCCGACACAAGATGCTTCCCCAGCTGGCTCTCACTCCTCCCGTGACTCCTATGAGCAGGATTACAGTCGCCCGGCAAAAAGGCAAGACGGAGTAACCTATGCTGATATGAGAGGCTTTATGGAAAAGATTAAGACCACATTTTCCGCTGCCATATCGGAGGTAAGAGAGGATGTCGCTGCTATCGCTAACAGAGTATGGGATAATAATATAAAACTTTTAACCAAAACCTCGCACCTGCACAGTGGCGTACCTAGGGCATTTGGCACCCGGTGCTGGGTATTAAAAGACACATACCCCCCTTAAGAAATGGGCGTGGCCACAATCTGCGGCGTGCTTCTTCGGGCATGGTCATGACCGGATGAGGGCGGAGCTAACTGTAATTTAAAGTATTAGCTAGTATAGTTGCCCCAGTATAGCTAGTGTAGTTGCCCCCAGTATAGCTAGTACAGTTTCCCCCACTATAGCTGCCCTCAGTGAAACTAGTTGCCCCCAATGAAGTTAGTATAGTTGCCCCCAGTATAGCTAGTATAGTTGCCCCCCGTATAGCTACTATAGTTGCCCCCAGTGTAGATAGTATAGTTGCCCTCAGTATAGCTAGCATAGTTGCCCCAGTATAGATAGTATAGTTGCCCCAAGTATAGTTGCCCCCAGTATAGCTAGTTTAGTTGCCCCCAGTATAGCTAGTTTAGTTGCCCCCAGTATAGCTAGTTTAGTTACCCCCAGTATAGCTAGTTTAGTTGCCCCCAGCATAGCTAGTATAGTTGCCCCCAGCATAGCTAGTATAGTTGCCCCCAGCATAGCTAGTATAGTTGCCCCCAGTATAGCTAGTTTAGTCGCCCTCAGTATAGCTAGTTTAGTCGCCCCAGTATAGCTAGTTTAGTTGCCCCCAGTATAGCTAGTACAGTTGCCCCCAGTATAGCTAGTGCAGTTGCCCCAGTATGGATGCCCCAGGAGGGGGGAAGCAGCTCTAGAAGGAGGGGCAGCGGTGGGGAGGGGGGACATATCCCCTCCCTCCCTCATCTGTGATCCCTCCTTCTGCCTCTCTCCCCCTCCATAGATTACCGGCGGCGAGTTCAGGCTCAGCGGCGGGGAGGCATGCGGAGAATTACTCACTGCTTCCGCGTTCCAAGCGCCGGCAGCGTAATGTCGTCACAGATCTCCACCTTCAATGACGCCCACTGTGCTTCTGCTAATCAGGAAGCACAGTGGGTGGCATTGAAGGTGGATATCTGACGACATGACGCTGCCGGTGCTTGGAACGCGGAAGTGGTGAGTAATTCTCCGCATGCCTCCCTGCCACCGAGCCTGCACTTTCCGCCGGTAATCTATGGAGGGGGGAGAGAGGCAGAAGGAGGGGTCCCAGGTGAGGGAGGGGGGGATATGTCCCCCCTCCCCACCACTGCCCCTCCTTCTAGCGCTGTTCCCCCTCCTGCTCTGCTGCTGTGGGGGGTCGTGGCGACACTCCCTTAGCTGTCCGTCACCCGGTGCGCCACACTCCCCTGCGCCCTACAGTAGGAACGCCGCTGCACCTGCATAACACTAAGCTGATTGAGCATCAGTGCTACTTAAAGGATCTTGGGGAGGGCGCTGCAATGTCCGCGTGCGAGGCATTCCGGAATCCGTGATGGCAAACCAAATCCCTACAGCTCTCATGGCAATCTTTAATAAGCTCTTGCAGAGACCTAAGGAACAGCATATTGACTTTGTTCAAGCACATAGGGCTCTTAAACCTTTAGGCAGTGAATCTGATCCACCAAGGGACATGAAATGCGGTTTAAAATCCTTTTCTCTGAAGGAAGAGATAATGAAGGCTGCACGTGGACAAGATGCTATCTCTTTCAATGAACACTCCATAGCTATATACCAGTGATGGCGAACCTATGGCACACGTGCCCGAGGTGGCTCTCCGAGCCCTCTCTGTGGGCATGCAAGCTGCTGCCTGCCACCACTGCTATATTAAAGATTTGTTTTCTTTGTCTTCATTAATAAACAAAATAATTTCTCCTTACTTTTCCCCTCCGGAAACCTCAAATCTTGTACAGCGAAGAGAGGCAGGCAGCTGAAAGAGGACTTTTTCCACCTGCCTCCTCACAGAGCATTCATCTCCCCCGACTGACAATAAACTCATAGTTCCGGCCAGCAGGGAACAGAAGCAGAGATGCTGTGGACTGGCTTTTTGAACTAGTTACATAGTTACATAGTTATTTTGGTTGAAAAAAGACATACGTCAATCGAGTTCAACCAGTACAAAGTACAACTCCAGCCTGCTCCCTCACATATCCCTGTTGATCCAGAGGAAGGCGAAAAAACCCTTACAAGGCATGGTCCAATTAGCCCTAAAAGGGAAAAATTCCTTCCCGACTCCAGATGGCAATCAGATAAAATCCCTGGATCAACATCATTAGGCATTACCTAGTAATTTTAGCCATGGATGTCTTTCAACGCAAGGAAAGCATCTAAGCCCCCTTTAAATGCAGGTATAGCGTTTGCCATAACGACTTCCTGTGGCAATGCATTCCACATCTTAATCACTCTTACTGTAAAAAACCCTTTCCTAAATAAATGGCTAAATTGTTTTTCCTCCATGCGCAGATCATGTCCTCTAGTCCTTTGAGAAGGCCTAGGGACAAAAAGCTCACCCGCCAAGCTATTATATTGCCCTCTGATGTATTTATACATGTTAATTAGATCTCCTCTAAGGCGTCTTTTCTCTAGACTAAATAAACCCAGTTTATCTAACCTTTCTTGGTAAGTGAGACCTTTCATCCCACGTATCAATTTTGTTGCTCGTCTCTGCACCTGCTCTAAAACTGCAATATCTTTTTTGTAATGTGGTGCCCAGAACTGAATTCCATATTACTAGAGAGTTCAACAGGGGCAATATTATGCTAGCATCTCGAGTTTTTATTTCCCTTTTAATGCATCCCAAAATTTTGTTAGCTTTAGCTGCAGCGGCTTGGCATTGAGTACGATTATTTAACTTGTCGATGAGTACTCCTAAGTCCTTCTCCAAGTTTGATGTCCCCAACTGTATCCCATTTATTTTGTATGGTGCTAGACCATTGGTACAACCAAAATGCATGACTTTACATTTTTCAACATTGAATTTCATCTGCCATGTATGTGCCCATATAGCCATCCTATCCAGATCCTGTTGCAATATGACACTATCTTCCTGAGAGTTGATGATTCTGCACAATTTTGTATCATCTGCAAAATAGCAACATTGCTCAATACTGCATCTACTAGGTCATTAATAAATAAATTGAAGAGCACTGGACCCAGTACAGACCCCTGTGGGACCCCACTGCTGTACGCCAATCCACTGGGACTCTGCCAGTTGAAAGAGAGTCACAAAAGATAAGATAAAGGTGTTTATCTATAACTGAACTTAATTCCCTTAGGACCCGAGGATGCATGCCATCTGGGCCAGGTGCCTTGTCTATTTTTAATTTATTTAGTCTTGCCTTCACTTCTTCCTGCGTTAAGTATTTAATATTACAGTTAGAAGATTGAGACTCTTCTGCCTCTGTAATTTGCAACAGTGCTGTTTCCTTTGTGAAGACAGAAGCAAAGAAAGCATTTAATAACTCTGCCTTACCTTGGTCATCCACCATTGAGTTCCCACCCTCATCCTTTAGGAGTCCTATACAGTCAACCTTTCTTTTTTTAGAGTTGATGTACTTGTAAAACCTTTTTTGGGTTAGATTTGATATCCCTAGCGATTTGATTTTCAGCTTCGATCTTTGCCAGCCTAATTTCTTTTTTACAATTTTTATTGCACTCCTTATAATTGCTTGGTGCAGCCTCGGTCCCCTCCTGTTTTAGGACCTTATAGGCATTCTTTTTCCTCTTCATTTTATCCCTAACCTTTCTATTCATCCATAGAGGCCTTTTTTTTATTCCTAGACATTTTGTTTCCATATGGGATGTACATACTACAATATTGATTGAGAATAAGTTTAAAAGCTTGCCATTTCCCTTCAGTGTCCCCCCTCCCCCCCCCCCCCCCCCCCTTGTAGTACATTATCCCAGTTCACAAACTTAGTGCCTGCCTAATTTGATTGAACTTTGCTTTTCTAAAATTCATAGTTTTAGTGGTCCCGCTGCCCCGTGGCCTATCAGTCACCAGATCAAACGTTATCATGTGATCACTATTTCCCAAATGTTCTTGAACCTGCACATTTGATACATTATCTGGTCTATTAGAAATGATCAGATCCAGTAACGCATTCCCCCTAGTTGGTTCCGTTACCATTTGAGTCAAGTAATTGTCCTGTAGTGCTGCCAGAAATCTGCTGCTTTTACCAAAATGGGTAGCCTCAATACCCGTAGTCAATGTCTGGAAAGTTGAAGTCGCCCATAACTATGACCTCATTTTTACTTGCAGCTTTTTCAATTTGCTGTAGTAATCGCAGTTCTGCAGCTTCATTAATATGAGTTGGCCTGTAGCATACCCCAATAAGCAATTGGCAACTTTTATTTCCACCATGAATATTTACCCAAACGGACTCCACATCTTCGCAATCTTCCTACGCAGTCCAGTTGGCCCCGCCCTCTACACTCACGCTGCTGTGGAGAGGACTCTTTATGATATCCTGGCTAAGGGAAAGTTTGTTCGGAGGAAGAGGACTTTTCTTTTGAACTTTAAAAGCTTTTCACTGTGGAGTGAGTGATTTAGTGTTTTAAAATGTTCCCTAATGCTGGGCGTACACGGCTGTTTTTTGCCGCTCGATTTTCCCGCTCGATCGTTTTGCCTCTCGATTCCGCAGTCAATTATCTTATCGTCCGCTCGGTTTTTTTACCTTTTTCCATTCACTGCAATCCGGAATCGAGCGGCGAAACGGTCGGGTGGGAGATCGGACATGTCGGAAATTATCTATCGAGCCATCTTAATGGCTCAAAAACGAGCCATGTATGCCCTGCATAACAGTCTGTAGCTAAAAAAAAAATCTTTCTGCATGCTTCTCTCTCATTTTTTAAACTCACTCTCCTTTCATACCATTCTTTTTCTCTCACTACTCTCCTCTCTCTCATTACCCACACTGTATCTCACAACCCTGCTCTCTCTCTCACTCTCCCCCCCACCCTTCCTATGCCCACCCAGAAACAGCATGTACCTACAGTACCTACCCCACCTGCTATTCGCACACCCATCCAGCAGCATGTACCTACCCTACCTCCTGCCCGCTGCAGCTTCCTAAACTTACATATGCCTGCCCAGTCATATCTACCTACCGTTACCACAGCCCACCCAGGTGCAGCTACCTAACTGCAGTCCCTCCCACCCAAATTGTAACTACCTACCTTTCCATACAGCCCGCCCAGCTACAGCTACCTTACCTGCTTACACTCCCTTTTGCAGCAGATACCTAATCCCTCTACCTACCCTCCCTCATTACTTACACTTTTTTTCCCCAGCTGTAACTACTTAACATCCCCACCTATCCTCCCGCCCAGCTGCAACTACCTTATCCACCTCCCTATACTTCCTTCTGTTATACAGTGGCTACCTAATCTCTCTACCTACCCTCACGCTTCCTCCCCACCTACATTCTCTCCCAGCTGCAACTACCTTATCTACGTACCTACACTCCCTTCTGTCCTGCAACAGCTACCTAATCTCTTTACCTACCCTTGCTTCCAGCCACTCACCTTGGGCTCAGCTGAATTCTCACCAACCTCCCCAGCAGGACAAAAAAGCAGCATTTGGAAATGCACTGCAGCTAGCAACCGGGCAACTACTTGTCATTCCTGCGTAATGCATAGACTGCTACGTGGCGTCTGCTGTACTGACAAGAGGAGAGGGCCGTGCACAGCCTCTACAAGTGAGGAGGAAAGTCATTATTGGGCAATAAACAGCTGGACGCTTGCCAAAATTTGCTGGGCGGAGCGCCCGGCTAAAATGCTTTGGGTAGAACATGGGGGTTGGGGGTAGGTTAATTGCGGCATTTATATGAGCCTCATTTCTGCATTTTATACGTGGGGGTATTTGCCAGATTTAAAATGTAGTGTGGCCTTTAATGTATCCTTTGTAGCTTTTTCTTTTTTTAACTAGAACCCACAGGATTCAGTATAAATAGCCGTGCTGGCACTCTGTGATAGATAAATAAATGGATTTTGGGTCGCAGTATGGGCTCTCGACCTCTAAAAGGTTCGCCATCACTGCTATATACCAAGACTTGTCTCCAATAACTTTGGCTAACCGGAGAGCCCTCCGGCCCTTGCTAAAGCTGCTAAGTGAAAAGGGTCTTCGTTACCGATGGAAATTTCCGTTTGCCTTATCGGTCACTATAGATGGCTCCGACCACCCTCTGAAGACACCAGCAGGCCTTTCAGATTTCTGTTCCGCTCGCGGGATTGCTGAACCTGACCTGCCGCTCTGGTATGCAGACTACCGTGTGAGTAAGGACAATCACCCTTCCACTGGCGATAATACTCCATCAAAACAACGCCTCAATACTCCAAGAAAACAAAAATCTGCTCGTAAACACCCAGCTAGGGAAGAAGATGAGCATGGCGAGGACCCTAAGAATACACAAAATCCAGACTGTGCTTGACCAGCATGTGATGTATTCCTTATCCTACTGAATAATGGATATGTTCATTCCTAGGCTTAATTTACAAAGTGACTTTATAGTTTAGTTAATAGTTTCACTATATAAGCCTAGAAGTCCATACATATGTCTACCATGGGCTCTTGTGTATACTTAACCTACTAGATCTTCCTTAGATCGATATGTGATGCTAGTTTACTTAGCTTAATATGCTTATAAGGAGTTTTCATACATGTTTGGATTTGTTGTAACTTTAACCTGGAGTAGTCTCTGACGATGCTTGGGCCTCCCTGTAATTGGGCAGACTTGATCTTTAATTTTATTGTTCTACAAACTTTGTTCTGCCCAATTCCAGGGAAGCTGCTATTTCAATTTATATTCTCCCCCATGGAGGATTTCCTAGCTTTAATGGGCAACAATTTATGTCTGGGTGCCCTTAGCTGAATAGTTGATTTCTACTTTTACTTACACCACTGTAAAAGGCTGTCTTTTTGGCGCGCCTTTTCAGTCCCACAACACAGGACTCTTTTCGACCTCTGACCTCTTCTCACTTATAGGTGTTATAATTATATTATATTATATATTATATTATAATTATATTATAGGTGATATAATCAGAGGACACACGTGAGCGTTACACTCTTTTTTTAGGACTACATTTGTTCTAATTGATTTGATTTAGTAGATATTGTATTCAGACTCAGGACATTTTATTCTCTGACTAATATCCTACTACATTGCTCTAACCCTGTAAGACTAACACTTCGTCTTCTTGCTCCATCTCCTTCTTCCCGGGAGGCTTTGCTCTCTAACCTTCTATACCACAGAAATAATTAGGTTCTTCCTGTCCTTAGTAATGCTAGAAGGTACGAAATTGGATCTCTGGTTTCTTTTTATCTTTTTTCTCTTATATTGCACCTATATCTCTTCTCCAATGAATACTGCAAAATCTCAAAACTGGAAATGTATTTCCATAAATGCTAATGGCTTGAGCATACCAGAGAAAAGATCCAAAGGGAAGGTGCAACTTTTGTTTTTTTTACAGGAGACCCACTTCCATACCTCCTATATTCAATTCTAAACACTTCCCCACCTCTTATCACGCTACCTCACCTCTAGCTGAGGCAAAAGGTGTCACTGTATTAATCCATAAATCTATGAGTTCAAGGAAAGATACAAAACCAGATTATTACCTTGGCTAACATATATGCTCCAAACAATAGACAGGTACGTTTTTTCCAATTCATTATTAATTGCCTTTTGTCCTTTGCCAGGGGTGTTCTGGTTTTGGGAGGAGATCTTAACCTCCCCCTAAACCCGTTACTCGATACTTCGACAGGCACTTCCTCAATCAGATATCAGGCTTTAAATAGACTCTGTAACAACATTTTCAGCCTTATTTCTTCTATCCTATAAGTTCCTAAACTTGTTCTAATGTGGTCTGTCTTACTGCAGCCTTTCCTAGTTGCACAGTGGCTGTATAATCTCTGTTATATAATCTAATCTTTCCTTTGTCAGCTTTGTTGGACTCAGGCAGGAATGTGCTGCTCTGCTTGTGATAGGCAGAAGCTATACACACTCTCTCGACGCCCCCTCCAGGCTCTGTATGAGTCACAGACTGAGCTTCTCTCAGCCTATCACATGCTGGTTAGCAGCCATGTTTTCTGTTTGTAAATACTGCCTAAAACTGGCAATTACAAGCCAGGATTGCAGCAGGGAGTGGCAGAAACAGCACAGAGGGGCCCAGGAAAACATAATGAATAGAATGGTATGCTTTTTATTGTAAGAATTTTAGAGTACAGATTCTCTTTGAAAAAGGTAAAGACTCTCTGAGCAAACTATTACTGATTGACGTGTGGTGTCTTCTCCATCCAAATGAGGATTTTTCTTTTTTTTTTCTTCAGCACACAAACGATATTCAAGGTTGGATTATTTATGCATACAAGTTCTTAGAGGCTCACATTACAGTGATACATAAAGCAAGGAAGGACCCCCACTCTTGTTACAGTTATCGGCCCATATCCCTTTTAAATACTGATGCCAAACTGTTAGATTTTGGCTACCCGGCTTCTGCCTATATTAGAGTCTAGAATACACTATGATCAGGTTGGCTTTTTACCAGGGTGGGAGGCTACAGATAGCACCATGCGAGCCATTGGCATTCATTCATACCTAAGCAAGCAGTCAGTGGAGGGATTCTTTCTCTCCACTGATGCAGAAAAAGCCTTCAATAAAGTGGCTTGGGATTTTTTTTTAAAGCATCATTGCAATATATGGATTTGGGATCACAGATGTTAAGCTGCATCTTTTTGTTATATTCTAACCCATCTGCAAGGGTGAGGGTAGATGGATACCTGTCTGACTCTTTTGATCTTGCTAATGGGACGCGGCAGGGCTGCCCCCTCTCACCCCTGATCTTTATTACAATTCTTGAGCCCTTTCTGAACTCTATTCGTGATGACCCAAACATAAAGGGAGTTTCTATGAGAGATGAGGAGCATAGAGTGTCAGCATTCGCAGACAATTTACTATTCTTTCTTCCCGGGCCTAAAACTACGCTACCAAATCTCATTAATAAGATAAAACTTTTTGGAATATTAAAGAGAACCCGAGGTGTGTTTAAAGAATGTTATCTGCATACAGAGGCTGGATCTGCCTATACAGCCCAGCCTCTGTTGCTATCCCAAACCCCACTAAGGTCCCCCTGCACTCTGCAATCCCTCATAAATCACAGCCATGCTGTGAGGCTGTGTTTACATCTGTAGTGTCAGTCTCAGCTGCTCCCCCACCTCCTGCATAGCTCCGGTCCCTGCCCCCGTCCCTTCCCTCCAATCAGCAGGGAGGGAAGGGATGCAGGCGGGGACTGGAGTTCTGCAGGAGGCGGGGAGAGCAGCAGACTGACACTATAGAGATAAACACAGCCAGCTCTGACAAGCTGTTTGTCAGCAGCGTGGCTGTGATTTATGAGGGATTGCAGAGTGCAGGGGGACCTTAGGGGGGTTTGGGATAGCAACAGAGGCTGGGCTGTATAGGCAGATCCAGCCTCTGTATGCAGATAATATTCTTCAAATCCACCTCGGGTTCTCTTTAAATGACAAAGTTAATTTTGCCAAGTCCTTTGCCTTAAATGTCACATTACCAGAGGAGACAGTGGCCAGTCTAAAGGACGCTTTCCCTTTTCAATGGGCTCGTTCATCCATAAAATACCTAGGTATCCAACTTCCTTCTAAATTGTCTCAACTATACGAGTTGATTTTTCCACCTCTGCTAGAAGTAATCTCAGATGACCTCAAAAGGTGGGGTCCTAAGCCTACTGTCTTAGTTTGGCAGGATAGCCTCCATAAAGATGAATATCCTACCACGGTTCTTATATATAAGCCAGACTATTCCAAGTCTGGCTTATATATAAGCCAGACTAGGACTGAGTGTGTGTTTAACCCATCATGGAGTTGAAGTCGCTAATCCCCTGGTATCTGATCTTAGCCGTGATCAAATTTAGTCTGTCCACAATGAAGCAACATCCTTATTATCTTGGGTGTGCCCCCCCAGACACACTCATATAGCCGGCGGTCATTGCTTCATTGTGATACGCAAGCCCCTTCACCGCGGCAAGGTAATGATCATGAAGGGGAATTGACACATGTACAGGTCCTTCTAAAAAAATTAGCATATTGTGATAAAGTTCATTATTTTCTGTAATGTACTGATAAACATTAGACTTTCATATATTTTAGATTCATTACACACAACTGAAGTAGTTCAAGCCTTTTATTGTTTTAATATTGATGATTTTGGCATACAGCTCATGAAAACCCATCTCAAAAAATTAGCATATCATGAAAAGGTTCTCAAACGAGCTATTAACCTAATCATCTGAATCAACTAATTAACTCAAAACACCTGCAAAAGATTCCTGAGGCTTTTAAAAACTCCCAGCTTGGTTCATTACTCAAAACTGCAATCATGGGTAAGACTGCCGACCTGACTGCTGTCCAGAAGGCCATCATTGACACCCTCAAGCAAGAGGGTAAGACACAGAAAGACATTTCTGAACGAATAGGCTGTTCCCAGAGTGCTGTATCAAGGCACCTCAGTGGGAAGTCTGTGGGAAGGAAAAAGTGTGGCAAAAAACGCTGCACAACGAGAAGAGGTGACCGGACCCTGAGGAAGATTGTGGAGAAGGACCGATTCCAGACCTTGGGGGACCTGCGGAAGCAGTGGACTGAGTCTGGAGTAGAAACATCCAGAGCCACCGTGTACAGGAAATGGGCTACAGGAGCCGCATTCCCCAGGTCAAGCCACTTTTGAACCAGAAACAGCGGCAGAAGCGCCTTACCTGGGCTACAGAAAAGCAGCACTGGACTGTTGCTCAGTGACCCAAAGTACTTTTTTCGGATGAAAGCAACTTTTGCATGTCATTCGGAAATCAAGGTGCCAGAATCTGGAGGAAGACTGGGGAGAGGGAAATGCCAAAATGCCTGAAGTCCAGTGTCAAGTACCCACAGTCGATGATGGTCTTGGGGTGCCATGTCAGCTGCTGGTGTTGGTCCACTGTGTTTTATCAAGGGCAGGGTCAATGCAGCTAGCTATCAGAAGATTTTGGAGCACTTCATGCTTTCATCTGCTGAAAAGCTTTATGGAGATGATTTCATTTTTCAGCGTGACCTGGCACCTGCTCACAGTGCCAAAACCACGGGTAAATGGTTTACTGACTATGGTATTGCTGTGCTCAATTGGCCTGCCAACTCTCCTGACCTGAACCCCATAGAGAATCTGTGGGATATTGTGAAGAGAAAGTTGAGAGATGCAAGACCCAACACTCTGGATGAGCCTTAAGGCCGCTATCGAAGCATCCTGGGCCTCCACAACACCTGAGCAGTGCCACAGGCTGATTGCCTCCATGCCATGCCACATTGAAGCAGTCATTTCTGCAAAAGGATTCCTGTCCAAGTATTGAGTGCATAACTGAACATAATTATTTGAAGGTTGACTTTTTTTGTTTTAAAAACACTTTTCTTTTATTGGCCGGATTAAATATGCTAATTTTTTGAGATAGGAATTTGGGGTTTTCATGAGCTGTATGCCAAAATCATCAATATTAAAAGAATAAAAGGCTTGAACTACTTCAGTTGTGTGTAATGAATCTAAACTATATGAAAGTCTAATGTTTATCAATACATTACAGAAAATAATGAACTTTATCACAATATGCACATTTTTTGAGAAGGACCTGTACATGCCTTTTGTTTTGTTGTTGCAGCTGCAGTGCAGCCAGAAAAATTAGGCAGGCATGTACACACACCAGAAAAAATTGTTATTGGCTCTGTTAGCGGCCTCTGCTAGCAGCAGCCTTAAAAATTCAGGAATCCGCCTGGAGTCCTTGACCCTGTTGGAGGTGGCGGAGAAGGCAGTCAAGCAGCTTGCAGGCAGAGATGCTGTGTGGGAACTGGGGACTGACTTCGTCTTGGAGCAGGCAGTCACAGGGCGTGCAGGCAGAAATGCTGTGTCCGCATTAAGACTAAGACTGACTTAGTCTTCGGGCGGGCAGTAGCCCTCCGGGATCCATGCCTCATTCATTTTGATAAAGGTGAGGTACTGAACACTTTTTTGACCTAGGTAACTTCTCTTCTTTCTGACAATGCCTCCAGCTGCGCTGAAGATCCTTTCTGACAGGACGCTTGAGGCAGGGAAAGACAGAAGTTGGATGGCAAATTGTGACAGCTCTGGCCACAGGTCAAGTCTGCGCACCCAGTAGTCCAGGGGTTCATCGCTGTTGTCTACATCCGCACTTAAGGCCAGAAAGTCGTCTACCTGCCGGTCGAAGCATTGGTGAAGGGTGGATCCGTAAGGACTAAGGCGAGGTGTTGGACTAAAGAATGTCCGCATGTCCGACATCACCATGAGATTGCTGAAGCATCCTGTCCTTGCCTGCATGGATATGGGAGAAGGTTTACTGGCAGTGGCACCTTTATTCCGTTGTGCTATGACATCACCCTTAAACGCACTGTAAAGCATATTTGCCAGTTTGTTGTGCAAGTGCTGCATCCTTTCTGCCTTCAGGTGAGTTGGTAACATCTCCGCTTATACCGAGGGTCTAGTAGCGTTGCCACCCAGTACAGGTCATTCCCCTTGAGTTTTTTTATACGGGGGTCCCTCAACAGGACAGCATAAAAGACGCCATCTGCACAAAGTTGTATGCAAACGTACTATCCATCTCCTCTTGCTCTTCCTCACTGATGTCAGGTAAGTTCTCCTCCCCCCAGCCACGAACAATACCACGGGAAAGTTGAGCAGCACAAGCCCCCTGTGACGCATGCTGCGGTTGTTCTTCCGCCTCCTCAAAAAAAAACCCACCTTCCTCATCTGACTCCTCTTCCCCACACGACTCTTATGCCTCCTCCTCCCCACACGACTCTTACTCCTCCTCCTCCCCCCTCCTCTGTGCTGCCGCAGGTGTTGAGGAAACATCTGGTTCTGCAGGTAATTGATCTCACAACTCTTTCTCCTGTTCACGCTTCTCCACAGCTTGATCCACCACTCTACGCACGGCACGCTTCAGGAAGAAAGCATATGGGATCAAGTCGCTTATGGTGCCTTCACTGCAACTCCCCATGTTTGTCGCCTCCTCAAACGGCTGCATGAGCCTGCAGGCATTTCGCATGAGTGTCCAGTACTTCGGCCAGAACAACCCCATCTCTCTAGAGCATGTCCTTTCACTGTAGTTGTAGAGATACTGATTGACGGCTTTCTCCTGTTGCAGCAGGCGGTCAAACATGAGGAGCGTTGAATTCCACCGAGTCGGGCTATCGCAAATCAAGTGCCTCACTGGCAAGTTATTTCTTTGCTGAATATTGGCCAAGCGTGCCATGGCCGTGTAAGACCGCCTGAAATGCCCACACACCTTCCTGGACTGCTTCAGGATGTCCTGTAAGCCTGGGTACTTAGACACAAATCTCTGAATTATTAGATTCAGCACATGTACCATGCAGGGTACATGTGTCAACTTTCCCAAATTCAAAGCCGAAATTAGATTGCTGCCGTTGTCACACATCACGTTGCCGATCTCTATTTGGTGCAGGGACAGCACCTGATCCATCTGTTTGTTAAGAGCAGCCAGGAGAGTTGCTCCAGTGTGACTCTCCGCTTTGAGGCAATACACGTCTAAGATGGTGTGACACCATCATACCTGGCATGCAGCATAGGCCCTGGGGAGCTGGGGCTGTGTAGCTGGAGAGGAGATCGCAGCACCAGTAGAGTAGCACTGCCACTCAGCTGAGGAGGACGACAGCGAAGAGGATGTAGGAGAAGGAGAGGAGGTGGCAGCAGGCCTGCCTGCAAGCCGTGGAGGTGTCACAACTAGATCCGCTGCACAGCCACGTACTCCCTGCTTGCCAGCGGTCACCAGGTTGACCCAATGGGCTGTACTGTACCTGCACTGACCGTGCTTTGCAGAACAGGCATCCATGGTCAGATGGACCCTTGACCAAACGCTGTGTGCCAGAGATGACACCACTTGCCTTTCAACTTCATGGTACAGGTTGGGTATCACCCAATTGAGAAACAATTGCAGCCTGGTATCATCCACTGCGGTGTCCCAATGGCCAAAAATTTCTGGAAGGCCTCAGAATCCACCAGCTGGTATGGTAACAGCTGGCGAGCTAACAGTTCTGCCAAGCCAGCTGTCAGACGCCGGGCAAGAGGGTGACTGGCAGACATTGACTTCTTCCGCTCAAAGATTTCCCTCACGGACACCTGGCTGCTGCTGTGGGCAGAGGAGCAGGAACCGCTCAATGAAGGCTATGAAGGTGCAAGGGAGAAAGCGGGTGAAGATAATGCACCTGAAGGAGGAAGAGGAGATGGAGGGTGTCTTTGCTTTTGTTTGCTGCTTTTCCTCAGGTGGTCTTCACATTGCAGTTTGTGCTTTCTCGTCGTGTGCCTTCGTAAGGCAGTTGTTACTACGCGGGTGTTGGCCTTTCCACGGCTCAATTTTTGGTGGCAGAGAGTACAGATGGCATTGCTCTCATCTGAGGCAGACACACAAAAAAATTTCCACACCACTGAGCCCTGGGGTGATGGCACTATGGTGACATCAGCAGCTGACGTTGAAGGGCATGTTGGCTGGCTGTCCATAGGTGGCGATACATGGCGCCGGACACTGCCACCATCTGTTTCTGACGACGAGCTTCCCCTGCTTCTTTCAGCAACTCGTCTCCTCCTACTCCTCTCTGACTCCCCCTCTGAACTGTCCTGCTGTTCATCTCCTCTATTGGGAACCCACGTGACATCCATATCATCATGATCGTCATCGTAATCATCCTCCACAGCTTCGCTTTTATCAGACACCTCCAAAACTGCACCAACAGCAGGTACTTCATCATCATCCCACCTTACTTCCATAGTGACGCCTAACTCAGACATATGAGGTGGTGTAACTTGCTAAGCGCCATCATCTTGTTGTAACAATAATGGCTGTGAATCAGTTAATTCCCCACCAAATAACTCCTGCGAAGTGTCAAATGTAGCGGATGTGGTGCTTGTAGTAGCTCTGGTGGCAGCGGAAGATGACGTGTTCTGTCTAAAATAGTCAACTACGTCCTGACAATCTTGGGAGTTGATGCACGTGCCTTCTTCTGAGCACTGTACTTTGGTCCAGGGCCACACAAAATCACGTCAGCACGACCTCGAACAGACCTGCCGTGTGGTCTGCCTCTGCCAGTTTTATCCATTGTCCATATCGGGGGGGGGGGGGGGGGGATGAAGTGAAAGGTATGCACTGACTTGACTAATACAATGTGCAGTCACACAGGTGCAGTGAAAGGTATGCAGTGACTGGTATTACAATACAATGTGCAGCTGTCACACAGGTGCAGTTAGCAGGTATGCACGGACTGGTATATAAAACAGCATGCGGTCATACAGGTGCAGAGAACAGGTATGCATGGACTGGTATATAAAACTGCGTGCGGTTACACAGGTGCAGTGAACAGGTATGCACGTATTGGTATATAAAACAGCGTGCGGTCACACAGGTGCAGTGAACAGGTATGCACGTACTGGTATATAAAACAGCATGTGGTCACACAGGTGCAGTGAACAGGTATGCACAGACTGGTATTACAAATGTGCAGCTGTCACACACACAGGTACACTGAACAGGTATGCAGGGACTGGTATATACCACTGCACACTGTCACGCAGATGCGGTGAATATGAACAGGTATGCAGTGACTAGTATTACAAATGTGCAGCTGTCACACACACAGGTGCAGTGAACAGTTATGCAGTGACTGGTATATAACACTGCGTGCTGTCACGCAGGTGCACTGAACAGGTATGCAGTGACTGGTATCAATACAATGTGCAGCTGTCACACACACAGTTACCATGAACAGGTATGCAATGACTGGTATTACAAATGTGCAGCTGTTACACACACAGGTACTGTGAACAGGTATGCAGTGACTGGTATCGATACAATGTGCAGCTGTCACACACAGGTACCGTGAGCGGGTATGCAGTGACTGGTATTACAAATGTGCAGCTGTCACACACGTGCAGTGAAAAGGTAGGCACTGAATGTGCTGTGCCTGGCAGTTGCACAGTAGGAATTAGCAAGGGCCAGCTGTGACTGACAGGGCTGTATAATCAAGTGTCAGTGGGCCGCACAAAAAAAAAAAGAAAAGATCACAAGAACCACATTAGCTCTCAAAAGAGTTGTTGTGGGGTGCTTTTTAGCAATAAGAATCAGCAAGGAGCAAGCTAACAAGAGCCTAACTAAGCTTTCCCTAATCTGTGCAGCAACCTCTCTCCCTTCTCTCACTACGTACGCACACACAGAGTGAGGAAATGGCCAATGCTGCTGCTTTTATACAGGGGGGGGGGGGCTCCAGGAGGGAGTGCGGCCTGATTGGCTTCCATGTGTCTGCTGACTGTGATGTAGAGGGTCAAAGTTTAGCCTAATGATGTAGTATAGGGGGTGGGTCAAACTTGCAGATAGTTCACGGGTTCCCCGATGTTCGCGTAGATCGGTTCGCCGGAGCACCATTCGGGTCATCTCTTCTACCAACATCATTGGGGCCTTAGCCAGCTGAGCAACGCTCTATTACCTCCACCAATATCTGGGAGACTTTGAGGACTGGGATCTGGGGCTCAAGGGTGAGTTTGGGGTGTGCACCCTTTTCCTCCTAGTGTCCTGGGTTTGCCATCTTTCTTTTTGCGGCAGAGGAGGTTGTCCTGATGTTGCTCGCCAGTCCTCAAAGTCTGTTGACGGGAGGCCCAAGTCCTCCGTAATTTTTTTTAGATTATTTGTTTTCAATGTAGCTAAAGTTCCATCCACTGTAGCTGTAAGGGAAAAGGGATAACCCCACCTATACATTCGGCCTTTCTGGCGGATTGCGTCCAGCAAAGGCTTCACTGCCCTTCTTTGCATCAATGTCCTTGATAAGTCAGGAAAGAGAGTAATGCGTGCCCCATCTAAATCAATGTTATCTTTATCTCTCATGGTGCGTAACAGTTGTTCGGCATCAGTAAACCTTAGCAACCTACATATTATATGACGGGGCCTATTTGGATCAGCATTTCTAGGGCCTAAGGCCCTGTGCACTCTTTCGATATCAATATGTGTTTGAGCTGGGCGGCCTAGAATCAAATTAAAAATGTCAGTTACCGTAGCGCGCAGGTCTTCCGCACTCGTCGATTCAGGAAGGCCTCTGACCCTGACGTTTTGTCTCCTGGAGTGATTCTCTTGATCATCTATTTTTGAAATCAGAGAGTCTATTTTACGATCTTGCGCGGTTATTTGTGCCTGCATCGCCACCATCTTAGAATCTGTTTATTCGTTTTTTGTCTTCTAGGTTTACCACTCTGTGCCCAATAGCTGTGATATCTTTATGTAGTTAATCTATTTCCCATCTGAAAGCCCGTTCTATCCTGCTGGCAAAGGAGTCTAAGTCCTCTTTAGTTGGTAGGTTGCAAATCTGGGATCTAATCTCCTTTATCGCATCCCCGTGTTTAGATTTCTGAGAGCCCGGTGATCCGCCTGCTTTGCTGGCGTTGTTGTTCTGGCCATTTCCTTCGCCCTGCTTAGCTGGCTGGGGTGGTGAAGTATTCTGCATAGCTGGTCTACCCCCTCTCTGCTTGGGCGATGGAGTGTTCCCGGCCTCCTGTGTGTCGCCATGTGGTAATGGTGTGGAGCTCGGGCATCCGCCCGATTTGTTATTGCCACTGTTCCGGCCGGTCCCCTCACCTTTCTTAGTCGTGATGTCGGGCGATTTAGGCTGCGTGTCTGTCCTCTTTTCTGCCACATCATGGGATGGAGGAGTATTTTCAGTCACCCGTGCGTCTCCGTGTTCTGGCGCCTGAGGCCTCGGCATACCTCCCGTCTTGTCGCAGCCTGCAGTCTGGCATTTTCCCTGACCCTTCTTGGGTATCATACCTGGATAGCTCGGCTGATCAGCCAGACTTCCTCCACTTAAGTCTGGTGCTGGTGGGGTATTCTCGTCCCCGCAGGCTGCCTCCTTCCCCTATTGTACCTGCGCCACTTTGGAGAGCATGGCCTTCTGTGTTCGCTTCCAGTAGGAAACGCTTCATATTGGACCCGGAGGAGGTTTTCTTAAGTTTTTTCTTGGAGCTTCTAGTCACTCTTCTCTCCGCTGGCATACTGCATTTGCCGGGAGGTGAGAAAGTGTGCCTTAACAGCAGTCTGTGTGGGGTTATAGCTTCAGTATGCCAGGAGCTCTGGATCAAGCATCCTACTTCGCCATCAGCTAGCCACGCCCCCGGTTAAGGTTTTTAACAGCTAACCAGTAATAATCTAATAGTGGTGAGGGGGACCGAAAACTTAGCGGAGCTGATGATTTCTGTCTCTGAATGTGTGCGTGAAAAAACTCCCCAAACTCAAGAGTTCTGCTACTGTAAAACCCATGCCACTTCTCACAGCAGCGTCTATGTCCCCACTCATCATACAGAGGACAGGATCATCAGGTGACAGCAGATGCTGACTGTCATCACACACACACCAGGAAGTGAAAGAGATGCAGTGATCTCTGGAATTCAGGCAGAACAGAACAGAGCAAAGCAGGAGAGATGATTTACTTTGACATGTGACTTCTTATCTCTCCAAGTCCTACACCCTGCTTTTTGACACCCAAGGCCATGGCCTTTGTGGCCTTCCCAGAAGTCTGGCCCTGCCTATGCTGTAGCCCTAGCCTCATACACAAAGCTTATTGATGTTTGTTGATTTTTTTTTTTTAAAGAATGTCTGTTTCTGTGCAGTAAAGTGTGCCGAGGTCTTGTGAATAAGGCCGAGGTCTTGTGAATAAGACCCTAAGAATCCACTTCTTGATGTGTATGGTTTTAAATAATAAAACACAAAGGCAAAAAAATAAACAATAGTTAAACCACATAGTTTTGGCTTCTGGTGTTTGGCACTGCTTGCTTTGTTGGGTTTTGGTAATTGAAACTGAACTTTGGGGAAAATGAAAACCTGTATACGGTTAAGCTTTTGTTCACACAAAGGCTACAGTTACTCTGACACATTGGGCTCTATTCACAAAACTTTTCATAAATGACATATTTATCACCTAATTAATAAAAATAACCATTCAGCACATTTACAAGCAAAATAATCACTCAGGGTAAGTTGTCACTGATTAACTTCATTTCAATATTACTTTTCTTACCTTAAAAGTAATATTATATTATATTATATTATATTTTTGCACTTTGGGAGCTTAAAAATGTAACATAGTTAAGAGGAAAACAGGTGAAAAAGCTTTTTGAATCATGCCTATTGTGATTATTTTGTCAGCAGGTATAACATAAGGGATGCTGTGTGGTACCAGACAACGTGCACATTTACAGTTTCAGTGAAGCATTCTTTTTTTTTTTTTTATGTACTTTATACGTCACATTGCACAATGAATGCACATTGCGTAAATTGCGTTTTTTTGGTGCGCTTCTTTACTGTAGGCCTACTGCACTATGTTCAAAATGCCACATTCAACATTGTAAATAACCCCCCCAAAAATACAATTATTATGCACTGCCTTACAGTCCACTTGACTTTTAAACCTATTAATCTAATCATGGTGGAGGGCTGTTTCACTTCACTTCACTGCTGGGAATTGTGAGCTCTGATTGTATTATATTGCTGTTGTTTGTAAATTTGTGTTTTGCTGCTTTGATATCTGGTGGCTTGTGCATTGCGGTTCATCAGATATATATCAGCAAGTGTTAGTTTTTAAAAGTTTTTAAAAGTAAATTTTTTTTCTCTAGTGTGCTTGCAGCAGGCAGGTAATTAGCTAGGGGGAGGGATTAGCTGTAACAGGAGGTATTTGGTCAGCTTCAAGACTCAGTACTGAGTTTGCTCAGTCTGTGGCTTGCTCACTAAGTGGCTTCGACACAAATGGCATAGGCATTAAAAACAGGCGTTACAACACAGGCACAAAGAGAGAGGTGAGAGGAAGCAGGTAAGGACTAAAAAAAAAAAAAAAAAAAAAAAAAAAAAACTTCAACCAATATTGCGGTTTTTGGCATTGGTTAGAATGTGCTAACACATTGTGGTGTAGTCTTTAAGTTTTGAGGACTCCACCCCAGCTTTACTCATTCCCCCTCCTCTACCCCAACTTTACTCGCTCCCCCTCCTCCACCCCAACTTCACTCACTCCCCCTCCCCCACCCCTCCCCCTCTTCCACCCCAGCTGCACTCACTCCCGAACTTCACTCACTCTCCTGTTTCAACTTTTACCGCCACAGTTTACTTTAAAATTTCCCCACACAATAGTCATCATGTTGGACAATGCAGTACAGTGTACATCCTGCAACATGTATGCATGCCTTGATCAGCGGATTGAGGGTGTTTACTGTTGCCCTGGGTGTGTGCGTGTTGCTCAGTTAGAGGCAGAAGTCGCAGAGCTAAGTAAGCATCTCGCAACACTGAGACGCATACACAACATGGAGATGAGCTTGGATCTCACGATCCAGACACTGGATGGAACCGGTGAAGATGAGGTGGGTGGAGTAAAGCCGGAGCAATAAGCAGAGATAGCCGCTAGTTGGGTCACAGTTAGAAGGGGTAGGGGGGAAAGTGGCAGGGAGGCTAGCCCCGCGTTGTCCCTCACTAATAAGTATGCTTGTTTGCGTAATATTGGGGAGGATGATTCAGGAGTAGCAATGCTGCAGCAGGTTGTGCTCCTTAGCAACCAAGAGGCAGACTGCTGTAACGAGAAAGGGAATAGGAGTGCAGCTAAGGCTAGACAGGTACTGGTGGTAGGGGATTCAATTATTAGGCGCACAGATAGGGTAATCTGTCGAAGAAACCGTGAATGCCGTACAGTCTGTTGCCTCCCGGGTGCTCGGGTTCGGCATGTAGCAGAAAGAATTGACAGATTATTGGGTGGGGCTGGGGAAGACCCAGCTGTCATGGTACACATTGGCACCAATGACAAAGTTAGTGGGAGATGGAAGGTCCTCAAAAATGATTTTCAGGTACTTGGAGATAAACTTAAAGCAAGGACCTCCAAGGTGGTGTTCTCTAAAATACTGCCAGTGCCACGTGCTACATCTGAGAAACAGAGGGAGCTTAGGGAGTTAAATAAGTGGCTGAGAAATTGGTGTAGGAAGGAGGGGTTTGGGTTCCTGGAGAACTGGGCAGACTTTGCAGTTGGCTACAGGTTCTACAGCAGGGATGGGCTGAACCTTAATGGGGAGGGTGCAGCTGCATTGGGGGAGAAGATGGCTAAACGGTTGGAGGAGATTTTAAACTAGGATCTGGGGGGAGGCGGTAGGATAAAGTCTCAATATGTAGACAAGATAAGGTAAAAAGACAGTGGGAGCCTAACATTATGGGGGGTGGAGAGGGGGGTAGGGACAGTATAAAGATTAAGGAGGTTAGTAAAACTTCAAGTAGCCCATTTCATGTAAACAAAATTGGTAAATGTGGTGGTAAAAATATAAAGTGCATGGTAACCAATGCTCGGAGCCTTGCAAATAAAATAGACGAACTAGAGTTCATTCTGAATGACAAAGGCTATGACATTGTGGGAATAACCGAGACATGGATGGATAAAAGCCATGACTGGATAAATAATTTAAAAGGATACAATGTGTTTAGGAGGGATAGAACAGGGAATAAAGGTGGAGGGGTTTGTCTCTTTGTTAAGAATTATTTTACAGCTGTCCTCAACGATAAGATGGAAGAAGATTGCGAAGATGTGGAGTCCGTTTGGGTAAATATTCATGGTGGAAATAAAAGTTGCCAATTGCTTATTGGGGTATGCTACAGACCACCTCATAATAATGAAGCTGCAGAACTGCGATTACTACAGCAGATTGAAAAAGCTGCAAGTAAAAATGAGGTCATAGTTATGGGCGACTTCAACTTTCCAGACATTGACTGGGGTATTGAGGCTACCCATTCTGGTAAAAGCAGCAGATTTCTGGCAGGACTACAGGACAATTACTTGACTCAAATGGTAACGGAACCAACTAGGGGGAATGCGTTTTTGGATCTGATCAT
The DNA here is from genome assembly GCF_040937935.1 of Hyperolius riggenbachi. NCBI lineage: Eukaryota > Metazoa > Chordata > Amphibia > Anura > Hyperoliidae > Hyperolius > Hyperolius riggenbachi. The sequence continues at coordinate 191,685,422 of NC_090651.1, read as the reverse complement.
TTCTAATAGACCAGATAATGTATCAAATGTGCAGGTTCAAGAACATTTGGGAAATAGTGATCACAACATGATAACGTTTGATCTGGTGACTGATAGGCCACGGGGCAGCGGGACCACTAAAACTATGAATTTTAGAAAAGCAAAGTTCAATCAAATTAGGCAGGCACTAAGTTTGGTTAACTGGGATAATGTACTACAAGTGGAGGACACTGAAGGGAAATGGCAAGCTTTTAAACTTATTCTCAATCAATATTGTAGTATGTATATCCCATATGGAAACAAAATGTCTAGGAATAAAAAAGGCCTCTATGGATAAATAGAAAGGTTAGGGATAAAATGAAGAGGAAAAATAATGCCTATAAGGTCCTAAAACAGAAGGGGACCGAGGCTGCACTAAGCAATTATAAAGAGTGCAATAAAAATTGTAAAAAAGAAATTAGGCTGGCAAAGATCGAAGCTGAAAATCAAATCGCTAGGGATATGAAATCTAACCCAAAAAAGTTTTACAAGTACATCAACTCTTAAAAAAGAAAGGTTGACTGTATAGGACTCCTAAAGGATGAGGGTGGGAACTCAATGGTGGATGACCAAGGTAAGGCAGAGTTATTAAATGCTTTCTTTTCGTCTGTCTTCACAAAGGAAACAGCACTGTTGCAAATTACAGAGGCAAAAGAGTCTCAATCTTCTAACTGTAATATCAAGTACTTAACGCAGGAAGAAGTGAAGGCAAGACTAAATAAATTAAAAATAGACAAGGCACCTGGCCTGGATGGCATGCATCCTCGGGTCCCAAGGGAATTAAGTTCAGTTATAGATAAACCCCTTTATCTTATTTTTTGTGACTCTCTTTCAACTGGCAGAGTCCCAGTGGATTGACGTACAGCCCACGTTTTCCCATTATTTAAGAAGGGCAAAAAATTAGATCCAGGAAATTATAGACCTGTAAGCGTAACATCAGTTGTATGCAAACTATTTGAGCGGTTACTAAGGGATACTATACATGACTTCATAGTAGAAAATAATCTTATTTCTCAGCATCAACATAGGTTTACTAAAGACAGGTCCTGTTTGACTAACATGTTCAGCTTTTATGAGGTCGTAAATGCTAATATGGATATTGGGAATGCTGTAGATGTGATATACTTGGACTTTGCAAAGGCCTTCGACACTGTTCCCCACAAAAGTCTGGTGCAAAAGTTGAGGATGCAAGGACTGGGGAAGAGTCTGTGTGCATGGATAGGGAACTGGCTAATGGACAGAAAACAAGGAGTTGTGGTCAATGGATCATACTTAAAATGGGAGACTGTTAGCAGTGGGGTCCCACAGGGGTCTGTACTGGGTCCAGTGCTCTTCAATTTATTTATTAATAACCTAGTAGATGCAGTAGTGAGCAATGTTGCTATTTTTGCAGATAATACAAAATTGTGCAGAATCATCAACTCTCAGGAAGATAGTGTCATATTGCAACAGGATCTGGATAGGATGGCTATTTGGGCACATATATGGCAGATGAAATTTAATGTTGAAAAATGTAAAGTCATGCATTTTAGTCGTACCAATGGTCTAGCACCATACAAAATAAATGGGATACAGTTGGGGACATCAAACTTGGAGAAGGACTTAGGAGTACTCATCGACAACAAGTTAAATAATCGTACTCAATGCCAAGCCGCTGCAGCTAAAGCTAACAAAATTTTGGGATACATTAAAAGGGAAATACAAACTCGAGATGCTAGCATAATATTACCCCTGTTTAACTCTCTAGTAAAGCGACATCTGGAATATAGAATTCAGTTCTGGGCACCTCATTACAAAAAAGATATTGCAGTTTTAGAGCAGGTGCAGAGACGAGCAACAAAATTCATACGTGGGATGGAAGGTCTCGCTTACCAAGAAAGGTTAGATAAACTGGGTTTATTTAGTCTAGAGAAAAGACGCCTTAGAGGAGATCTTATTAACATGTATAAATACATTAGAGGGCAATATAATAGCTTGGCGGATGAGCTTTTTGTCCCTAGGCCTTCTCAAAGGACTAGAGGACATGATCTGTGCATGAAGGAAAAACGTTTTAGCCATTTATTTAGGAAAGGGTTCTTTACAGTAAGAGTGATTAAGATGTGGAATGCATTGCCACAGGAAGTAGTTATGGCAAACTCTATACCTGCATTTAAAGGGGGCTTAGATGCTTTCCTTGCGTTGAAAGACATCCATGGCTACAATTACTAGGTAATGCCTAATGATGTTGATCCAGGGATTTTATCTGATTGCCATCTGGAGTCGGGAAGGAATTTTTTTTCCTTTTTGGGCTAATTGGACCATGCCTTGTAAGGGTTTTTTCGCCTTCCTCTGGATCAACAGGGATATGTGAGGGAGCAGGCTGGAGTTGTACTTTGTACTGGTTGAACTCGTTGGACGTATGTCTTTTTTTAACCAAAATAACTATGTAACTATGTAATAGTACACAAAAATGTTAATAGTCTTCTATATGGGTCTTCATATTCATCACACCTCAGAAAAAAATAGAGAAACAATCAATCATTGCATAGACTGTATTTAAACGTCTCAGGAAGAACCACACCATAAGATAAAGGTTCCCCATGTGGTCTTTACAAGGTCACCACAGCAAACCTGTTCCGCCACCACTAGGAACCTCTCTCACCTTCTGTGATAGCTGTAATAATCTATAGGAAGGTAGGAAAAAATGGAGGAGGGTGCATACCAATATCACACAATGTCTTAAATTTCAAAATAGAAAAATGTATAAACTTTATTAGAATACTATACACATATTTAATTTTTTTACTGATCCCCCAGAACCCCTCCCCTATACCACCCCAAGCCCACAATGTCCAATAATTATCGCATAATCAGATACAGTTGCATGCATGCAATTAAAGACGGTAGATGGTAACCATCCTAGTATAAGCATAAGTGGAGCTCCAAAAAGGATATTTGAGCAAGCTGTAATCTCGTGATGATTCAAACAAATACATCCAATGATAAGATTGGTTTCATATGTGGGTGATGTCCGGCTCTAGTGCAGTCAAAGCATAGTATGCATCCGGATGAAAACATCTGTGATAGCTGCCCTGACCAAAAGACAGCAACACTAGCACTATGACTCCCACTAGCAATCAGCTTGCCGAATTGTCTTGCTGGTTGTCTTCCTCAAACGCATGCAACAAATAATGACACATTCATTGCGCAGGCTGCTGATACCTTCCAAATAACCACCATCCACGGCTATCACTTTCAAAACACCCATGTGCTATAAGGGTCACCACAGATGCAATAGCTTAGTGCCCGGCACCACCAGGGAATGTGCTCACCTTATTTTGCTTTCAGCAAAGTCCCCATTATCCAGAACTCAGGCAACCAGAAGTCTCAACTAACCGGCATGCCTAAGTGATCACAGGCACTTTGCTTTTGGTGGGTTTTAAGGCTTTTTGAATACTTATCAAGCCTCCAGCAACGTGTAGCAGCCTTCCTGCAGCGACTAGTGGGCTTCTATTAGCTGCCGGCGTCCGTGCACGCAAGTCGGCATGTGACCCTATGCAAATCAGGTGACACGGCTCGCATGCACAGGGAAAGATGGAAAGCTGCTAGGTGCTGCAGGATGGCTTCTACACGTCACTGAAGCCAGTGCCAGATAGTCGGGGCTGTTCTATGAACCGAGGGGTAGTAGGTTAGCTTTCATCCTACGTGGAAGTGGTAAAATTGGCCAATGGAAATTGTATGTTTCTACACACCCTTTATGTATATTTATATTCATCTAAGTACCCACAATCTTTTCCTTGTAATACCCTGCACAACAGCTAAATGGTGGGAGGAACAAGAACACTGTGCTGCCTTACGTTAAACTGCAAACTTCTGTACAGCCGGAGATGTTATGACTGATGCTCAACTGTGTTTTTCTTCTCTCCCCAGTCCAACTTGTATATCCAGACTGCAGATGGTCAATGAGATGTTAATAATTACAGCTTGCAAACAAATATAGTGCAGGATGGAACTGAGGCAATGAAATGCACTGATTGTTCTAATGACTGCATGCAATTGGCATTATATTTGCATGCAAGCTGGAAGTATTCCCATACCACTGACCATCTTGACTATTTTTAGGCCTCTGTTCTAGTGTTGGGCGAACAGTGTTCGCCACTGTTCGGGTTCTGCAGAACATCACCCTGTTCGGGTGATGTTCGAGTTCGGCCGAACACCTGATGGTGTTCGGCCTTTTTAGTTCGGGTTCGCCCGAACTATTCAATGCCCGCCGAACAGGGCCGAACAGGGCCCCTGTTCGCCCGAACATGCCGCAATACGGCCCCCCTATGGGGTCGCAGGCATAAGGGGGGGAGCATGCCCCGATCGCGGGGGGGGCGGAAATTCCCCCCACCCCCTCCGCTAGCGCTCCCCCCTCTGCCCGCTTCCCCATAAAAAAAGTTTAAGGCAAGTTAAATAGTACCTGGTGGCTGGCACTGGCAGTGGAGTGAGGAGGAGGAGTCCGAGTAGCAGAGTGACGCGTTGAGGCCGGGCAGCGGGCGGTTCAGCGGTAGTACCCTTGTGGTACTTCCGCCCTTTCTCTGACCTCACGTCCTCTGCATACGAGGGTACGCGTCACGCGTACCCTCGTATGCGTCATCACGTAGAGGACGTGAGGTCAGAGAAAGGGCGGAAGTACCACAAGGGTACTACCGCTGAACCGCCCGCTGCCCGGCCCTTAACGCGTCACTCTGCTACTCGGACTCCTCCTCCTCCTCACTCCACTGCCAGTGCCAGCCACCAGGTACTATTTAACTTGCCTTAAACTTTTTTTATGGGGAAGCGGGCAGAGGGGGGAGCGCTAGCGGAGGGGGTGGGGGGAATTTCCGACCCCCCCCCCCCCCCGCGATCGGGGCATGCTCCCCCCTTATGCCTGCGACCCCATAGGGCCCCCAAAATGGGCATGTTCAGGGGTCCCATTGACTTCCATTGAGTTCGGCGTTCGGGCCGAACATGCCGAACATCTGGCCCATGTTCGGCCTGTTCGGCCCGAACCCGAACATCCAGGTGTTCGCCCAACACTACTCTGTTCCACTGAATGTTGAGCTGTGCGCTCAGCAAACAGTTACCAGGCAGCAGTGAACAGTTGTGAGAGTTTGAGAGGTATTTCACTGCCTATCAACAGTCTGTGGAAAAGAGGATGTAGTCTTAACTAGGGATGATCAATGATACTGTATGCAAATACTTTTGAGTTTATGCATATGGTCCAATTTCAAGCATATAGTATATGCTTGAAATTGGACCAATTTATTTAAACTCTGGAAGGATTTGCAAATCATTGTTCATCCCTAGTCTTGACTAGGGGTGGTCAATAAAATGCAGAAAGGGTAGATGCAGGATTAGGCAAATTTATCAGAATGAAAATGGACCAACTGAATCCTGACAAGGTGCAATCTGATTGGTCCATTTTAAAGCTGCATTAATTTGCATTAAATATTTGCATACTATCGCAACAATTTGGAATTATTTGCATCTCAGGCCTCTTTTCCAAGGCAGTTGAACTGCATGCTCAGCAAGCAGTAACCAGGCAGCAGCAAGCAGTTGCGAGAGTTTGAAAGGGATTTCACTGCCCATCAAAAGAGGCCTAAAGCTTCATCTGCACGGTACAATTTTCTGTCAGATCGGATCTATTCGATAATTTCCAACCACTCCAATCGGATTGCGTTAGATTTTGCAATAGATTTGGGGTACTTATCAAAGCAAAATCTATCGCAAAATTGATCTGAAACAATTTGGAAGTCTACACACGATGTCATTTCTTATTAGATCTATCTAATAGATCCGTCTATCTGATAGAAAATTGTACCGAGTAGATGAAGCTTAAAGGGATTCTTCCGCGAATGAGGAAAAAAATAAGTGGTTTATGCATAAACTATTAAACATCCTTCTAAAGTAGTGTAAAAATGAATGGTTTCATCAATACAACATGTAATGCAAACAGTGACATATGAAGGACTGGGAGGCTAATCCATTTGTTAGAGGTGTTTTTTGTTTTTTTACTTTCTTTTCACAACCATAACTCCTGCCTAAGTAGTTTTCAGTGGTATAACCCACTTCTAGCAGTAATGCCATTATAGCCCTAAAGGCTGAGCTATGCTGAGCTGCTGAATATGTGTTTACATTGTTGCTAGGCAACCAGAGGCGTGCAGAGACTCGTTTGTGAAAAGAGTCATAAGCTGCTGGGAGAATGAATCAGTCCCATCTACACCATATGATTCTTTGTCAGATTCGATTAAATTTGATTTGATTCATTGATTTGATTCAATCTGACATGTCCGATTCATAATTCGATTCAATGCAATTTAAATTGAATCAAATCATGAATCGGACATGTCAGATTGAATCAAATCAATGAATCAAATCAAATTGAATCAAATCTGACAAAGAATCATATTGTGTAGATGGGACTGATTTATTCTCCCAGCAGCTTATGACTCTTTTCACTAACGAGTCTTTGCACGGCCTCTGGTTGCCTAGCAACAATGTAAACACACATTCAGCAGCTCAGTGGAGCTCAGCCGTTATGCTGGGTACACACTGAGATTTTATGGTCGATTTACTGTCAGATCGATTATTTCCAACATGTCCGATTTGCTTTCAGTGCGATTTCCGAGCATTTTCCGATCTATTTCCGGTAAGTTCGATCGGAAACCAATCGGAAAATGCTCGGAAATCGAACATGTTGGAAATAGTCGATCTGACAGTAAATCGACCATAAAATCTCATAGTGTGTACCCAGCATAAGGGCTATAACGGAGATTCCTGCTAGAAGTGGGTTATACCACTGAAAGCTACTTAGGCATAAGTTATGTTTGTGAAAAGAAAGTAAAAAAAAAAACCCACCCCTAACAAATGAATTTGCCTCCCAGCCGTCATCCGTCACTATTTACATTACATGTTGTATTGATGAAACCATTCATTTTTAAAAAAAACTTTTTACACTATTTTAGAAGGATGTTTAATAGTTTATGCATAAACCACTTTTTATTTTCTTCCTCATTCGTGAAAGAACCCCTTTAAGGGCCTATTCACATGGGCAGTTGAACTGCGTGCTCACTGAGCAGTTACCAGACAGCAGCAAGCAGTTGCAAAAAGTTCCCTATGAGAGCGTTCACATGTAAGCGGTTCGATTGTGATCCGCTTACAAAAGCGCTGCCTGTATCATTTTCGGGGCAATTTTTGCTATAATGGTAGATATATTGAAATCGCAAAGCGCTTGAAGAAGCGCTTTGTATAGTGATTTCCCGAGTGATTTTATGAATAAATACATTGTATTTATTCATTTCCGGGTGAAAGAGTTCACTTCCTGACATAAAAAAAAATTGCTCTGCAAAAGCACTTAGAAAAGCAGTAGGGAAAGGCAATTTAGAAAATCTCCATAAATTGCTCAGCGCTTGAAATAGCGCTGGCGATTTATAATGTGAACATAGCCTTAATGATTGTTGGCTAATGGGAGTTATTTTGGACCCAGTATTTGTGGCAACTATTAACTTTATTGTGTATAATTCACAGGGCCGGCCCGCTCATGAGGCGGGGTGAAACTTTTGCCTCAGGGGGAAAATTTCCAGGGGCGGCACCCGCCCGTCCGTGGGTGTGGGGAGCCGGCCCGCCGAGCTGGAGGGGTAGCTGGCAGGACGGGGGTATTGGGCCAGCGGCGGGGAGGGGGGTCGGACCCCCCCCTCCCTCGCCTGGGTCCCCCATCCTCCGCTCCCCTCCAGCCTAAATAGAAACAGCATGTATGTGTAAGAGGCACAGGCGGGGAGACACTCACCTCCTCCTCGCTCCAGCGTGCGCTCCACTGACATCACTTCCTGCAGGACGCTGCAGGAAGTGACGTCAGTGGAGCGCACGCTGGGAAGAGGTGAGTGTCCTCCCCGCCCGTGCCTCTTACACATACGGCTGCTTCTATTTAGGCTGGAGGGGAGCGGAGGACGGGGGACCCAGGTGAGGGAGGGGGGGGGTCCGACCCCCCTCCCCGCCGCTGGCCCAATACCCCCGTCCTGCCAGCTACCCCTCCAGCTCGGCGGCCCCCCAGAGCGCCCCCCCCCCCCCCGAGGGGGGGGGGGGAGGGGCGGCGGTGACAATTTTTTAAAAATTTGCCTCAGGCGGCAAAAAGTCTAGGGCCGGCCCTGATAATTCACCTTCACTTGTGATCTGAGTTTGGAAATCAATTTCCTGATCACTGTGTCCGTTTTATTGTATTTTTAAGTACAGTATAAGTTTCAACTGGATTGTATGGTCAAATATGTTAAGGCTGGCACCCACCATGCAATTTGTACTTCAGATACTATTTATGATTGTAAAAATCATAAAAAATAGCATTTTAGTAAGAGGGCTTTTTGGTCCATTGTAGGCCCTTAGGCCTTGTTCACATTGCGTTCGGCTCGCGTGTCCGTCCGCGGTGGCCTTATTTTGAGGCATTTTTTTCTTTCTGATTCCCGGTGCTTGGGTGGCGATTTTTTGGGGGTTAGCGGTTTCCAACTCGTTTTTCCTGAGCGTTTTGGTAATTCACTCCCTGATGCAAGTTAGGAAGTGAAATCTTTGATCCGGAAAATAATAAATACAATGTATTTATTCTTAAAAACGCGAACGCAATCGCTCCAAAAAGCGGATTTGTGAGCGTTTGGTGGTTTTTCCTATACCTCCCATTATAGCAAAAACACCCTAAAATGGCTCAAGCACCGCTTTTGAAAACTGACAGCGCACTGCATGCTCTAGTCTGAACTACACCATAGCACAACATGGTATACGCGCTTTCTGAGCGTTTTCAGAAAAACGTCTGCGCTTAGATTTTCCAAAAGATGCCTCTAATGTCAACAAAGCCTTACACACTCCTAGGAGTTCTGATTCACCATGAGCTTACTGGGTACTCTGTAACTCTGGGTTTTTCAAGTCCTACCCTATAGAGCCACATTAATCCATGCTATGCAGAGGATCAGCCAATCCGAAAAAGTCTCTATGCACGTTGGATTATTGTGTGTACTTTATCTGCTGGCACCTGGGGGAAGGGCAGCATGAAAAGCAAGAGCAACAGGAGAGGGAGCAGCATTGCTGCCACCATCGGCAGTTCTGCCGCGTCAGTGTCCATTCCGCCGCTAGCCACTGGCCGTGGATGCACTTGGCACCCAGCTCTTAGGGGGAGTCAAGCTGCAGAGGCGCAGCAGCGTGTTGAGTCCATTTTCCAGCAGGGCCGTTGGCGCAAATTGGAGGACAAAGACGCCAAGCCTGTGATGGAGCTGATGGTGAATGAGCAGGCCACCACCAGCTCTACAACAGAGACCTCCACCCCCACCAGCACTCCTGTTCGCAGGAGCAGCAGCAGCCACCCAGCAGGGCCTGAACAAGAGGTCATCATGTCGACCCCAGCGGGCAGCCTACCCTCAGTGAGCGCGCTTTTCACTCTAGGCACTGCGAGCGCAATCAGGGCTGTTACCAGCGACTTTGAGGAGGATATTCTGGGCACAATGGGCTATGTGGAGGAGTCACAGATGCTGACGGTGGTTGGGGGGGGGGGGGCTTGCATGATGTGTCAGCAGAAGAGGGGTTGGGGGGAGTCATCATCCCAGCAGTTGTTTGAGGAGAGGGAGTATGATGTTGATGACGAGGTGAAGGACTGTGGCTACCATCCACAGGAGGGGGATGTCATCTCTGAGGAGGAGGATCTGTCAGTGGGTCTGGCACGGAGGATCAGCATTGCAGGCATTGGCAAGAGCAGCAGTGGGCGTAGAATGCAGGACCCACAGCCTACTGCTTCATCTTCTGCCACTACTACCACCAGCTGCGCCACTCAACCCCCAACCACCACAGGGAGAAAAGCAGCAGCATCCCATTCAGACCGCAGGGTAAAGTTCTTATCCCCAATCTGGCAGTTCTTCACTCTGCCCACAGTGGACAGCAACTTTGCCACATGCAATGTCTGCAATCTGAAACTGAGCAGAGGTTGTGACCCCTCCAAATATGGCACCTCCAGTTTCATCACCCATCTGTCCAAAAAGCATTTGGAAGAGCATGAGGAGTTCAAGAGGTTGAAGGAAGCTGGCGCTGGCAGTGCTTAGACTCCGAGCAGCACCAGAACCCCCTCTGACACTCTTTCCAACACTGAGGACTGTTCAGGCAGCCAGTCCTCAGTGGCCTCCTCTGCTCCCTCCTCCATTTCTCGTGCAAACAAAAAACGCCACCAGACCCTGCTGAGCGTGTCCTTCCTCGTCAGGGCTCATCCTCCTGGCAGCCGTCGCATTCGCCAGCTGAACAGCTTGCTTGCACGGGCCATGTCCTCCCAGCTCCTGCCGTACTCTTTCGTGCAGGAGGGGAGCGACATGCATGCACTCCTGCAGTGTGCAGCGCCGGATTGGCCAATCCCTACTTCGCACGCACGGCCATCCCAGCACTGCACCGCTTTGCGATGGCAAATGTGGTACGTGGGCTGGATCATGCAGTAGGTGAGCAGCCGGTTTGGGACAGGCAGCTACCTCTCCACCGCGCATTGGGTCAGTTTGGTGGAAGGGGGTGAGGAGGGGACAGCAGCATCGGGCACAGCGGCAGCAGCAATCCAGTGGGTGGTGCCACCCCGCAGCAGGGTCAGGGGAAGTGCAGCAGGCTCCTCTGATCTGGTTCCATCCTCCGCCACAACTGCAGCCAAACACCCCCGCCTCAGCAGCAGCGTGAAGGCCCGCCACTGCCAAGCGCTGCTGGAGATGGTCAGTCTGGGGAAGGCCAAGCTGATGGCAGCCCACGTTCTGGCCAAACTTCAAGAGCAGGAGAGGAGTTGGCTGACCCCCAGAGGCCTCAGAGTCGGAGAGGTGGTGTCCGACAATGTGGCCAACCTGGTTGCCGCCATCGACATGGGACCTCACCCACATCCCCTGTCTGGCCCACATCCTGAACCTGGTGGTGCAGAAATTCCTGCGCTCCTACCAGGGGATGGACACTTTTTTGGGAGCAGCAAGGAGAACCGTGGGTCATTTCCGCCGCTCGGGTGGTGCCACAGCATCCCTGGAAGCTCTGCAGCTGGAGCTGAGCCTGCCACGGCACCGGCTGATCATCGACTTTCCTACACAATGGAACTCTACCCTAGCCATGTTGGAGCGTCTAGTTTAACAGAGGCAGGCTTTCAGGCAGTACCTGGTCAATGCCACTGTGGCCGCCCCCATGTCTGGGACCATGTAAACAAAGAAAACAGCTATGGCCTCAAAAAACTGCACCAGATCAGAGTAATAATATACAAAAATCCATCCTTTATTGAAATTATACATAAAATGCTAAAATCATAATTAAAATGCCATAAAACACCATGTCCAGGACCGGCACCACCAACCTCCCACCCCTCATCCCCAGTGCTGACTGGTGGCTCATGCTGCAGGTGTGCTTTGTGCTGGCTCCCTTCCTGGAGGCCACCAACATGGTCAGCCGGGACTGTGCGTTTGTGTGTGAGTGGCTGCCTCTGGTTTGCATGCTGGACAGGCCTATGCTCTGCTGGAAGAGGGAGATGCAGCAATGACCCAGCAGGAGCAGCAGCCAGCTGCACAGCCACAGTCCACCTCTGTGGGGGAGGAGGAGGAGGACTTGCAGTTGGAGGAGTTGGAGATCCCTGACCTTGAAGATGAGGGGGCACAGCCGAGTGCAGCTGCAGTGGTGCGGGGGGTTGAGAGAGCAGGAGGAGGCTCAGGGGTCAGAGGAGGAGGACAGCACTGTCGGCTCTGGGGGTGCCGATGATGTGTCAGCAGAGATGGCATCCCTCTTCCCCATGGCAGTGCCTGCGCAGGGACCCAAGGGTGATCCAGGTGCGTGCTCGGGAGGACATGTGGATCACCATGATGCTGGACACACGGCTGAAGGGGAAGCTGGCTCAGTTCCTGCCTGCAGGAGGAAGACCCTGTGCGCCGATTGAGGGAGTTGCAGTCGTTGCTGGTTCAGTGCTTGGAGGAAGCCTTCCCCCAGCCTTCCACTCCCCCTGCTGCCAGCACAGCAGCAGGTGCCTGTGTCCAGCAGCAGCAGGTGCCCAACAAACATGCTGTCTCTGACAAAGGCGCTCTACACCACGCCGGTACAGCTGCCTACAGAGGAGGTGCCTGCAGCAGCATCCTCTTCTCAAAGCCAGAACCAGCGCCTGACCCGGATGGTGGCAGACTACATGGGGTCCTACAGCGGGCTTGACACCGACACCCCTGTGGACCCCTTGGAGTACTGGGTCAAGCGCCTGGATATCTGGCGCAGTACGCCCTGGAAGTGCTGTCCTGCCCGACTTCCAGCATGCTGTCAGAGAGGTGCTTCAGTGCGGCCGGTGGCGTGGTCACCGAGAAGCTCTCTCGTCTGTCCACCCAATCTGTGGACAGACTGACTTTTCTCAAGATCAACCAGGCTTGGGTGGTTGGTGATTTCCTGGCCCATGTTGTTGGCAAGAGGGGGACATGAAGTGGCTGGGAATCACTATGCCTGCCTTACCACCCTTTACCACCACAACCTCTTGGCTCCTCCTGATTGTTAACTAAGCCTGGTTCACAACTTTTTTTTTTTTTTTTTTACAGCCGTGGTACCAACGCTACCTGCCATGGTACAATCTTCTGCATGCTCCTGGCACACATTACAACTGCTGCTGCTGCTGCTGCATTGCCCTATCTCCTGCTGCCTGTGTTGCTCCCACAGCCAGGGTGCCACACAGGCCACTGCTGCTGCTACCTATTATGTCCAAAACACAATTGCTGTGTATTTTTTTTTTTTGAGGTGTCTGGGATGTAAACTGTGCTGTCCGAGTTGTGGGGAGTCCCCAACTGCAGCAGTACGACCGCTTCCTGGAACCTCACGGTTGTTATGGTTTAACTGTGCCGTGGTACCAGCACTAGGTGCCATGGTGGACTATCTGTTCTGCCTGCCTCACGTTACACTCCTCCTACTGTCTCCTGCTGCCTGTGCAGCTCCCACTGCCAGGGTGCATCTACCTCCTCCTCCTGCTGTCGCAGCCTGTGTTTCCCACCGCCAGGGTCCACACAGAACTATATCTTCTGCTGCCAGTCTGCCACTACAATAGCTGCATCTACCTCCTCCTCCTGCTTCTGTCAGTCTGTGTTACCCACTGCCAGGGTCCACACAGAACTATATCTTCTGCTGCCAGTCTGCCACTGCCACCAGCTATTATGCCACTACAATAGCTGCATCTACCTCCTCCTCCTGCTGTCTCAGCCTGTGTTTCCCACCGCCAGGGTCCACACAGAACTATATCTTCTGCTGCTAGTCTGCCACTGCCACCAACTATTATGCCACTACAATAGATGCATCTACCTCCTGCTCCTGCTGTCTCAGCCTGTGTTTCCCACCACCAGGTTCAACACAGAACTATATCTTCTGCTGCCAGTCTGCCCCTGCCATATAAGTACAAGGATATATAGTAAAAAAAAGTATTTTTGAAGAGTCTCTTCAAAAATACTTTTTTACTATATATCCTTGTACTTATATGGTTATATTATTGGCGTTGTGGCGCACCATTGAGGATATGGTTTTTGGTCTCCCAATTTTTCCAATTACAGTCTGCCACTGCCACCAGCTATTACGCCACTACAATAGCTGCATCTACCTCCACCTCCTGCTGCTGTGTCAGTCTGTGTTACCCACCGCCAGGGTCCACACTGAACTATATCTTCTGCTGCCAGTCTGCCACTGCCACCAGCTATTACGCCACTACAATAGCTGCATCTACCTCCTCCTCCTTCTGTGTCAGTCTGTGTTACCCACCGACAGGGTCCACAAATCTTCTGCTGCCAGTCTGCCACCAGCTATTACGCCATACAATAGCTGTATTTTGTTGGGAAAAAAACTAATTTTTTTAAGGTGTCTGGGCTGAAAACTGTGATGTCCCAGTTGTGTATTGCACACAATGTGGGCTGCACGGCCGCTGTCTGGAACCTCCTGATTGTCACGCTCGGTGGTATATTCTCCACAGTCAGCATGTAATGCATAGAGACACACACGCAAGCACAAGGAACCAGGATATCCCCAGTTATAGTGCGAACACACTAGTGGAGGAGAGGACTGACTCTAATAGGAAATGTGGCGCACAGAGCAGGCGTAGATCCGAGCCACCACAAACAATGCCTAACAATAGTGTCTCAGTGCAAGGTAGCGCTGAGCGCATTAACCAGCACTCAGATCAGGACAGGTAGACAGAATGAACGCTTGCGAAACTAGTAACTGACTCAGTAACAGCAAGCACCCATAAACAGGACAGACTGTAACGAGGCAGCCAATCGCGAATGCAGCGATGGCCTACCTTGCAGAAACAGGACTGAACTAGCTAAGCACGGGTGATCACGATAAGCGCAATCTACCGAAACGTGCTGAAACTGACTGACTAAACACTGGATATAAACAGTTCGAATACGTATATATCAGCGACCCTGATGTATTAACGTAACACGAATACAAGGAACAAACTTGCTAGTATGCGTATATATTGGCGAGGAACCAATATATGATGCAAGACTAGCAAAGTAACAAATACTGATAAACCAGAACAGGACTAGAAGGACTCACTGACTCCTGTGCAGTAGTGATCATAACAGTACACCCCCCACCCCACCCTAAAGGCGGATACTAGACGCCTTTCAAAACTGACATTCCCAGTAAAACAATCTGACTGATAATTCATGATGGCCGGGACAGCCCGACAAGACCAAATTCCAGAATCAGTCACCCCAAGACTGGACCCATCAGAACCAGAACCTACAGAACCATGCCCATCAGTACTACAAGCCCCAGTGTGATACCCATCAGAACCGTGATTTCAAGGAACAAGCCCCCTGAAACTCTCTGAGCGATACCCACCGCCTTCCAGGGACTGTTCAAAAATGCCGAACCCTTTGCAATGCCCACCGGAACTGTCCTTACCAACACAATACCCACTGTTGAATCAGTCCAAGGTACCAGGACAAGTTTCCTCAGAGATCTCCCAGAACACTTTAAAGCTCCATAGAGATCCCAAAAGGTTAGAATGCCCCTTAGGCTCACATGGAGAACTATCAAAAACCCCCCTATGGGACCTAGGGCAATTCCAGAGTCAGGGTTACAAGGACAAACGTCGAGCTCAGGGCTTTTAGGGACCAAAACCATCTCTGGGCATGTAGGCATACTGTCAATATCAGAACATGTCTCCACTAGGGAAGCATCTGAGCACGCTAACACATTAGACACACTTGGGCATTCTGGCACACAAAGCACATCTGGGCACACTGGCACAAGAGAAGCTTCTGGGCATGTCAAGGAACTGCGGACCTCAGAGTCAGTCAAGATAGGACCGAAACCAGGACTGGGCAAAAAAAAATCATCATAACTAGACTTCACAGCTACTGGGCTCTCCCTAAAGAATGCAGGATCAGACTTAGATGTCGCTGATTCTAGCAAGGTTATTAACAAATCAGGTTCAGGGGCATTAACAAGACAGGACAAGTCTTCTGATATATGGACGGAACTAGATAGGGATTCCACAACTTCCTCTGGACTGTACAGTGATCTAGTACACTGGATTGGGGCTCCAAAAGAGCTGCAAAACAAGTCAGCCCTGTAGCTACCCCCACTGAACTAGGCAAAACTGAGGAATTCACTGGACAGGAAGGGGAATCTGGAACCTCTGCCACACCAGCCAGAGAACCAGAATTTCCCAAGATACAAGACAGGGTTTCAGGAACACTCACTAAACCGGACGGAAATTCTGAGACTTCTATTATTTTTTCCAGAGAGTCAGAATTATCCATGTTACAAGGCAAAACTTCTGAAACATTCAGATGACAGGGCTGGAGTTCCCTGACTGCTGCAATATCAGAGAGGGACTCAACATCATTGGTTAAATCAGACTGTGTACAGGGCAAGGTATCTAACACACTTGCTGATGAGGACAAGGCTTCAATGACTTCTGCTTCACTGGACAGAGATTCATTGAATTTTACTAGAGTGGACTGTAATTCCAAAATAGCTGCTAAACAAGTGAATATTACTGCAACACCAGCTGAAGTAAGCAGAGCCTCTGAGTCTTCTGCTCGAGGTGAGGACATGACTGGCTAGTGGCCTAATGAGCCATTTCCTTGCCCGAAGCTAGCAAGACAGTTTAGCAGTTCCTGCTCTACTGTTCACAAGAGTTCACCTTCAGATGCAAAATGTACTATTTCCAGGCGACACTACAATATTTCATAGCCCCACACATGTGAAGTAGACAAACAAGATGGAGGCTACCTTAGATACTAATGAAATACCAGTACCCATGTTTTGCATATTACCGTACATATCATCATCACCACAAATATCCTCACCCTCAGTTTTTCAGATTGCTGTAAGAGAAATATACATTTTCCTTTAGCAGAGCTATAGGGAGTGCCCCACCCCCACTCCTAGGGGGATGAAACACCTGAGGCATCTCATTAGACTGGATTACCTCTGAAATGCAAATAGTAAAGAAGGAGATTCTTAACATAAGAACATTTCCCAAAAACTTGTATTTGAAAAAAAAATAAAAAATGGAACATCATAAAACCAATTTCCACTTTTATGCTTTACCATCTTAGGTATATAGCATTACATAAGGGATAACATGTAGCATGTTATTTATGGCAAATACCACCAAATCAAATGAACAGATTTGTCAGTGATATTAGCAGGCTTAGTGTCCTGAATACTACAACCAGGAATATCCCCATACTTTCCTGTTTTCTGCCATAAACCGAACACTTTGCTTCCTTAAAACTAACATTCAAGACCTTACCTGGTGGTCGGTGTTGGTTTGTGATGCTGGCCTCCAAAAAAAATTCATCCATTGCATGAAAAAGATCGTGGAATATCCACAAACAGCTTTGCACTGTTTGAATGGCTGCCAGCCCATCTTCCAGCGTCTACCCTGCGACTTTCTTGTTGGGCGGCGGAGGTCCAGGAGTAGTAGCCTCCGCCGAAAGCCGTGTGGGGAAGCCAGCTACCGTTTCAGCACCATTTAATATCGGTGTGCAAGCAAGTAGCAATGGAAAACTAAGCACAATTTTTGTTTTAGATTCCTTTTAGGACTCTGCTCCACCTTGTGGCAGCGCAATGCACAAGCCCCACAGTGGCTAGATAGAATCGGCTTCACTGCTGGATAGCGAGGCAGAGTCCTCCTTACTCTCTGGACCTCCTGGCTGCCCAGGATCTTGCATCCTTGTCTTCCAAGAAATAGGAAGAATACTGAAGCAGTAGCGTCCCTACCATAGGGCGGCAAGGGGCGCCCCGCACCGGGTGTCGGGCACCCCAGGGGGTGTCATCAAGGCCTCCCACAGAGGCCTGTGCAAGACAGGAGGGGAAGCAGCACGGAAAGGAGGGGTGGCGGGGAAAGCGGCGGGGAGGGGGGCCGGACCCCCCACCTCCCTCACCTGGGTCCCCTCCTTCTGGCGCTTCCCCCTCCTAATTAGTCGCAGCGGGCAGCAGCGGGCAAGAGACTCACCTTCCTGCGTTCCAGGCGATGGCAAATAGCGTCATCGTCACGTGACGCTGGTCTCCGCCTTCTCCACCGCTCACTGTGCTTCCTGATTGGCGGAAGCACAGTGAGCGACAGAGAGGTCGGAGACCAGCGTCGCGTGAGGATGACGCTATGCGCCGCCGCCGCCATCGCCAGGAGCAGGTGAGTGAGTCTTCTTCGCCGCTCCTGCCCGCTGCTGTTAATTAGGAGAGGGAAGCGCCAGAAGGAGGGGACCCAGGTGAGGGAGGTGGGGGGTCCGGCCCCCCTCCCCGCCACCCCTCCTTCCAGGCTTTCCTTACACTGGGGGCAATTGTACTAGCTATTCTGGGGGCAACTAAATTAGCTATACTGGGGGCACCTTAACTAGCTATACTGGGGGGCAGCTATACTAGCTATACTGGGGGGCAGCTACACTGGGGGCAGCTACACTGGGGGCAGCTATACTAGCTATACTGGGGGCAGCTGTACTGGGGGCAACTAAACTAGCTATACTGGGGGCAGCTATACTAGCTATACTGGGGGCAGCTGTACTGGGGGCAGCTATACTGGGGGCAACTAAACTAGCTATACTGGGGGCAACTAAACTAGCTATACTGGGGGCAGCTATACTGGGGGGCAGCTATACTAGCTATACTGGGGGCAGCTATACTGGGGGCAACTAAACTAGCTATACTGGGGGCAGCTATACTAGCTACACTGGGGGCAGCTATACTAGCTACACTGGGGGCAGCTATACTAGCTACACTGGGGGCAGCTATACTAGCTACACTGGGGGCAGCTATACTAGCTATACTGAGGGGCAGCTATACTAGCTATACTGGGTGGGGGGCAGCTATACTAACTATACTGGGGGGCAGCTATACTAGCGATACTGGGGGGCAGCTATACTAGCTATACTGGGGGCAGCTATACTGGGGGCAGCTATACTAGCTATACTGGGGGCAGCTATACTGAGGGCAACTAAACTAGCTATACTGGGGGCAGCTATACTAGCTATACCTGGGGGCAGCTATACTAGCTATACTGAGGGGCAGCTATACTAGCTATACTGGGGGCAGCTACACTGGGGGCAGCTATACTAGCTATACTGGGGGCAGCTGTACTGGGGGCAACTATACTAGCTATACTGGGGGCAGCTATACTGGGGGGCAGCTATACTAGCTATACTGGGGGCAGCTACACTGGGGGCAGCTGTACTGGGGGCAACTAAACTAGCTATACTGGGGGCAGCTATACTGGGGGGCAGCTATACTAGCTATACTGGGGGCAGCTGTACTGGGGGCAGCTATACTGGAGGCAACTAAACTAGCTATACTGGGGGCAGCTATACTGGGGGCAGCTATACTGGGGGGCAGCTATACTAGCTATACTGGGGGCAGCTATACTGGGGGCAACTAAACTAGCTATACTGGGGGCAGCTATACTAGCTACACTGGGGGCAGCTATACTAGCTACACTGGGGGGCAGCTATACTAGCTACACTGGGGGGCAGCTATACTAGCTATACTGGGGGGCAGCTATACTAGCTATACTGGGGGGAAGCTATACTAGCTATACTGGGGGGCAGCTATACTAGCTATACTGGGGGGCAGCTATACTAGCTATACTGGGGGCAGCTATACTAGCTATACTGGAGGCAGCTATACTTGGGGCAGCTATACTAGCTATACTGGGGGCAACTAAACTAGCTATACTGGGGGCAGCTATACTAGCTATACCTGGGGGCAGCTATACTAGCTATACTGAGGGGCAGCTATACTAGCTATACTGGGGCCAGCTATACTAGCTATACTGGGGCCAGCTATACTGGGGGGCAGCTATACTAGCGATACTGGGGGGCAGCTATACTAGCGATACTGGGGGGCAGCTATACTAGCGATACTGGGGGGCAGCTATACTAGCTATACTGGGGGGGGGGGGCAGCTATACTGGGGGGCAGCTATACTAGCTATACTGGGGGCAGCTATACTGGGGCCAGCTATACTGGGGGCAGCTATACTAGCGATACTGGGGGCAGCTATACTAGCGATACTGGGGGCAGCTATACTAGCTATACTGGGGGCAACTAAACTAGCTATACTGGGGGCAACTAAACTAGCTATACTGGGGGCAACTAAACTAGCTATACTGGGGGCAGCTATACTAGCTATACTGGGGGCAAATATACTAGCTACACTGGGGGCAAATATACTAGCTATACTGGGGGCAACTATACTAGCTCCACTGGGGGCAGCTATACTGGGGGAAACTGTACTAGCTCCACTGGGGGCAGCTATACTGGGGGAAACTGTACTAGCTATACTGGGGGCAACTATACTAGCTAATACTTTAAAATACAGTTAGCTCCGCCCTCATCTGGTCATGACCACGCCCATTTTTTTTGCTGCGAAGCACGCCGCAGGTTGTGGCCACGCCCATTTTTTTAGGAGGGGGGGTGTCTTTTAATACCCAGCACCGGGTGCCAAATGCCCTAGGTACGCCACTGTACTGAAGGTAGGAAGTAGAGAGGTGGCTTTTAATTGCATTCTGCTCTTCCTGTCACAAGGGATTGGGGCGGAGTAGTCTCATATTGAACCTGTCGTGGAGGCAAGTGGAATCCATTAATTCCCCACCAAATAACTCCAGCGAACTCTCAAATGGAGCGGATGTGGTGCTAGTAGTAGCGGTGGAGGCTGCTGGCTCAGTGTTAGGTGGTGTGCCCGCATCAGAACAGGAGGAGGAAGATTGATGTCACGTTTCAATGCGGAAGATGAGGTGTTCTGTGTTATGAAATAAACTATGTCCGCAGAATCTTGGGGGTTGAGGGTACGTGCCTTCAGAACACTGTACTTTGGTCGAGGGGCGCACAAAATCACGTCAGCATGACCTCGAACAGACCTGCCGAGTGGCCTGCCTGTTATTTTTTTCCATATTGGTAGGGGGTATGCAGTAGTAATCACAGTGTGTGTAATCACAAAGTGGCACACAATCAGTGTCAAATACACAGCAGGTGTGTGTGTGTGTGTGTGTGTGTGTGTGTGTGTGTGTGTGTGTGTGTGTGTGTGTGTGTGTGTGTGTGTGTGTGTGTATCACTGGGCTGTGTACTTTAACACACACAGAAAGATATCCTATATACAGGGAGTGCAGAATTATTAGGCAAGTGGTATTTTTGAGGAATAATTTTATTATTGAACAACCACCATGTTCTCAATGAACCCAAAAAACTCATTGATATCAAAGCTGAATATTTTTGAAAGTAGTTTTTAGTTTGTTTTTAGCTATTTTAGGGGGATATCTGTGTGTGCAGGTGACTATTACTGTGCATAATTATTAGGCAACTTAACAAAAAACAAATATATACCCATTTCAATTATTTATTTTTACCAGTGAAACCAATATAACATCTCAACATTCACATATATACATTTCTGACATTCAAAAACAAAACAAAAACAAATCAGTGACCAATATAGTCACCTTTCTTTGCAAGGACACTCAAAAGCCTGCCATCCATGGATTCTGTCAGTGTTTTGATCTGTTCACCATCAACATTGCGTGCAGCAGCAACCACAGCCTCTCAGACACTGTTCAGAGAGGTGTACTGTTTTCCCTCCTTGTAAATCTCACATTTTATGATGGACCACAAGTTCTCAATGGGGTTCAGATCAGGTGAACAAGGAGGCCATGTCATTAGTTTTTCTTCTTTTATACCCTTTCTTGCCAGCCACGCTGTGGAGTACTTGGACGCGTGTGATGGAGCATTGTCCTGCATGAAAATCATGTTTTTCTTGAAGGATGCAGACTTCTTCCTGTACCACTGCTTGAAGAAGGTGTCTTCCAGAAACTGGCAATAGGACTGGGAGTTGAGCTTGACTCCATCCTCAACCCGAAAAGGCCCCACAAGCTCATCTTTGATTATACCAGCCCAAACCAGTACTCCACCTCCACCTTGCTGGCATCTGAGTCTGACTGGAGCTCTCTGCCCTTTACCAATCCAGCCACGGCCCCATCCATCTGGCCCATCAAGACTCACTCTCATTTCATCAGTCCATAAAACCTTAGAAAAATCAGTCTTGAGATATTTCTTGGCCCAGTCTTGACGTTTCAGCTTGTGTGTCTTGTTCAGTGGTGGTCGTCTTTCAGCCTTTCTTACCTTGGCCATGTCTCTGAGTATTGCACACCTTGCAGGGGCAAATCCAGGATTTCCAAGGGGGGGGTTCCTGAAAGTGGCGTGTGGGCGTGGCCAAAATATGGTGTGGGTGGAGCCAAATACTAGCAGTTTCTAGGCTAAATTGCACCCAGGGTGAGGGCGTAAAATGCGCCCCCAACGTGGAGACAGGTATAGGTGCTCGCAGTATAGGTAGCCAGCTATAGGTCCCCCCCCAGTATAGGTAGCCCATATAGTTGCCCCCAGTATAGGTTAGATAGGTATATGCCCCCCAGTATAGATTAGATAGGTATATGTCCCCCAGTATAGGTTAGATAGGTATATGCCCCCCAGTATAGGTTAGATAGGTATATGCCCCCCAGTATAAATTAGATAGGTATATGCCCCCCAGTATAGGTTAGATAGGTATATGCCCCCAGTATAGGTTAGATAGGTATATGCCCCCCAGTATAGGTTAGATAGGGCTATGCCCCCCAGTATAGGTTAGATAGGGCTATGCCCCCCAGTATAGGTTAGATAGGGCTATGCCCCCCAGTATAGGTTAGATAGGTATATGCCCCCCAGTATAGGTTAGATAGGTATATGCCCCCCAGTATAGGTTAGATAGGTATATGCCCCCCAGTATAGGTTAGATAGGTATATGTCCCCCAGTATAGATTAGATAGGTATATGCCCCCCAGTATAGGTTAGATAGGTATATGCCCCCCAGTATAGATTAGATAGGTATATGCCCCCCAGTATAGGTTAGATAGGTATATGCCCCCCAGGATAGATTAGATAGGTATATGCCCCCCAGTATAAGATAGGTGAAGGAAGGTGCCCGCCCTTGTGTGGGGAGAAGATTGCCCGGGGGAGAAAAGACAGAATAAAATGATGGAGGCGCCAGCCGCGCTAATAAGGGATGCGGGAACCGGCTTTATTCCTCGCTCCCTCCCTCCCTCCCTCTGAATGCCCCTCGCCTGCGGTGAATGTGTGCCCGGCTCCCCCATGAGTGTGTGCGCAGCGGAGCGGTAGGTCCTCTTACCGCAGATCAGGCGCACCAGCAACTGGAGTCTCATGCTTCCTGTGACGTCATGGTAAACAGGAAGCATGAGACTCCAGTTGCTGGTGCGCCTGATCTGCGGTAAGAGGACCTACCGCTCCGCTGCACACACACTCATGGGGGAGCCGGGCACACATTCACCGCAGGCGAGGGGCATTCAGAGGGAGGGAGGGAGGGAGCGAGGAATAAAGCCGGCTCCCGCATCCCTTATTAGTGCGGCTGGCGCCTCCATCATTTTCTTCTGTCTTCTCTCCCCAGCCGGCTGGGCCATGCGGCAGCCCCACTTCCGGTCTCGGTGCAGGGGGGTGTTCTAGACACCCAGAACAACCCCCTCCGTGCGCCACTGCCTTGTGCTTTTGGACACTCCAGTGATGTTGCAGCTCTGAAATATGGCCAAACTGGTGGCATCTTGGCAGCTGCACGCTTGACTTTTCTCAGTTCATGGGCAGTTATTTTGCGCCTTGGTTTTTCCACACGCTTCTTGCGACCCTGTTGACTATTTTGAATGAAACGCTTGATTGTTCGATGATCACGCTTCAGAAGCTTTGCAATTTTAAGAGTGCTGCATCCCTGTGCAAGATATTTCACTATTTTTGACTTTTGTGAGCCTGTCCAGTCCTTCTTTTGGCCCATTTTGCCAAAGGAAAGGAAGTTGCCTAATAATTATGCACACCTGATATAAGGTGTTGATTTCATTAGACCACACCCCTTCTCATTACAGAGATGCACATCACCTAATATGCTTAATTGGTAGTAGGCTTTCAAGCCTATACAGCTTGAAGTAAGGGGATCCGTTGAAAAGGGCTCCTGAGCTGCCTGTATGAAAAGGGCTCCTCCATAGACATCAATGTTATTTCTGCAAATATGGGCTACAAGGTGGTGAAAAGGGCTCCGGAGTTTTGATATAGGCTACAAGCGGGCGCCCTTTTGTAGCCCATATTTTTTTTTTAGGCTACAAGGTTTTTGGCTACAGTAGGGCACCGCTTTGTAGCCCATATTTTTTATTCAGCTACAAGGTTTTTGGCTACAAAAGGGAACCCCTTTGTAGCCCATATTTTTTATTCAGCTACAAGGTTTTAGGCTACAAGGTTTTTGATTCTGCTACAAAAGGGCACCCTTTTATAGCCGAGATTTTTGATTCGAGGGTGCAGGGGAGGTTAGGATTAGGCATCACAAATGGGCGGGGGGGGGGGGGGTGTTAGGGTTAGGCACCTCCTAGGGGATTAGGGTTAGGCACCATCGGGGGAGGGTTCTGTGTGAGAGTAGGGAGCAGTTGGGTCATAATAATCACTTTTCTTAGCTATATCTTTTTATAACCCAACAAATTTTGCCTGATAAACTAAAACTAGCTTTTTCGGCTACACCAGGTGCCCTTTCTAGCCGAATTAGACATATATGGGCTACAACAGGCGCCCTTTGTAGCTGAAGTTGGCATATGGGCTATACCAGGTGCCCTTTGTAGCCGAAGTTGGCACATATGGGCTACACCATGTGCCCTTTGCAGCCGAAGTTGGCATATGGGCGAGGGTTCTGTGTGAGAGTAGGGAGCAGTTGGGTCATAATAATCACTTTTCTTAGCTATATCTTTTTATAACCCAACAAATTTTGCCTGATAAACTAAAACTAGCTTTTTCGGCTACACCAGGTGCCCTTTCTAGCCGAATTAGACATATATGGGCTACAACAGGCGCCCTTTGTAGCTGAAGTTGGCATATGGGCTACACCAGGTGCCCTTTTTGTAGCCGAATTTGGTATATATGGGCTACACCAGGAGCCCTTTTTTACAGGAGCCCTTTTCAAATAGACCCGAAGTAAGACAACATGCATAAAGAGGATGATGTGGTAAAAATACTCATTTGCCTAATAATTCTGCACTCCTTGTAGTACTTTCAATCGCAAATACAGTTGCAAGCTAAGCACTGCTTATGATGATAGACAGTGTGCTAGCTTGTAATAGAAAGAAAAGGACAGTAGAACTGCAAGGCCCAGCAATGCCTGTGGCCTGCCCTTTATGCAGTGTCTGGCACACAGACACACACAACCTCAAAAGGGTTTTAGTTTTGGGGTGGTTTCAGCAATAAAGAACTGCCTAAGCCGGGCACGGAGGGGGGACCTGTTACATTTCCCCTGTAAGGTGGTGGCACTACCCCCTGGTGTGCAGCACGGGGTGTTAGCTATAGCCTGATGCAAGCAACCAGGGCCGCCATCAGAAATTTTGGGGCCCCTCACAAATCATCAGTCCGGCCCCCCCCCCCCCCCAAACTGAGAAATGTGCATTACATGTTGGCAGAGCTAGTTGGAGGCTAGCTGTCCACAAATTAATCACGAATAACCACGGTGAATACTCGTGTTTCAAGTTAGCTCTAATTGCCACAGCTGAGCGGCTAGATGCGGCGGGGTTAATTACCCAGAACGCCGCTCTCCGCCCAGCGTTTCAACGAGGTGCAAGTGTCCGAATGGACGCGTTGCAAGCCTCGATATCGAGCACTTCCTCCTTCAAGCCGGAAGGAGGAAGTGCTCCATCATTTTTTTTAGAACCTCCCAGTTGTATTTTCTGTTTAAAAAAGCTAAAAAGTAGGTTTAATGCTATTGTCTCATATTAATGATTCAGCTTTTCCCATAGTCTCGCAGTTAGCAATCATGTGACCCCCAACAAGACAAATTCAGCAATCATGAGGCCCCCAACAAACCATGAGGCCCCCAACAAGACAAATTCAGCAATCATGAGGCCCCCAACAAGACAAATTCAGCAATCATGAGGCCCCCAACAAGACAAATTCAGCAATCATTAGGCACCCAACAAGACAAATTCAGCAATCGTGAGACCCCCAACAAGACAAATTCAGCAATCATGAGGCCCCCAACAAATCATGAGGCCCCCAACAAGACAAATTCAGCAATCTTGAGGCTCCCAACAAATCATGAGGCCCCCAACAAGTAAAAATTCAATCATTAGGCCCCCAACAAGACAAATTCAGCAATCATGAGGCCCCCAACAAGACAAATTCAGCAATCATGAGGCCCCCAACAAGACAAATTCAGCAATCATGAGGCACCCAACAAGACAAATTCAGCAATCGTGAGACCCCCAACAAGACAAATTCAGCAATCATGAGGCCCCCAACAAATCATGAGGCCCCCAACAAGACAAATTCAGCAATCTTGAGGCTCCCAACAAATCATGAGGCCCCCAACAAGTAAAAATTCAATCATTAGGCCCCCAACAAGACAAATTCAGCAGTCATGAGGCACATAAATAGACAGCATTTCACATAAATAGGCAGAATGCCCCCTTATTATGGTAGACACCTTTCACCTGGATTCTGGCAGGGACCCCCAGGTTAGGTAGTGAGTGACATGGAGCCCTTTAGGCAGTGAGTGACAGGGAGCCCTTTTAGGTAGTGAGTGACAGGGAGCCCCTTTAGGTAGTGAGTGAGTGCCAGGGAGCCCCTTTAGGGAGTGAGTGAGTGACAGGGAGCCCCTTTAGGGAGTGAGTGAGTGACAGGGAGCCCCTTTAGGGAGTGAGTGAGTGACAGTGAGGCCCTTTAGGTAGTGAGTGAGTGCCAGGGAGCCCCTTTGGGTAGTGAGTGAGTGACAGGGAGCCCCTTTAGGGAGTGAGTGAGTGACAGTGAGGCCCTTTAGGGAGTGAGTGAGTGCCAGGGAGCCCCTTTAGGTAGTGTGTGAGTGACAGGGAGCCCCTTTAGGCAGTGAGTGAGTGACAGGGAGCCCCTTTAGGCAGTGAGTGAGTGACAGGGAGCCCCTTTAGGCAGTGAGTGAGTGATAGGGAGCCCCTTTAGGCAGTGAATGAATGACAGGGAGCCCCTTTAGGCAGTGAGTGAGTGCCAGGGAGCCCATTTAGGGAGTGAGTGACAGGGAGCCCCTTTAGGCAGTGAGTGAGTGACAGGGAGCCCCTTTAGTGAGTGAGTGACAGTGAGGCCCTTTAGGTAGTGAGTGCCAGGGAGCCCCTTTAGGTAGTGAGTGAGTGCCAGGGAGCCCTTTTAGCTAGTGAGTAAGTGACAGGGAGGCCCTTTAGCTAGTGAGTGAGTGACAGGGAGCCCCTTTAGGCAGTGAGTGAGTGCCAGGGAGCCCCTTTAGCTAGTGAGTGAGTGACAGGGAGCCCCTTTAGCTAGTGAGTGAGTGACAGGGAGCCCCTTTAGGGAGTGAGTGAGTGAGTGACAGGGAGGCCCTTTAGGGAGTGAGTGAGTGAGTGACAGGGAGCCCCTTTAGCGAGTGAGTGACAGGGAGCCCCTTTAGCTAGTGAGTGAGTGACAGGGAGCCCCTTTAGCTAGTGAGTGAGTGACAGGGAGGCCCTTTAGCTAGTGAGTGAGTGACAGGGAGGACCTTTAGCTTTAGCTAGTGAGTGAGTGACAGGGAGGCCCTTTAAGTAGTGAGTGAGTGACAGGGAGCCCCTTTAGCTAGTGAGCGAGTGACAGGGAGGCCCTTTAGCTAGTGAGTGAGTGACAGGGAGGCCATTTAAGTAGTGAGTGAGTGACAGGGAGGCCCTTTAAGTAGTGAGTGAGTGACAGGGAGCCCCTTTAGCTAGTGAGCGAGTGACAGGGAGCCCCTTTACGGAGTGAGTGACAGGGAGCCCCTTTAGGCAGTGAGTGAGTGCCAGGGAGCCCCTTTAGCTAGTGAGTGAGTGACAGGGAGCCCCTTTAGCTAGTGAGTGAGTGACAGGGAGCCCCTTTAGCTAGTGAGCGAGTGACAGGGAGCCCCCCCCCAGCCGCCGCCGCTGCTTTCCCTACCTTGCCAGCATCCCAGCGCCAGACCTCAAGATCAGCGGCGACCCGACCAGTAAGAGCGGGCGCTGGACGCACCCGCTCTATATGCGGAAGTGACGTCACTTCCGCATATCAGTGCGGGCGCTGGGTCCTAGCGTCCGCACTATTGTCGCCGCCTGATCGGAGTCTGACGCGGCGGAGGCTAGAGGGATGGAGGGAGTGAGGGAGTGAACCTTTGGTAATTGCGATCCCCTGACTTTGGTGGTGTGAGTTTTTTTCCACTGGAGCGCAGTATTTTCATTAAGAAGATTTGGTACACCCGTCCTATTGTTTATATTACTTCTATTGTGTATTCGCTGACTATACTGTAGTCTGTGTATAGGGACATCGTCAGTCAGCGTCAGCTAGGGTCTTTGTGTGCGCAGTGCACGTCTGCGCTGTCCGCACACTCTCGTTAGTGCTACACCCGTCCTATTGTTTATATTACTTGTATTGTGTATTCGCTGAATTGTACTGTAGTCTGTGTATAGGAACACCGTCAGTCAGCGTCAGCTAGGGTCTTAGTGCGCGCACTGCGCACTCTTTCGTTAGCGCTACACCGATCTCTGCTGTAGAGTACACCTGTCCGTCACCTCACACACCCACCACCACCAGTCCCACCCCATTAAAGTACCCCACTTGTCCCACCCGCCTTTACATACATACGTTTTTGTTTTTTTTTTCATTTGTTTATTATTAAAAATATACGATGTCTGGCACTGGCAGCCGCGGTTTGGGCAGGGGCAGCAAGGGCATTGCCAAGAGAGGAGGTCGTGGGCTTGGCAGCCGCGCCACCACCACCATGCGCAGTTCTGCGTCTGCACCAGTGGCTATTCTGCCATTAGCCACTGGCCGTGGACGCCTTGCCCGCCCAACAGCTGGGAGTCGCACTGCAGAGACACAGCAGAAGCAGCGTGTGGCGCAGATTTTCCTCCCACCGCCAGGTCGTATCCGTCCTATTGAGGAGAAGGACGCAGACTCTGTGGTGGAACTGATGGTGGCTGAGCAGGCCACCATAAGCTCTGGAACCGAGTCCTCCACCCCCGCCACCACTCCTGTTCGCAAGAGCAGCAGCAGCCGACCAGCACTGCCTGGGGAGGGGGAGGAGTGCAGTTCTCCAGCCCCAGCGGGCGACACCAGCACCCTGTCACTCAGCACCTTCTTATCCCCAAGCACAGCGGGGTTATGGAGTGCTGTTGCGGCAGAATTGGAGGAGGAAGGAATGCTCATGGGCACTTTGGGGGATGATGCTTTGGACAGTCAGACAGTGGTGACTGTCCATCCGCCCATGCATGCAGAAGGGGAGTTTGTGGGATCCCAGCAGGACATGTTTGCGGAGGGGGAGGATGATGATGACAGGGTAAGGGACAGAGACTGGGTGCCAGGTCCTGGGAGTGGGGATGTCATCAGCTCTGAGGAGGAGGAGGATGCATCTGTGGGCCTTGCTAGAAGGATCAGCATCGCAGGCATGGTCAGGATCACAAGTGGGCGTGGTATGCAGGCCACACTGCGTGCTGATCCGGAGACGAGTTCTGCCAGTGCCACCACCAGCCGCACCAAGAACCCCCCCCCCCCCCCCCCCCCAACCACCACAGGGAGACCAGCGGCAGCAGCACCTTCCAGCCGAAGGGGCAACTTCACCTCCCCAATTTGGAATTTTTTCACCCTGCCATATGTGGAGTGCAAGTATGCCACCTGCAACCAGTGCCGCCAGCAGCTCAGCAGAGGGAAGGAGTCCTCTGCGTTTGGCACCACCTCTCTGGTGAACCATCTGGCAGGGAAATATTTTCATGAGCATGAGGGGTTCATGAAGTTGAAGGAAGCTGGCAGTGGCAGACCCGCCACCACTTCGAAGCCGTCGGCAGCAGCCACCCGCTCTCCTCCACCTCCTCCAGCAGCACCAGCAGGAGTGCGTCAGAAACGCACTGCTCCTCCTCCCTCTGCAACTCCTGCCGCCGACACTGAGGCCTGTTCTGGCAGCCAGTCCTCAGTGGCCTCCTCTGCTCCCTCCACTGATTCCGGTGCCAGCAAAGGGCGACTTCCTCCTCCTGCTGATGTCTGTGTTTTACCACCGTCAGGGTACACAGAAAAAGGCGCTGTGGCTTGCAATGTGCCACTACCTACCTATTATGCCATCAACACAAATATAACTATGGTGTTATTAAAATAAAATATTTCCACAAATGAAGTAAAAAAAAATATTACAAAAGAAAGGAAAACCAAGACACATAATATAATGATAGAGAAGAAGAGGAAGAAGAAAAAGAAGATATAGAAGAAGAAGACATAGAAGAAGAAGAAGAAGAAGATATAGAAGAAGAAGAAGAAAAAGATACAGAAGAAGAAGATACAGAAGAAGAAGATCTAGAAGAAAAAGAAGAAGAAGATATAGAAGAAGAAGAAGAAGATATAGAAGAAGAAGAAGAAGGTATAGAAGAAGAAGAAGATATAGAAGAAGAAAAAGATAATTGAAGAAGGTACAAGAAGTAGAAGATGAAGAAGATTCGAGTAGAAGATATAGAAGAAGAAGAAAAAAAAGAAGATATAGAAGAAGATGAAGACGACGTAAATGAAGACTTCCAACTTACAACCATTTTGGACACACCTTCTCATGCAAACATGATTTTCACGAAGTTAATTTACTATTTTTGATACCTTTTTTTATAACTACTACATCACCACATAATCACTTGATGTTTTTCTTCATAAAAAAGGTGGTTTCATGCATCATTGATCTC
The DNA here is from genome assembly GCF_040937935.1 of Hyperolius riggenbachi. Lineage (NCBI taxonomy): Eukaryota > Metazoa > Chordata > Amphibia > Anura > Hyperoliidae > Hyperolius > Hyperolius riggenbachi. The sequence goes on along the minus strand of NC_090651.1, from coordinate 191,655,238 downwards.
CAATACAAGTTTTAAAAGCTATTTAAAGAGAATCTGTATTGTTAAAATCGCACAAAGGTAAACATACCAGTGTGTTAGGGGACATCTCCTATTACCCTCTGACACAATTTCACCGCTCCTCGCCGCATTAAAAGTGGTTAAAAACAGTTTTAAAAAGTTTGTTTATAAACAAACAAAATGGCCACCAAAACAGGAAGTAGGTTGATGTACAGTATGTCCACACATAGAAAATACATTCATACACAAGCAGGCTGTATACATCCTTCCTTTTGAATCTCAAGAGATCATTTGTGTGTTTCTTTCCCCCTGCAGCTATCTTCCACTGAAGTGTCAGGCTGTTTCTTCCTGCAGAGTGCAGACAGCTCTGCCTGTATGTAATTCCTCAGTATGTGAAAGCCCAGGCAGCTCAGAGGAGGATTTATCCAGCTTGTAAAAGATAAGAGAGAAGAGAGAAGCTGCTCTAATCTAAATAACCCACAGGCAGTGTGCAGAGAGGGGCCAGGACGGGGGAGATGCATCACAGAACCACAACACAGAAGAACTTGGCAGCCTTCCAGACACAGGCTGACAAGTCTGACAAGAGAGAGATAAGTTGATTTATTACAGAGACTGTGATAGTAGAACGTGCTGCAGTAAGCCAGAACACATTAGAATAGCTTTTGGAAGTTGTAGGATGATAAAAAACAGGATGCAATTTTTGTTACGGAGTCTCTTTAAGGCCAGCTCGAATATTTTACTCGAATACAGCCCCGGATAGTGACGTCGGATATCCGAGGTTGAATCGGATATTCGATTAACTCGAATATCGAACTTCGAGATAAATTCGGATAGTTTATTATCCGAATTCGACCAAACTCGAATAGGATAATGAGGTATCCGATCAACACTGGTATACAGTGTGTGTTTGTAGTGTATGTGTACAGTGTGTGTTTGTAGTGTATGTATACAGTGTGTGGTTGTAGTGTGTGTACAGTGTGTGTTTGTAGTGTGTGTGTTTGTAGTGTATGTGTACAGTGTGTGTATGTGTACAGTGTGTGTTTGTAGTGTGTTTGTGAGTATACAGTGTGTGTTTGTGTGTGTGTGTGTGTGTGTACAGTATGTACTGCGTGTCAGGGAAACTGTGTAAACTACCCCCCATCAGCCATCACTTAGCTGTCTCAGCAAGAGCCTTTTATTTACTAACTGTCCCTAGCTTAGATATACATGTTGTTAGGGGTGAATTACTTGCTTAGGAGACATATAGTCGCCTTACTGTGATGTGTGTATACATTAAAGTGTACCTGTCACTAGAAGATTTATACTTATCGGGGGCTTCTTCCAGCGCCTGTAGTCTGTCTGCTCCCTTGGTTTCTGTCCGCTTCCCTCCAAGTCCATAACTCGGCTCAGTTGGGATTACTGCCCCCCCCCCCAATAGTCCTATTTAAGGGAGCATTCTGTGCAGTTACAAGCCTCAACTCACTGTGCAGTCACAGAATGATCCTAGCGTGATTGAGGAGGCATGTACATGCGACTACCAGGGCTGACAGCGGCAAAACAGAGGGGACTGATGGACTGCAGGGGGTTGGAAGACGCCCCAGGTAAGTTTAAATCCTTTTATCCCTCACCCCATCTCAGGTTTCCTTTAAAAGCACTGCATGTTCAATTCACAAGAAGTTCCCTAAAAAGCAAGCTTCTGACTCAGCCCCTGTCCGTCCAAAACTTGGGGTGTCCAGATTTTTTGACCATTTTGTCCAGGAAAAAATGAGAAATTGGGTTGGCAACCCTGATGCACTGGCCTGGTCATGTGTAGCCTTATTCATGTTCCCATCCTCAATAGTGTCCTACACAGGCGCAGGACCCTAGTGCGGTCGGGAATGCGAAGAAAATACGCATGGAGGCTCTGTGAGTGACTGCGAGGGCACGGGACGGCTGGAGGGGGCTGGTAGAAGCCCCAGGAAAGTAAAAATTATTATTTTTTTATTCCTGACTTAAGTGCCCCTTTAAAGGTCTCCAACTTTAACTCCATATCTAGGCCCTTTTGCAGGAAATCTAGAATATTTGGAATATAAAAATTTACAAGATTTTCTGGAGTTTCTTTGTTAAATGCACAAAACACTTTCCATATCCTAAGGTAAATGGTAGAAGTGTCTGGCTTTCTTGCATGTAGTAAAGTAGAAACCCCTTTTTTTGCATAAACTCTTGTTTAATTATAAGTTTCGTTAAAAACCACATCTTCAGCTTCAGACTGGCCACTGAAGGATGGTGAATTTGTCCCTGATGCAGCAGATCTTCCTTGATAGGCAGGACCAAGGGTTCCTGTACTGTCAGGGAGAGTGACACCGGATACCAGGCCTTCTTTGGCCACTCTGGGGCAACAAGAACTGTAGTAGCGCGATCTTTGATCACTTTTTGCAGAACCCTCCCTAACTTCCAAAGTGGGTGTGCATACGCTCTCTCCAGTCCCCAGTGAAGCAGGAATGCATCCAGACATAGTGGAGAGCCCCAGAGATTGAGGGAACAGAATCTGTGAAGAAGAGCATTGTCCCAGACAGCAAACAGGTCTACAGATGGTAGACCCCACTTGCTGCAAATCCTCATAAAAACATTGCTCTGAGATAACGGTTTGCGGCTTAACCAATCCACCAGAACATTGTCCTTCCCTTTGAGGTGAACAGATTTTAAGAAAATGACCTTGTTCTCTGCCCTGCGGAAAACCTATAGTAATAGAGATATTAGAGGTGGACTGTGAGTGCTTCCTTGTTTGTTTATATGAGTCACTGATATCAGATTGTCTGTCTGAACAATTACGTTTCTGTTTTCTAACAGATTTTCCCACCTTTGTAAGGACTTCCAGATCACCAGTAACTCTTTGTGATTTGAGACAAAATCTGCCTTGGATGTAATTCCAACCCAGATGTGCTCCCCAACCCTAGAGGCTTGCATTTGTGGTAATTGTCCGATCTTGTGTAATTCAACGTACTCCTTTTTGCAGATTTTGTCTGACCGTCCACCAGTTCAGAGATAGTCACTGTATCTGACAACCAGATCATTTTCTCCAGATCCTCCTGTCTGCCTGACCATTGGCAAAGAATTGCTAGTTGAAATATTCTGTAATTTTCCTGAGCCCAGGCTACAGCTGGGATACATGCTGAAAATTTCCCCAGGAGAGACATTGTTTGTCTTAAGGTGGCCATACACTGGTTGATTTGCCATCAGATTCGACCAACAGATATTATGGCAACTAATACTAGAAACAAGAAACTGAATAAAAAAGAAAAGAATCTAAGCAATTTTGGCTTTATATCAAGCCCTCAGACATGTAATATCCCTAATCAGGGCATTGAAGGAAATACAGATAATATACTATTAGGTACACCCACTAGACAAACTTCCTCAGTTTTTGGCCCTCAAGGAGCCATAATACCTTCAGACACAATGGAGCACAAAAACAAAATAGCTGAGCTAGTTTCATCGGCAGGCTGGGCTCAACGCATAAGAACCAATCAAGGGGATACAACGCAGCAAGCAACAATAAATGATTCAGAGGACGAGGCAAAAAAAATTAATCAAAAAACTAATCAAGGTATAGATAAATCCCAAGAGGGAGAGGCAAAGCTGATGAAGCTTTTTGAGGATTTCACAAAACGGATTGAAATCACAGTGATGGGGCAGTTCAGGCAGCAATAATAGAGGCAGTAAGCAATGAGGTTAGACCCCTGAAAGAAGCGATTATTGAACTCAACAATAAAATTGCAGTATTAGAGTTAGACGGCAGACCTAAATTCTTCCACCATTAAGCAAACAGAACTGACAACAGCACATAATAAATGGCTTAAATAAATAAAGAATAAAACAGACGACTTGGAAAATAGAAGCAGAAGAGAAAACATTAAAATAAGAGGAAGCCCTTTATCAATAGAGCCAAAAGAGTTAGCTAAATGTGTGTCCTATATATTTAAAGAAATATTAAAAAACGAAGTATCGGAGGAAATTAAGATTGAACGGGTACACAGGATCGGTCCCGAAAGGGCAGTAGAAGGAGTTAAGTGTAGAGATACTTTATGTAAACTTCAATCTTCTTCAACAAAAGAAAAAATTCTAAACAAAGCCAGGGGGAGATTTGAAGTATGAAGTATGCAAAATGAAATTAGAATTCTTTCAGGATTTATCTAAACTAACTATAATGAAAAGAAGACTGCTGAAACCCGTCCTGGAAGACATTAAAAAAAAAGGATGGAATTTATAAATGGGGCTTTCCACTGGCTCTAATAGCAACTGTAGATAATAAGACAGAAGTGCTCAGAGACGGTGATCCGTTAAAGGAATTCCAGGGAAAACTCAAACTGCAAGAGATTAATATACCGGAATGGGAGGATATGTAGAGATAGAGTTGAAACCTTGTAAAAGATAAATTAGGATATTCCTGCATGGCACCTGGCCCAATTATCTGCATATGCTTTCATTCTTAGACTCCGGTCCCCTTCCCCTACTTTTCCAGTCTCAATGAAAATCGCCGCAAATTTTGTTGGTGTTTTTTTTTTTTTTTACCTTGAGAGGTCCCACGCCTTGGTGGGGCGTGAAACCCCATCAACGGGACTTGGTCTTAAGAGAGTTGTGTGTGTGCAAAAAGGGATGTATGTATGTGTAAGTTGTGTATGGAAGATTGTGGTCCAGAAAATGCAGAAGTTTGGGGGTATTCACTCCAGTAGAATGGTCATTAATTCTCCTCTTTGCTACCTCAATTTTAAAAAAAAGTTGAAGAAAATGGACGTTTTAAAAATTATGTCCCTTAAAGTGAACCTCCAGACTAAAAATCGACTCGGCAGCACTGAAAAGGTCTGGTGTTTCTTTAACAGTTTCACAGCATCAGCACTTTGTTTCTCTTATAGAAGCCTCATTTTTAGCTGCACAGAAGAAAACTGCCCGGGCTTTTTTCCCCTGATGCTGTGCAAAGCATGATGGGATTTCAAATGTTGTTGCTCTCATTCTGCTGTTTTGGTGCAATTTTTTTTTTTACATTTTGAATTTGACATTTGAAGCCTAGTGCGTGCAGCTGGGAGGGGTTATGAGGACACAGGACAGTTGGAACTGTGTCTCCTGCTCCTTGTCACCTCCTTTCAACCAAAAAGATGGCTGCTCCCATGACAAAGATGGCAGCCCCCATGAATCACAAACATTTGCCTGTTCTTTTAAAACAGGGTGGGTAAAAAATTATATTACCTATCTATTCTAATTAACATAACTAATGTAACTTAATGACAGTATGTTTGTTTAGGCTGAAGTTCCGCTTTAATGTAAATGGGGCAAATTCGGGTATGAAAAGAGGTTGTATTATTAAAGAGTTAATAAGACAAAAAATAGATATTGCTATGTCACAAGAGACACATTTCCAAGAAGGTAAACTCCCCAAGGCGTTTGATAAAAGGTTCCCACAATGGTTCTGTAATTCTAATGCAACACAAAAAACAAGAGGTGTAGCAATTGTACTCAGTTCCAAATTAGCATTTAAAATAGAGAAAATTATTAAAGATCAAGAAGCAAGAGAACTCATAGTGATTGGTAAATTAAATGGAGAGACTATCACTTTAGCAAATGTCTATGCGCCTAATCAGAAACAGGCCCCTTTTCTGATTAACTTCGTGGAAAAAGTTCTGAGAGAAGCCGAAGGTAAAATCATTCTAGGCGGAGATTTTAATTTAACGTTAGACCTATTGATGGACTCCTCCAAATTGTCCAGTGCAATTCCTATGCAAGATTTGTCTAGGCTGAATGCTTTAATAGACTCATCTGCCCTCACTGATATCTGGAGGAATAAGCATAAAAAGGAGAGAGATTATACCTATTTTTCTAAAGTCCATAAATCTTACACACGAATAGATTATATACTAATTCCAAAATGATCTATTCCAGATGTCAAGGAGGTAATGGTGGGAAATTTTACCTTTTCAGACCACGCACCAGTCACTTTAACGATCAAGTGCAGCCATAACTCTAAAGAAAGAAAATGGAGACTTGACTCAAAGCTAATAGAAGATGAAAATGTAAGAAATGAGATAGCAAATACAATAAAAGTTTTTCTGGAGCTCAATGAAACAGGAGATACTACTCTCCCAGTGATTTGGGACACACTAAAATGCGTTATCAGAGGCTATCTAATAGAGCTCTCGGTTAGAAAGAAGAAGGAGAAAGACAGGGAGGTTGACAGACTGCTAGATAAATTACAAACTGCAGAATTAACACATAAAAGAACTATGTCAAATAAATCACTGGCAAGTCTCACCTTAATAAGGACAGAACTAAATTGTCTGTTGGATAAAGGTTACAGTGTAGTATTTAAAAAAGCTAAAAAAACAATTAAGAAAAGGCAGGAATAAGGCAGGTAAAATGTTAGCAGAGATATTAAAAAAGGACCATACAAGTAATCATATTGGTAAAATATTAGATGAGCAGGAGAATCAAATTTCAGATTCTAAAGGGATTGGCTGTGTATTTTCAAGATAATATGATCAGTTGTATAATCTAGAAGACTTACTAGATAACCCTTCAGTATTTTTAAGCGGCTGTAAGGGTAAAAAAAAAAATCTAGAAGAAAAGGAGGAGTTAGAAAGTATGATTGAAGCAGAGGAATTTTTTCGAGCAGTCCAGGAATGTAAACCGGGAAAGTGTCCCGGACCAGATGGATATGGAATAGAATTTTACAAAACCTTCTCAAAAGAACTTGCTCCTATATTCTGTAGATTGGTGAATGGAGAAGGAGAGATCACCTTTTCTAACGAAAATAACAATGCGATAATTACTATGATTCCGAAGGCTGGTAAAGAAGCTACAGAGTGCTCACATTATAGGCCAATCTCACTTATTAATAATGATGTAAAAATCTACGCTAGGATATTAGCGAATAGAATAGAAAAAGTATCAGATAAATTAATAAGTGAAGCACAAAGTGGCTTTAGGAAAAACAGACAAGTCAATGATAATATATACTCTGCTATAAATGTTATACACAAATGTAATAAAGATAAGAAAGAGGCAATACTAGTTACGATCGATGCAGAAAAAGCATTCGACAGAATATCTAGACCCTTTTTATTTGATAATTTGAAACATTTTAACATGGGAGATCATCTATTAGAGAGAATCAAGAGATTATATAAAAATAAAACAGCTCAGGTGATGGTTAATGGTGCTAGGTCTGAAAAAATGTATGTATCCAACGGGGTCCGGCAGGGCTGCCCTTTATCACCAATTCTATTTAATTTATGTATGGAGACTTTGATCAATGCTATACAATGTGCGGATGGGGTCAGAGGCATTCAGTCTGGAGAAACTAATCTTAAAATTACAGCATATGCAGATGATGTGCTGTTGACCTTAACGGATCCTAAGGATTCCCTAGATAGTTGCAGAGCAATAATGAAGAAATTTAGCTTGAGCTCCAATTTTAAAGTCAATGAGGCCAAAACTAATATTTTGGATCTGGGCTGTTCGATGAACATAAAAAATGAAATTAAATTAGTATGTGGATATCAATGGAAGAGTTCAATTAAATACCTGGGGATTAATCTCTGTAGGGACCCAGGAATGCTTTTTATATTTAATTTCAAATCAGTGTTTATAGAATGTAAGAAAAGGTTGAATAACTGGAATCGTCCGATTTTTAATCAAATGGGCAGGATAGCCATAATAAAAATGGCTATTCTCCCCAAAATACTCTTCATGATGCAATGCCTACCAATTGACATACCAAATACATGGTTTATTAATTTTCATAAAATACTTCAAAACTTTATATGGTCAAGATCTAAAAGGAGAATTAAATATAAAATCCTATGTAGAGGGAAAAGAAATGGTGGGCTAGCAGCTCCTAACTTATGTATATATTATAAAAGCATACACCTTACCAGGGTACTGGAATGGCGCATGCTAGAGGTCCAAAACTACTCAGGGCGAACATGGGCGATCTTAGAAAGCGAGGAAGTTAACTTGGATGCAGTCTTTTCCTGGATCCCCAAGAATATTTGGAAACTACATAAGGATTCCGGCCACCCCCTGATTAAACATACACTGAAAGCACTGGCCCAAACTCTAGACTATTTGAATAAAAAACAGGTATTTCGCCTCTAACCACACTTGGAAACAACAATGAATTCCCTCTTGCTATTAACCGAAGTTTGTTTACTAGAAATAAATTAAGGCCTGATCTCAGAATAATTAATTTAATTGGTTGTAAAAATCCAACAATCCCAAATATGTTAGAAGATAAAAGCTACAGGGGCTGTTGGTGGACTATCCAAGTCCAAAACTATCTGAATAGGAAAGGAAAAGAAAATAAAGGTATTAGGACTGAACTCAATATTTTTTAAAAGAATATTCTGTTATTTAATAAACCTAAGAGTCTTCTGTCACTCTACTACGATAGCTTTAATCAAATGATGTGTGCAGAAGAATTACCCTTTTGTAGTAAAAGCAGTAGAGTGTTGTACCGTGTTAGCCATGAGTAAAAGCAAGAAGTTTTGAATCAGGATGATACCATTTATTGGCTAACTTAGAGATGAATAAACAGTGAGCTTTCGACTTATAAAAAGCCTTCGTCGGACTGGTTCCTGACCAAAACTAAAAAACACAGCTTATATACACTGACATACAGAGGAGAAACATTCTTTAGCAAACATAAATGTAATTAGATGCCTCAACTGTTACTGATGAGGCTTTCCCAGGCATCCTGGCTAAATTGATAAGATCAATAGACTCCTCAACATGACATGAAACAGACTCATGGTGATGGGGAGACATCGTAAATTCCGAGTTCAAATTGTAACTGGGCTGGTTACATGCGCCGTTAATTCTAAGCTTAAGAGAATTGTGGCATTTAAAGCCAGCACATGAAAGCAAATAAAATGAATAGTGACAGTGAATACCATCTTACACAGCATATGGCACAAAAATGAATGAAAATATAGAAAAATTAAAAGAATTGTGGCATTTAAAACCCATTGTACCAGCACAAGAAGTTAGAGTCCTTGTTTAAACCATCTTCTACAGTTTTGAACCAATGTATAAACTTTGTTTCTTGTGTTAGTCTCATGCTTCCCGATTTGAAGCCACCCATTAATACAGTGACGCGAAAATCGCTTAAACTGTGTCCAGGTAAACAAAAGTGTGTTGGTACTGGGAGATCAGTATATTTTGTAATATTCTTTTTCCTGCTATTAATAGTGGATCTGTGGTGTGTCATACGATCACGCAGTGGTTGACTTTTTTCTCCCACATAAATTCCTTTGGGGCATTTTGCACACATGATCAGGTATACCACATTAGAGGAGTCGCAGGAAAAGGTGCCTTGTACTTTGTATTCCTGTTGTGTTCCTGGTATTAGTATCCTGTCAGTGGAATGGATGTGTTCACAGGTCCCACACTTTTTCCCTCGGCAGGGGAATGTTCCATTCTGTTCTTGCCTATTTTAGGCACTCCTCACTATCATCTGCTTACGATTGGGTGGCTGTCGGAACGCTAGGAGGGGAGGTTCAGGGAATATCTTTTTCAGTAACTGATCCTTGTGTAGAACAGGATGAAGTTCTTTTGCAATCTTTCTTAAGATTTCCAGGCGTGGGTTGTAGGTGACTACCAGTGGGACACGCCTCTTTTCCTGGTTCTGCTTGTACTCCAGGAGCTGAGTCCTAGGGATGTTGTTAGCTTTTCTGATTTGGGTCTCAGCCATTAGAGGATTGTATCCCTGTTTAATGAAATTCTTCTTCAGGTAACCCAGGTGTTTATCTTTGTCATCCCTGTCAGAACATATCCGATTGCATCTTATTCCCTGGCTGTAAATTATGGAATTCTTTATATGTTTGGGGTGGAAACTGTCATACCTGAGGTATGTGGGACGATCCGTCGGTTTGCGGTACATGGACGTTTGTAAACTGTTCTCTCTGATGTATATGGTGGTGTCAAGAAAGTTAATCTCCCTGTGAGAGTAGCTCAGTTTCAGTTTGATTGTGGGATGGAAGGCATTGAAGTTCCTGTGAAATTGGATAAGATCCTCCTCACTTGCAGACCAGATGATCAAGATGTCGTCGATAAAACGGAAGTAGGCCATGGGTATTATATGACAAGTATCCAGGTATTCTTCTTCAATCTTTGCCATGAAGAGATTTGCGTACTACGGTGCAAACCGTGAGCCCATTGCCACTCCTATTTGCTGTAAATAGAGGTCCTCCCCAAAAGTGAAATAATTGTGCGTGAGAACGAATCTCATCAGTCCAGCAATTGGCTTTATAGGTTTGCCCAAACCTTGAAGATATTTGCGACAGGCCGCAATACCATCATTATGGGGAATGTTGGTGTACAGAGACTCTACATCCATAGTGGCAAGAATGGTGCCTACAGGCACTGGGCCAATGGCTGCCAGTTGGTTCAGGAGGTGTGTTGGATCCTGTATGTAGCTGGGTCTTTCACAGACTAGAGGCTTCAAAATGTTTTTCAACCACCCTGAGATATTCTCTGTGAGAGTTCCATTCCCTGAGATTATGAGCCTGCCTGGGTTCCCCTCTTTGTGGATTTTGGGAAGCATGTAAAAGCAGGCGGTTCTCGGCTTTTCCGGGATAAGAGTCTGTACATGAAGCCTGGTGTTTACGGGCAATTTCTTTACCATCCTATTGAGTGCCATCCTGTACTTTTTTGTTGGGTCCTCCTGTAATTTGGCATAGTGCATGGTGTTAGACAACTGTCTTTGTGCCTCCTGGATATAGTCACTGGTGTTCATGATGACTATGGCACCCCCTTCATCCGCTGGTTTAATAATAATGTCCTTATTCTCCTTAAGGGATGTGATAGCCTGTCGTTCTTGCAATGTTATGTTATGAGCCAGTGTTTTTCTTTTATTCAGAACCCTGTCAGAGATTTGGCGTCTAAATTTGTTGATGTATTTGTCCAGGTTAGGATTCTTTCCAGCTATTGGGGTCCATCCGCGTTTTTTTTGTGGATCTGGTGTGTGTTGGCTCATTATCAGTAGTGTTGCAAGATTCCTTGTCATAGTAGTGTTCCTTGAGACGTAGCTTCCTGAAGAATTGTTCCATATCACCACAGAGTGCAATTTTGTCTATGGGCTTTGCAGGGCAAAATGACAGGCCTTTGGACAGTACTGCCATTTCAGCTTCAGTGGCCTGATAAGAGGAGAGGTTAATGACACCTGTGGGTTGCTCTTTCTCTGCTGCTTTGGTATCCAGGTGTCCGCTCTTTATTCTGAGTCTCTGAAGTTTTTTCTTCTTGTTTTTAATTAAGATCCTCTGAAATTTCCTATAAAAGGTCTGTAGCTGTTCCCATGCTCCTGTGGGGTCATCAGTTAAAGATGATTTCAGACTTTGTATATGGTCCTTCACAATCCTCTACAGGTTATAGCAGATTTTTATTAGGTTGTTCCATACTCTTTCTGAGCTCCTCCTGCAGATTTGTTCTGCAAACCTGCTATTGTATGTATGCAGGGTGGGATTCTGTATCCTCAGTCCTTGTGGTACAAGGTTCTCCTTTTTGCATGTAGTCAAGAAAAAGATGTCGCTGTCCAGCTGTGCAAGTTTCTTTAGGTCTTTTTTCAGTTCCAGGAATGTGCGGTACATTGCGGTATCTTTCAGCATAGTAGAAGCAGTAGAGTGTTGTACCGTGTTATCCATGAGTAAAAGCAAGAAGTTTTGAATCAGGATGATACCATTTATTGGCTAACTTAGAGATGGATAAACAGTGAGCTTTCGACTTATAAAAAGCCTTTGTCGGACTGGTTCCTGACCAAAACTGAAAAGTAGATGGGAAAGAGAGTTAGGCCCAGAATTCAAAGAGAAATGGAAGACAATTTGGAGGGAACTAAGTATGATACAAGACACAAGACTATACTTATGGCCCATACTCACGGGCAACTTTTTGGCCTGTCGCCAGCACACGTGAGTGTGTGCGCGACAGGCCGGCGACAGCTCGTCGCCAGGTCCCTCCCCATACACACAGCGGAGGGACCTGGCAACTGATGCGGCGGAAGCTGTCGCTGTTGCTCCTTCCCCCGCCGGAAGCCCAATGTATCACTTATCTTGTTGCTGTCGCTAGTCCGCGTACTCACGCGGACTAGCGACAGTTGCGGCAGAGTTGCGGCGGCGACTGTCGCCAGGCAATTGAGCGGTTCAATCGCCCGGCGACATCAGCGACAGTTCGGGGTGCGCGCCCGTGCAACGTTGCATACTCACGGGTGACCTGTCGCTGCAACACGCGCGCGCCACGTATTGCAGCGACATTTGTAGCCCATGAGTATGGGCCATTAGGTAAAGATAACAGTGACAGGTGCTGGCGTTGTGGGATGGCCTATGGGGACGACCTGCATGTCTGGTGGGATTGCTCCTATTTAAGAAATTTTTGGGAAGAAATAAACAATTTTGGGAAAAAATTAGTGGGAGAAAACTTCCAAAGGATACAAACGAGAAGAGACTAATTAAAGAAATAGGGACAATTATTGCCAAGATAGTGATTCTAGAGAGTTGGAAGGGAGGGGAGATGCCGGGATATGCTGCCTGGATAGAGAAGATGAACTTTTTCCTGGCAGGTGACAATGATGATGTTAATGAGGAAGAGGAAGGGAGAGAGAAAAAATGGAGTCATATTTGGAAAAACTTTTTGTTAGAGCTTACTCAGATGAGGGTTAGGTAACTGATTGGGTTTTCTCTTTTTTTTTCTGAGACCATACTGCTCTGGGTAGAGATTGGAAGTATGGATGACCTAGAATGTCTGGTGGTGTGTTTGGTGGGGTGACTGGTGGTGAAATTGTTTGTTTCTCTTGTGGTACACCTTTATATGATGAAACTTATTAATTATATTTTTTTTATTAAATAAGTATATAGTAAGAAAGTATCAAACGATGATGCAAAATATAATCCAACACAAGAGTGCCGCTATGAAGCCAGTTTTTCTAAGTTGGGTTAAAAGTACCGGGTGTACGCTGAGTTTAAAAAAAAAAAAAAAGATTCGACCAACAGATAGATCCCTCTCTGATCGAATCTGATCAGTGAGGGATCGTATGGCCACCTTTGCTGCAAACAGATTGTGAATCGATTTCAGCCTGAAGCCGATCACAATCTGTGGAGCTGCCGCTGCTGCCCCCCCCTTGCATACATTACCTGTTCCCGCCGGCGCGAGTCCCCGCTTGTCTTCTTCTCCGCTCCGGCTCCGCTCCGGCTACTGAACTTCCTGTCCAGGGGAAGTTTAAATAGTAGAGGGCGCTCTACTGTTTAAACTTCCTGCCGGGACAGGAAGTTCTGTGTAGCTCTGGAGCCCGAAGCGGAGAAAAAACGGTCTGGAGCCCGAAGCGGAGAAGAAGACCAGGGGACTCGCGCCGGCTGGAGCAGGTAATGTATTGCCGCTGTATTGTGTCGGTCGTCGGGCATTCGAACGCCGCTAACGACACACTCCCGACCCGCCGGCAACCGAGAAAATCTTCCGCACGAATAGGTCGACGGGAATCGACGGGAACGATCAATTTCGGACGGAAATCGATAGTTCTGTCAGTGGTGTGAGCGGCGATTTCACAGCCGTTTCGATTACTGTGATCGAAGCGGCTGTATATCGGCGGGAAAATCGTTAGGTGTATGGGCCCCTTAACTGTGACAGACTCTGCCCTTAGAAGCATCTGAGCAGAACTGATCACCTGATCCAGTGCTTTTGTGGCAGACAGGAGATCTATTGAGATGTATCCAGTGACACTCCTAGAAAGTCTTTTTTTTCTGATCTGGTGTACGATCAGATTTCTGCAAGTTCAAAATCCATCAAAGGTCCTTCAGAACTGTCAGAACCATCTGAATGTGCTCTAGGAGTATCCTTCAATTTTGCAGCTATCAGAAGATTGTCTAGGTAAGGAACTAGAAAGTATTACAATGTATCAAAGCACTATAGCCACACTAAAACCAATTTTTCACAGTGCGCTACAACCAGGCTTGGCAAGCCTATTATAATTACAACATTAATGTTTAGGTGCACATCCACAAGTCTCTTAACAGCCCCGTTTCTATGGGCCTGTGATGCGCTGGATTCTTGCGGCAGGAGGGGGGCGCAGTGGCGGTGGGAGCGGGCATAATAGTAGTAACTCACCTTGCTTCAGCCGGATAGCCGACCCACGCAGCTTTAATGTCCTTCCTTTCCCGGCATCTGTCTCAGTAACGGCGTCCCCTGTGATGGCGTACCGCATGTCATCACAGGGGGCGCTGTTACTGAGACAGATGCCGGGAAAGGGAAAGCATTGAAGCTGCGTGGATCGGCGATTCGGCTGAAGGAAGATGAGTTATTACTATTATGCCCGCTCCTACCGCCGCTGCAGCACCTACCTATCTCACCTATACTGCAGGCACCTACCTACCTAACATATAGTGCAGTCACTTACCTACCTAACCTATACTGCAGTCACCTACCTACCTAACCTATACTGCAGGCACCTACCTACCTAACCTATACTGCAGCACCTACCTACTTAACATATACTGCAGCACCTACCTACCTAACCGCCTAAAATACACTGCAGTCACTTACCTATCTAACCTATACTGCAGTCACTTACCTACCTAATCTATATTGCAGCACCTGCCTACCTAACATATACTGCAGCACCTATCTATCTAACCTATACTGCAGGCACCTACCTACCTAATATATACTGCAGTCGCTTACCTACCTAACCTATACTGTAGTCACTTACCTACCTAACCTATACTGCAGGCACCTACCTATCTAACCTATACTGCAGCACCTACCTATCTAACCTATACTGCAGTACCTACCTATCTAACCTATACTGCAGTCACTTACCTATCTAACCTATACTGCAGTCACTTACCTACCTAACCTATACGGCAGCACCTACCTACCTAACATATACTGCAGTCACTTACCTATCTAACCTATACTGCAGTCACTTACCTACCTACAGAGATGGCCCGAACCTCCGATTTTTGGTTCGCGAACTTCTGCAAAAGTTTGGTTCACGCAAACTTTCGCGAACCGCAATAGACTTCAATGGGGAGGTGAACTTTGTAAACTAGAAACACTTATGCTGGCCAGAAAAGTGATGGAAAAGATGTTTCAAGGGGTCTAACACCTGGAGGGGGGCATGGTGGAGTGAGATAAATGCCAAAAGTCCCGGGGAAAAATCTGGATTTGACGCAAAGCAGCGTTTTAATGGTAGAAATCACATTGAATGCTAAATTGCAGGCCTAAAGTGCTTTAAAAAAATCTTGCATGTGTATACATCAATCAGGGAGTGTAATTAGAGTACTGCTTCACACTGACACACCAAACTCACTGTGTAACGCACCGCAAACAGCTGTTTGTGTTGTGACGGCCGTGCTGGACTGGTGCGCACCATGGCGAAATTGCTCTTCCTCAGTGATATCAGGTAATGTCTGACTGCCTTATCAACTTTCGATGGTTCTTTCTCTACCATTGTTAAAGCTTACATCTATTTTTTAAATATTTGTTCTGCTTGTTGTTCAGTACCTGCAACGAGAATCTGTTATGGAGGGCAAGTCTGCCATTGTGAGTGACCACGGGTAATGGCCAGGAAATCAGGGTTCGGTTCTGGTCCGGAGTGGGAGCCTAAGAAATGGGTACCACCACCACACATCAAAGGAAGGTAGCAGGCACACTGTGGGCAAAGGAGCAGGAACGGCTACCACACATCCAAGGATTGCAGCAGGCATGGCATGCACGTCCCGAGGTAGTGACCAAAAATAACAATACAGGAGGACTTTCGAGGCCCTGCTGTATATGACACTGATCGACTTTACTACCTGTAACGAGAATCTGTTATGGAGGGCAAGTCTCCCATCCATTCAAGTAAAAGGTATAAACTAACTGCCAGATATAATACAATGTGCAGTCACAGATGCAGTGAAAGGTATGCAGTGACTGCAAACAGCTGTTTGTGTAGTGACGGCCGTGCTGGACTGGTGCGCACCAGTATATTTATTTATTGTAGTGTGTGGGGACCTGTGCGCATGCGCAAGCCCACTGGTTCAAGTATGGGTTTGGGCATGCGCAGATGTGCCCCCCTTCTTTGTACAGTTTTGAGAGTTTTTTTTCTGTATTTGATATAATTGTTGGTACACTGAGATTGTTGGATGCACATATGCGTGTATGCGCACGCCCGCATTTTTTGTGGAGGCGTGGGCATGCACGCATTTTTTCAAACTAGGAATTGGCATTAATTGTATGAGCACTAAAAGCACTTTATATAATTTATATGGTCACATGTAGCGCCTGCGGTAACCGAAGAATTAGAGAACGATTTTTTAACTTGTTATTATTATTATTATCATTACAGGTGGGGGTGTATACCAATTATAATTGGCAGCCCCTGGGAGCTTTTTATATGTTTTTTAATTGTTTTTAATGTGTCTAGCTTGTTACAATAAAGATAGTTTTTTCTTTTTTCACAAGAGATCTGAATAAGTTTTGATTTACAGTCATTTGGATTTGCCCTGAACGGTTTTCCCCTTTTCTAGCTGAAGAACATTGCTCTTCCTCAGTGACATCAGGTAAGTCCTCCTCCTCCCCCCAGGCAAGAACAATACCACGGGAACGTTGAGCAGCACAAGCCCCCTGCGACGCCTGCTGTGGTTGTTCTTCTGCCACCGCCGCCTCCTCCTCCAAAGAAACACCTTCCTCCTCATCCGAGTCTGACTCCTCTTCCCCACATGACTCTTCCTCCTCCTCCCACCTCTGTGCTGCCGCAGGTGTTGAGGAAAGATCTGATTCTGAAGAGAATTTATCCCACAACACTTCCTCCCGTAACTGTTCCTCTTCACGTTCCTCCACAGCTTGATCCACCACTCTACGCACGGCACGCTCCAGGAAGTAAGCGTACGGGATCAAGTCGCTGATTGTGCCTTCACTGCAACTCATCAGGTTGGTCACCTCCTCAAACGGCTGCATGAGCCTGCATGCATTTCGCATCAGTGTCCAGTTGTTGGGCCACAACATCCCCATCTCCCCAGATTGTGTCCTACTGAAATTGTAGAGGTACTGGGTGACGGAGTTCTCCTATTATAGAAGGCAAGAGAACATAAGGAGGGTTGAATTCCAGCGAGTCGGGCTATCGCAGATGAGGCATCTCACGTGCAACTTGTTTCTCTGCTGAATCTCGGCAAAGTGTGCCATGGCCGGGTAAAACCGCCTGAAATGCCCACACAACTTCCTGGCCTGCTTCAGGACGTCCTCTAAGCCTGGGTATTTTGACACAAATCTTTGAATGACTAGATTCAGCGCATTTGCCATGCAGGGTACATGTGTCAGCTTTCCCAAATTCGGCGCGGAAATTCGTTGTCACACACCATGTTGCCGATCTCCAGCTGGTGCGGGGTCAGCCACTGATCCACCTGTTTGTTAAGGGCAGCCAGGAGAGCTGCTCCAGTGTGACTCTCCGCTTTGAGGCAAGACATCTCTAAGATGGCATGACACCGTTGTACCTGGCATGCAGCATTGGCCCTGGGGAGCTGAGACTGTGTAGCTGGAGAGGAGATCGCAGCACCAGTAGAGTTGAACTGCCACTAAGCCAAGGAGAAGGAGGATGATGACAGCGAAGAGGAGGTGGCAGGAGGAGAGGATGTAGCAGAAGGAGAGGAGATGGCAGGAGGCCTGTCTGCAAGCCGTGGAGGTGTCACAAGTTGGTCCGCTGCACAGCCACATACTCCCCTGCTTGCCATCGGTCACCAGGTTGACCCAATGGGTTGTGTAAGTAATGTACCTGCCCTGACTGTGCTTGGCAGACGAGGCATCCGTGGTCAGGAGGACCCTTGACCCAAAGCTGTGTGCCAGAGATGACACCACTTGCCTCTCAACTTCATGGTACAGTTTGGGTATTGCCTTTTTAGAGAAATAATTGCGGCCTGGCATCTTCCACTGTGGTGTCCCAATGGCCACAAATTTACGGAAGGCCTCAGAGTCCACCAGCTGGTATGGTAACAGCTGGCGAGCTAACAGTTCCGCCAAGCCAGCTGTCAGACGCTGGGCAAGGGGGAAATTGGCTTCTTCCGCTCAAAAATTTCCTTCACAGACACCTGGCTGCTGTGGGCAGAGGAGCAGGAACCGCTCAAGGTCAAAGGCGGAGTGGAGGAGGGTGGCTGTGAAGGTGCAAGGGGGAAAGCAGCTGAAGATGATGCACTTGAAGGAGGAAGAGTAGAAGGAGGGTGGCTTTTCTTTTGGGTGCTGCTTTCGCTCAGGTGCTCTTCCCATTGCAGTTTGTGCCTTTTCTTGATGTGCCTTCGTAAGGCACTTGTCCCTACGTGGGTGTTGGCCATTCCACGGCTCAATTTTTGGAGGCAGAGAGAACAGATGGCATTGCTCCGATCTGAGGCAGACATACTAAAAAAATGTCAAACCGCTGAGCCCCCCTGGGGTGATGGCACTATGATGACCTCAGCAGCTGATGTTGAAGAGCATGTTAACTCTGCCTTACCTTGGTCATCCATCATTGAGTCCCCCCCCCCCCCCCCCTTATCCTTTAGGAGTCCGATACAGCCAACCTTTCTTTTTTTTAGAGTTGATGTACTCTAAACTTTTTTGGGTTAGATTTGATATCCCTAGCGATTTGATTTTCAGCTTCAATCTTTGCCAGCCTAATTTTTTTTTTTACAATATTTATTGCACTCCTTATAATTGTTTAATGCAGCCTCTGTCCCCTCCTGTTTTAGGACCTTATAGGCATTTTTTTTTCTCTTTATTTTATCTCTAACCTTTCTATTCATCCAAAGAGGCCTTTTTTTTATTCCTAGATATTTTGTTTCCATATGGGATATACATACTACAATATTGATTGAGAGTAAGTTTAAAAGCTTGCCATTTCCGTTCAGTGTCCTCCCCTTGTAGTAGTACATTATCCCTGTTCACCAAACTTAGTGCCTGCCTGAGTTGATTGAACTTTGCTTTTCTAAAATTCATAGTTTTAGTGGTCCCGCTGCCCATCAGTAACCAGATCAAACATTATCATGTTGTGATCACTATTTCCCAAATGTTCTTGAACCTGCACATTTGATACATTATTTGGTCTATTAGAAATGATCAGATCCAGTAACGCATTCCCCCTAGTTGGTTCCGTTACCATTTGAGTCAAGTAATTGTCCTGTAGTGATGCCAGAAATCAGCTGCTTTTACCAGAATGGGTAGCCTCAATACGCCAGTCAATGTCTGGAAAGTTGAAGTCACCCATAACTATGACCTCATTTTTAAGTGCAGCTTTATCAATCTGCTGTAGTAATCGCAGTTCTGCAGCTTCATGAATATGTGATGGCCTGTAGCATACCCCAATAAGCAATTGGCAACCTTTATTTCCACCATGAATATTTACCCAAATGGACTCCACATCTTCACAATCTTCCTCCATCTCATCGTTCAAGACAGCTGTAAAAGAATTCTTAACAAAGAGACAAACCCCTCCACCTTTTTACCCTATTCTATCCTTCCTAAACATATTGGGCCTGATTCACAAAGCGGTGGTAACAGTTAGCACGCTGGTGAAAAGCCCTTTAGCACGCCTAAACTCAGTTTAGGCGTGGTAAGTTTAGGCGTGAAAAGTTTAAGCACCAACTGGGTTAGCACCGCAGTGCACAGCTGATCAAAAGTCTTGCGCTAGCAAAGTCTGGTGCACTTCGCATAGAGTTTAATGGCGCTGCTTTGCGTGCGGGACTTTGCGTGTGATCTAAACTTATCTAAACTTATCATGCCTAAACTTATCACACCTAAACTTATCACGCCTAAACTGGCTTTTCACCAGCGTGGTGCAATGGTTATCACACCTAAAGTCTCTAAATGGGTTAGCGCCGCTTTGTGAATAGAGCCCATTGTATCCCTCTAAATTGCTATGCAGTCATGGCTTTCATCCATCCATGTCTCGGTTATTCCCACAATGTCATAGCCTTTGTCAATGAGAATGAACTCTAGTTCGTCTATTTTATTTGCAAGGCTCCTAGCATTGGTTACCATGCACTCTATATTTTTACCACCACATTTACCAATTTTGTTTACATGAAATGGGCTACTTGAAGTTTTACCAACCTCCTTACTCTTTACACTGTCCCCACCCCCCATAATGTTAGGCTCCCACTGTCTTTTTACCTTATCTTGTCTACATATTGAGACTTTATCCCCCCGCCTCCCCCCAGATCCTAGTTTAAAATCTCCTCCAACCGTTTAGCCATCTTCTCCCCCAATGCAGCTGCACCCTCCCCATTAAGGTGCAGCCCATCCCTGCTGTAGAACCTGTAGCCGACTGCAAAGTCTGCCCAGTTCTCCAGGAACCCAAACCCCTCCTTCCTACACCAATTTCTCAGCCACTTATTTAACTCCCTAAGCTCCCTCTGTCTCTCAGATGTAGCACGTGGCACTGGCAGTATTTCAGAAAACACCACCTTGGAGGTCCTTGCTTTAAGTTCATCACCAAGTACCTGAAAATCATTTTTGAGGACCTTCCATCTCCCACTAACTGTGTCATTGGTGCCAATGTGTACCATGACAGCCGGGTCTTCCCCAGCCCCACCCAATAATCTGTCAATTTTTTCCGCTACATGCCGAACCCGAGCACCCGGGAGACAACAGACTGTACAGCATTCACGGTTTCTTCGACAGATTACCCTATCTGTGTGCCTAATAATTGAATCCTCTACCACCAGTACTGGTCTAGCCTTAGCTGCACTCCAATTCCCTTTCTCGTTGCAGCAGTCTGCCCCTTGGTTGCTAAGGGACACATCCTGCTGCAGCATTGCTACTCCAGAATCATCCTCCCCAATATTATGCAAACAAGCATACTTATTAGGGAGGGACAACTCGGAACTAGCCTCCCTTAGGGAGGGACAACTCGGGACTAGCCTCCGCCAAGCCAGCTGTCAGACGCTGGGCAAGGGGGTGACTGGCAGAAATTGGCTTCTTCTGCTCAAAGATTTCCTTCACAGACACCTAACTACTGTGGGCAGAGGAGCAGGAACCGCTCAAGGTCAGAGGTGGAAGAAGTGAAGGCAAGACTAAATAAATTAAAAATAGACAAGGCACCTGGCCCGGATGGCATGCATCCTCGGGTGTTAAGAGAATTAAGTTCAGTTATAGATAAACCCCTTTATCTTATCTTTTGTGACTCTCTTTCAACTGGCAGAGTCCCAGTGGATTGGCATACAGCCCACGTTTTCCCATTATTTAAGAAGGGCAAAAAATCAGATCCAGGAAATTATAGACCTGTAAGGTTAACATCAGTTGTATGCAAACTATTTGAGGGGTTACTAAGAGATACTATGACTTCATAGTAGAAAACAATCTTATTTCTCAGCATCAACATGGGTTTACTAGCGACAGGTCCTGTTTGACTAACATGCTCAGCTTTTATGAGGTAGTGAACGCTAATGTGGATATTGGGAATGCTGTAGATGTGATATACTTGGACTTTGCAAAGGCCTTCGACACTGTTCCCCACAAAAGTCTGGTGCAAAAGTTGAGGATGCAAGAACTGGGGAAGAGTCTGTGTGCATGGATAGGGAACTGGCTAATGAACAGAAAACAAAGCGTTGTGGTCAATGGATCATACTCAAAATGGGAGACTGTTAGCAGTGGGGTCTTACAGGGGTCTGTACTGGGTCCAGTGCTCTTCAATTTATTTATTAATGACCTAGTAGATTCAGTAGTGAGCAATGTTGCTACTTTTGCAGATGATACAAAATTGTGCAGAATCATCAACTCTCAGGAAAATAGGGACATATTGCAACAGGATCTGGATAGGATGGCTATATGGGCACATACATGGCAGATGAAATTCAATGTTGAAAGATGTAAAGTCATGCGTTTTGGTCGTACCAATGGTCTAGCACCATACAAAATAAATGGGATACAGTTGGGGACATCAAACTTGGAGAAGAACTTAGGAGTACTCATTGACAACAAGTTAAATAATCGCACTCAATGCCGAGCCGCTGCAGCTAAAGCTAACAAAATTTTGGGATGCATTAAAAGGGAAATAAAAACTCGAGATGCTAGCATAATATTGCCCCTGTTTAACTCTCTAGTAAGGCCACATCTGGAATATGGAATTCAGTTCTTGGCACCACATTACAGGAAAGCTATTGCAGTTTTAGAGCAGGTGCAGAAACGAGCGACAAAATTGATACGTGGGATGGAAGGTCTCGCTTACCAAGAAAGGTTAGATAAACTGGGTTTATTTAGTCTAGAGAAAAGACGCCTTAGAGGGGATCTAATTAACATGTATAAATGCATCAGAGGGCAATATAAAAGCTTGGCGGATGAGCTTTTTGTCCCTACGCCTTCTTAAAGGACTAGAACACATGATCTGCGCATGGAGGAAAAACGGTTTAGCTGTTTATTTAGGAAAGGGTTCTTTACAGTAAGAGTGATTAAGATGTGGAATGCATTGCCACAGGAAGTAGTTATGACAAACTCTATACCTGCATTTAAAGGGAGCTTAGATGCTTTCCTTGCGTTGAAAGACATCCATGGCTACAATTACTAGGTAATGCCTAATGATGTTAATCCAGGGATTTTATCTGATTGCCATCTGGAGTCAGGAAGGAATTTTTTTCCCTTTTGGTGCTAATTGGACCATGCCTTGTAAGGGTTTTTCGCCTTCCTCTGGATCAACAGGGATATGTGAGGGAGCAGGCTGGTGTTGTACTTTGTTCTCTGATTAAACTCAATGGACGTATGTCTTTTTACAACCCAAATAACTATGTAACTGTGTAACTATGTTGGCTGGCTGTACATAGGTGGCGATACATGCCACCGGACACTGCCACCAGCTGTTTCTGACAACGAGCTCCCCCTGCTTCTTTCAGGAACTCATCTCATCCTACTCCTCTCTGACTCCCCCTCTGAACTGTCCCCCTGTTCATTTCCTCTATTGGGAACATACGTGGGATCCGTATCATCGTTGTCATCATAATCATCCTTCCTAGCTTCGTTTGCCTAAGACACCTCCAAAACTGCACCAACAGCAGGTACTTCATCATCGCCCTCCGCACACGTTACGTCCATAGTGTCGCATAACTCAGACATATGAGGTGGTGTAACTTGCTTAGCGCCTTCATCTGGTTGTAACAATAATGGCTGTGCATCAGTGATTTCCCCACCAAATAACTCCTGCAAACTGTCAAATGTATCGGATGTGGTACTTGGAGTAGCGCTGATGGCTGCAGAAGATGAGGTGTTCTGTGTTAAATAGTCAACCACGTCCTAACAATCTTGGGAGTTGATGGGACGTGCCTTCTTCTGAGCACTGTACTTTGGTCCAGGGCCACACAAAATCACATCACATCACCACGACCTCGCACAGACCTGCCGGGTGGCCTTCCTCTGGCTCTGCCTCTACCTGTTTTGTCCGTTTTGTCCATATCGGGGGGATGAAGTAAAAGGTATGCACTGACTTGAGTAATACAATGTGCAGTCACACAGGTGCAGTTAACAGGTATGCACGGAGTGGTATATCACACTGTGTGTGCTCACGTAGGTGGGTGGGTGCATTGAAGTGAACAACAGGTAGGTATATGCAGTGATGGGTATTACAATGTGCACCTGTCACACACAGACAGGTACCGGGCAGGCACAGTGACACTGCGTGCGCTCATGTAGGTGGGTGGGTGCACAGTGAACAATAGGTAGGTATATGCAGTGGGTATTACAATGTGCACCTGTCACACACACAGGTAGTAGTCACTGAATGTGCTGGGCCTGGCAGTGGCACACACAGTAGGAATTACTGGAAGTATGCAACACAAGTGTCAGTGGGACACACACACACAAAAAAAAAATAGATCACAAGAACAAGATTAGCTCTCAAAAGAGCGGTTGCGGGGTGCTTTTTTAACAATAAAAATCAGCAAGGAGCAAGCTAAGAAGCCTACAAGAGCCTAATTAAGCTTTCCCTATGAGAGTCTGCAGCAGCTATCCCTTCACTAATTACTGCAGGCACACGAGTGAGTGAAAAGCCTGACGCTGCCTGCCTTTTATAAGCCGGGGGGGGGGCTCCAGAAGGGAGTGTAGCCTAATTGGCTAAAATGTACCTCCTGACTGTGATGTAGAGGGTCGAAGTTGACCCTCATGATGCACTATTGGGGCGAACCGAACTTCCGGAAAAGTTTGTGGTTCTCCGCGATCGCGAACCCCGGAAGTTCGCCGGGAACCATTCGTTGACGAACTGTTCGGGCCATCTCTACCTACCTAACCTATACTGCAGCATCTACCTACCTAACCTATACTGCAGCACCTACTTACCTAACCTATACTGCAGCACCTACCTACCTAACCTATACTGCAGTCACTTACGGTACCTACCTAACCTATACTGCAGGCACCTACCTATCTAACCTACACTGCAGTCACTTACCTACCCAACCTATACTGCCGGCACCTACCTACCTAACCTATACTGCAGTCACCTACCTACCTAACCTATACTGCAGGCACCTACCTATCTAACCTATACTGCTGTCACTTACCTACCTAACCTGTACTGTAGTCACTTAACTACCTAATATATCCTGCAGGCACCTACCTATCTAACCTATACTGCAGTCACTTACCTACCTAACCTATGCTGCAGGCACCTACCTCTCTAACCTATACTGCAGTCACTTACCTCTGTAACCTATACTGCAGTCACTTACCTACTTAACCTATACTGCAGTCACTTACCTACCTAACCTATACTGCAGGCCAGTGGCGTCCCTAGGGCATTTGACACCCGGTGCTGGGTATTAAGACACCCCCCGCACCCCCCCGCCACAAAAAAAAGGAAAGAAGTGACTGTGGCATGCTACACGTGCCACGGCGGGTAATGCCAGGTGTAGGTTCCCCCCCACCCCCCAAAGTTGGCCTCAGTATAGGTAGCTACTATAGTTGCCCCCAGTATAGCTAGTATAGTTGCCCCAGTATAGCTAGTATAGTTGCCCCTAGAATAGCTAGTATAGTTGCCCCCAGAATAGCTAGTATAGTAGCCCCCAGTATAGCTAGTATAGGTGCCCCCAGTGTAGGTAATCTAGTTGCCCCTAGTATACATAGTATAGTTGCCCCCAGTATAGCTAGTATATTTGCCCCAGTATTAGTATAGTGGCCCCTAGTATAGTTGCCCCAGTAGTATAGTATAGTTGCCCCCGGTGGGGGGAAGCTTGGAAGGAGGGGTAGCGGGGACAGTGGCGGGGAGGGGGGGCCAGACCCCCTCCACCTCCCTCACCTGGGTCCCCTCCTTCTGACGCTTCCCCCCTCCTAAATAGCAGCAGCTTAGAGAAGCGGGCAGGAGTGGGCGGAGAGGACTTACTCACCTGCTTCCTGGCGATGGCCACAGCGTAATCCTCATGTGACACTGGTCTCCAACTTCTCTGCTGCTCACTGTCCTTCCGCTAATCAGAAAGCACAGTGAGCGGTGGAGAAGGCTGATACCAGTGTCACGTGACGATGACACTGTGCGCCATCGCCTGGAACGCAGGAAGCAGGTGAGTAAGTCCTCCCCGCCCGCTTCTCTAAGCTGCTGCAAATTAGGAGGGAGGAAGCGCCAGAAGGAGGGGACCCAGGTGAGGGAGGTCTGGCCCCCCTCCCCGCCGCTGTCCCCGCTACCCCTGCTTTCTGTGTTGCTTCTCCCTCCTGCACAGGCCTCTGTGGGAGGCCTTGGTAACACCCCCTGGGACGTCCGATACCCAGAGCGCCATGCCCCTTGCCGCCCTATGGTAGGAACGCCACTGCTGCAGGCACCTACCTATCTAACCTATACTGCAGATCCTACCTATCTAACCTATACTGCGGGCACCTAGCTATCTAACCCATACTGGTGGCACCTACGTAGCTAACCTATACTGTGTACACCTCTACCTGGCTCCACGGTGTTGGTGGTGGTGGTGGTGGGGGGGGGGGTTTACACCCCCGTCCTGGGTGAAATTTATCCTAGAAACTGCCCTGTCTCTTAAAAGTTCATAAGCGAAATTCCAATGCTTCAATCATGTGATGCAATCCTCCACCTTGGACACCCATTTTCAAACATACTCACCAGATAATTTTGACCACTGTTAGACTGGTAAAAATGTGCCCAAATCCAGGAGCCTCGGAGTCTCAGGATCCTGGTGCCAAACAAACTTGCTGAAGTCTTCTAGTGTAGGCACGGGTCCTTCTTCCAGGCCTGATGGATCAGGCCACACTTTGCCTTGAGTTTCTACAGCTTTTCTAAACTGGATGTAGACATTGGGTAAGCTGGAAATGTGCCTGAATGGAAGGTAATCCCGATGATAGATTGTGGAGATGCAGCGAGAGTGATCGTCTGCCGGCTGAGGAATGATCTGCGATTTCATGACGAGATGCTGTTGTGGGCAAACAGGAATGCTGATCACATTATCCCCTTGTACTGCTTTGACCCAAGACATTATGTGGGGGCACATTATTACAATTTTCCCAATACTACCTCCTATACCTCGTCATTGAGATAAACTTTCACCCTCTACATCACAGTAAGCAGACACATGGCAACCAATCAGGCTGCACTCACCCACGAACTACCCCCCCCCCCCCCTTCCCCCTATAAAAATGCTGCAGCATCGGCCATGTTCTCACTCTGCTGAACTTGCATGTGACGCTCGGTGAAATGGAGCGCACACGCAGCACAGAGTGAACAGCGTGCTTCTGAGCCTCGCACTATGCGCCGGCCAGAAGTGAAGGGGGAAAGACATACTGCGCACACAGGTCGCAGTATGTCCGGGGCAAAGGCCAGTAAAGTCGCCCAACACCGGGATGGATACAATGAGAACGGCACAAGACTGAGAGGGGCAGGAAGAACAGGAGGTATGTGCTGATGACTACCTACACAGTGCTGCAATCATTTTTACCACAACCCTTCGGTTGTGGTATCCTTTAACTTACTAAAGCATAGCTGTCTTTGTGGGTGACACTGCATATACCTAGAGCCCACAGACAGTTGCCAGCCAGGCTAGCTGGGATTTGTAGTCCCACACTGTATTACCATACCATATCTTTTCACTGCATTTGTAATTTAACTTACTAAAGCATAGCAGTCTTTGTGGGTGACACTGCATATACATAGAGCCCATAGACAGTTGCCAGCCAGGCTAGCTGGGATTTGTAGTCCCACCACTGGCAGCACACTCTCTTAAACCAGTGCATACCTTTCCTCTGTACTTGAGTGACAGCACACTATTATACCAGCGCATACCTTTCCAGTGTATCTGGGATTGAACATACTATACCATAGCTCCCTTTGTGGGTGACACTGCATACAGCCCACAGAGAGACAGGGACACTGCCCGCACTCACCTGAAGAGCGTCTTGCTCAATTGCGTATCAAATCAAACTGCTTTGCCAGCCAAAGAGATTCAAGCAGGTGATAAAAAAACACATCCATTTATTGGATTAAAAGCATCCGCAGGCTTACAGTTCCAAGGACACAAGTTTCGGCTCCACCGCGGATGATCTAGAGCCACTCGCTCCCACTGCTTGTCCTGCTTCCGGATTACTTCAATGCGCTCCTCCGACTCCGACTTCGGGCGGAGTCGGAGAAGCGCATTGACGTAATCCGGAAGCAGGACAAGCAGTGGGAGCGAGTGGCTCTAGATCATCCGCGGTGGAGCCGAAACTTGTGTCCTTGGAACTGTAAGCCTGCGGATGCTTTTAATCCAATAAATGGATGTGTTTTTTATCACCTGCTTGAATCTCTTTGGCTGGCAAATCAGTTTGATTTGATATGCAATTGAGCAAGACGCTCTTCTGGTGAGTGTGGGCACAGAGGGGGGACCTGTTACATTTCCCCTGTAAGGTGGTGGCACTACCCCCTGGTGTGCAGCACGGGGTGTTAGCTATAGCCTGATGCAAGCAATATTGGGCACTATATGTTTTTATGATCTTACAGGGATTGAAGTATGCGCAGTGATTGAACTTGAATAGGACGGGTGTAGCACTAACGAGAGGGTGCGGACAGCGCAGACGTTCACTGCGCACACAAAGACCCTAGGTAACGCGGTGACGGACGGTCCCTATACACAGACTAGAGTACACTACAGTACTACTAACTAAACAATAGAAGAATCTAGCTAAATAATAGAACAGGTGTGACTAGATTACAGAGAGTAGATACAGGACAGGTATAGCAGTTAAGCTGGGCCTTGCTAACTACAAAATAGTACAAATCTATCTAACACAGAAGCAGTAGTACAGTAGAGTAGGACAGGTGAGAGCACAGGTAACTAGAGACTACAGCACAGAGCAGGGCAGGCTGCCTTGCCTAGGCACAGGGCCTAGCTGCTGGCTGCAGCTGCAGCAGTGACAGTCTCCCTCCCTAGTCCCTAATCACACAAACTAAACTGCCTAAAATACAGTCTATCTACAATACAAAGCAATACAGTTGAATATCAAGTGTTGGAGTGTAAAAACGCTTGGTTTAGAACAATATAAATGCACTTGCACACAGACAAAAAGCACTGGAGCAATCTCTCAGTACAATCAGTCAGTAAGTCGCAAGCAGGACGAGTGAGGCAAGATGGCATCCGCTATTTATAGAGGGGGGCTTGGCCAGGCTCCCCCTCTGTGATTGGCTGCAGTCAGAGGGCTGGGAGCCCTCTGATTCGCTTGTGAGGACTCGAGGTGACGTCAGACGTGACGCTATCCGAGCTGGTGACGCTATCCAAGCTCGGATAGCTAGGATATCTCCGGATAGCTGCTTGCTATCCGAGTGCGCTTGGATAGCACAGCCCGGATAGCTAATACTATTCGAGCTCGGTATTCGAGCTCGAATAGTTAAAAAAGAGATAGGATATCCGAGTATCTCGGATATCCTAGCTCTGATGAGCACCACTGCTGTATACAAACACACACGACAAACACACACTGTGCACACACACTACAAACACACTGTGCACACACACTACAAACACACACTGTACACATACACTACAACCACACACACACTACACATCATATTAGTCAAATCAGTGCATACCTTTAACTTCACCCCCCCCCCCCCCCCCCCCCCCCCCGATATGGACAAAACGGACAAACCAGGTCACGGAAGAGGTAGCAACAGACCCAGAGGAAGGCCATCTGGCAGGTGTGTGCGTGGTCGCGTTGATGTGATTTTGTGCGGCCCTGGCCCAAAGTACAGTTCTCAGAAGAAGATGCGTCCCATCACTTCCCAAAATTGTCAGGACTATTTAACACAGAACACCTAATCTCCAACAGCCATCAGCGCTACTACAAGCACCACATCCGCTGCATTTGACACTTCGCAGGAGTTATTTGGTGGTGAAATCACTGATTCACACCCACTACTGCTACAACATTATGAAGGCGCTAAGCAAGTTACACCACCCCATATGTGTGAGTTAGGCGACAATATGGACGTAATGGAGGTGGATGATGATGATGAAGTACCTGCTGTTGGTGCAGTTTTGGAGGTGTCTGAGGAAAGCGAAGCTGGGCAGGATGATTATGATGACGATTATATGGATGCCACGTATGTTCCCAATAGAAGAGATGAACAGAGGGACAGTTCGGAGGGGGAGTCAGAGAGGAGTAGGAGGAGACGAGTTCCTGAAAGAAGCAGGGGGAGCTCGTCCTCAGAAACAGCTGGTGGCAGTGTCCGGCGCCATGTATCGCCAGCTATGGACAGCCAGCCAACATGCCCTTCAACGTCAGCTGGTGCCTCTGAGGCCACCATAGTGCCATCTACCCGGGGTGGCTCAGCGGTGTGGAAATCTTTTGATGTGTCTGCCTCAGATCGGAGTAAAGCCATCTGTTCTCTCTGTCTCCAAAAATTGAGCCATGGAAAGGCCAACACTCACGTAGGGACAAGTGCCTTACAAAGGCACCTGGAGATAAGGCACAAACAGCAATTGGAAGAACACCTGAGCAAAACCACACAAAAGAAAAGCCACCCTCCTTCTCCTCTTCCTCCTTCAGGTGCAGCATCTTCAGCCGCTTTCTCCCTTGCACCTTCACAGCCACCCTCCTCCACTCCGCCTCTGCCCTTGAGCGGTTCCTGCTCCTCTGCCCACAGCAGCCAGGTGTCCGTGAAGGAAATGTTTGAGCGGAAGAAGCCAATTTCTGCCAGTCACCCACTTGCCCGCCGTATGACAGCTGGCGTGGCGGAACTGTTAGCTTGCCAGCTAATACCATACAAGCTGGTGGACTCTGAGGCTGCCCGTAAATTTGTGGACATTGGGACACCGCAGTGGAAGATACCAGGCCGCACTTATTTTTCTTATTTTTAAGGCGATACCCAAACTGTACCGTGAAGTTCAGAGGCAAGTGGTGTCATCTCTGGCGAACAGCGTTGGGCAAGGGTCTACCTGACCACGGATGCCTGGTCTGCCAAGCACGGTCAGGGCCGCTACATTACTTACACAGCCCAATGGGTCAACCTGGTGAGCGATGGCAAGCGTGGCTGCGCAGCAGACCAACTGGTGACACCTCCACGGCTTGCAGGCAGGCCTCTTGCCACCTCCTCTCCTACTCCTCCTGCTACATCCTCTTTGCTGTCGTCGTCCTCTTCCTCCTTGACTGAGTGGCAGTTCAACTCTAGTGGTGCTGCCATCTCCTCTCCCGCTACACAGCCCCATCTCCCCAGAGCCTATGCTGCATGCCAGGTATGACGGTGTCACGCCATCTTAGACATGTCTTGCCTTAAAGCGGAGAATCACAGTGGACCAGCTCTCCTGGCTGCTCTTAACAAACAGGTGAAGCACTGGCTGACCCCGCACCAGCTGGAGATCGGCAACGTGGTGTGTGACAATGGCAGCAATCTCCTTTCCGCTTTGAATTTGGGAAAGCTGACACATGTACCCTGCATGGCACATGTGTTGAATCTGGTCATTCAAAGATTTGTGTCAAAGTACCCAGGCTTAGAGGGCGTCCTGAAGCAGGCCAGGAAGTTGTGTGGGCATTTCAGGTGGTCTTACACGGCCATGGCACGCTTTGCGGACATTCAGCGGAGAAACAACTTGCCGGTGAGATGCTTGATATGCGATAGCCCGACTCGCTGGAA
Organism: Hyperolius riggenbachi; assembly: GCF_040937935.1. Lineage (NCBI taxonomy): Eukaryota > Metazoa > Chordata > Amphibia > Anura > Hyperoliidae > Hyperolius > Hyperolius riggenbachi. Next base: position 191,624,223 of record NC_090651.1, on the reverse strand, counting down.
TTCGACCCTGCTCATGTTCTCTCGCCTGCTAGACCAGGAGAAAGCCGTCACCCAGTACCTGTACAATTACAGTAGAAGGACACAATCTGGGAAGATAGGGATGTTCTGGCCACCGAACTGGACACTGATGCGAAATGCATGCAGGCTCATGCGGCCGTTTGAGGAGGTGACTAACCTGGTGAGTTGCACTAAATGCACCATCAGCGACTTGATCCCCTATGCTTACTTCCTGGAGCGTGCCATGCGTAGAGTGGTGGATCAAGCTGTGCAGGAGCGTGAACAGGAACAGTTACGGCAGGAGGAGTCGTGGGAGCAATTTTCATCTGAACCAGATGTTTCCTCAACACCTGCGGCAGCACAGAGGGGGGAGGAGGAGGAGGAAGAAGAGGAGGCGTGTGGGGAAGAAGAGGAGTCAGACTCGGATGATGAGGAAGGTGTTTCTGTGGAGGAGGAAGAGGCGTTGGCAGAAGAACAACCGCAGCAGCTGTCACGGGGCTTGTGCTGCTCCACGTTCCCGTGGTATTGTTCGTGGCTGGGGGGAGGAAGAGGACTTGCGTAACATCACTCAGGAAGAGCAAGAGGAGATGGATAGTACGTCTTGATCCTTTGTGCATCCTTTGTGCAGATGGCGTCTTTCATGCTGTCCAGCCTGTTGAGGGACCCCCGAATATAAAAAACTCAAGGGGAATGACCTGTACTGGGTGGCCACGCTACTAGACCCTTGGTACAGGCACAAAGTGGCGGACCTGTTACCAACTCACCTGAAGGCGGAAAGGATGCAGCACGTGCAGAACAAGCTGGCAACTATGATTTACAATGGGTTTAAGGGTGATGTCACAGCACAACGCAATAAAGGTACCACTACCAGTAATCCTTCTCCCATGTCCACGCAGGCAAGGACAGGACGCTCCAGCGATCTCATGGTGATGTCGGACATGCAGACATTCTTTAGTCCAATGCCTTGCCGTAGCCCTTCGGGATCCACCCTCCACCAACACCTGGACCGGCAGGAAGCCGACTACCTGGCCTTAAGTGTGGATGTAGACACTGTGAGCAGCGATGATAAACCCTTGGACTACTGGGTGCGCAGGCTTGACCTGTGGCCAGAGCTGTCCCAATTTGCCATCCAACTTCTGTCTTGCCCTGCTGCAAGCGTCCTGCCAGAAAGGACCTTCAGTGCAGCTGGAGGCATTGTCACTGAGAAGAGAAGTCGCCTAAGTCACAAAAGTCTTCAGTACCTCACCTTTATCAAAATGAATGAGGCATGGATCCCGGAGGGCTACTGTCCGCCAAAAGACTAAGTCAGTCCCCACACACAGCATCTCTGCCTGCATGCTGTGTGACTGGCTGCCTGCCCCAAGACTAAGTCGCTCCCCACACAGCACCCCTGCCCTCCGGCCGCTTGACTGCTTTCTCCGCCACCACGAACAGGGTCCAGGACTCCAGGCGGGTTCCTGAATTTTTTTTGCTAGCAGCGGCCGCTATAATAATTTTTCTGGGGCATCTACATGCCTGCCTAATTTTTTTGCCTGCACTGCGGGCGGCTGCAACAACAAAACAAAAGGCATGTACATGTGCCCATCACCCTTCGTGATCATTACCTTGCCACAGTGAAGGGGCTTGCGTATCACAATGAAGCAATGACCGCCGGCTATATGAGTATCTCGGGGGTTGGCGCACCAAAGATAATAAGGTCGTTGCTTCATTGTGGTCAGACCAAATTTGATCAGATGGACAGTCACTGTTCTGTCATTCAGCTACATCAGCCGGGTGACCATATGGGCTGTAAAATCACGATCACTTGCACTCTCGTCATGGTGCGCACCAGTCCAGCACGGCCGTCACTACACAAATGGCTGTTTGCAGTCACTGCATACCTTTCACTGCATCTGTGACAGCACATTGTATTATACCTGGCAGTCAGTGCATACCTTTCACTTGAATGGATGGCAGACTTGCCCTCCTGAACAGATTCCCATAAAGTAGGGTGATGATGGAATCATTGCCCTCCATAACAGATTCTCATTAAAGGATTTAAAGTTGATTCATTTCACATACACAGCAGGGCCTCGAAAGTCCTATTGTTATTTTTGGTCACTACCTCGGGGCGGCCATGCCTGCTGCCTTCCTTGTCTGGATGTGTGGTGGTAGCCGTTTCTTAGGCTCCAACTCCGGACCGGAATAGAACCAGCATTCCCCGGCCATTACCTGTTGTCACTCACAATGGCAGACTTGCCCTCCATAAAATATTCTCGCCTCCTTGAGGAGGAGACCAACCTGGTGAATCGCAGTGAAGGCACCATCAGACTTGCCCTCCATAGCAGATTCTCGTTAAAGTATTTAAAGTTGATTCATTACATCAGGGCCTCGAAAGTCCTCCTGTATTGTTATTTTTGGTCACTACCTCGGGGCAGGCATGCCATGCCTGCTGCCTTTCTTGCCTGGATGTGTGGTGGTAGCCATTTCTTAACCACTTGCCGACCGCCCACAGCCGATGGGCGGCGGCAAAGTGGATGCCAAAAGGACCGCAATACGCCCAAGGGCATTGCGTCCTTTCGACATGCCGGGGGAGCGATCGCGTCATTGATGACGCGCGCTTCCCCTGGCAACTGGCTCCGCCCACCCGCGATGACAACCCGCCGGCCGTTCGGAAGCGCCGGCAGGTTGTTAACCCCGCGATCGCCGCTACAAAGTGTATAATACACTTTGTAATGTAAACAAAGTGTATTATACAGGCTGCCTCCTGCGCTGGTGGTCCCAGTGTCCGAGGGACCACCAGGGCAGGCTGCAGCCACCCTATGTCACACCCAAGCACACTGATCTTCCCCCCTGCCCCCTGATTGCCCACAGCACCCCTCAGACCCCCCTGCCCACCCCCCAGACCACTGTTTGCACCCAATCACCCCCCTAATAACCCATCAATCACTCCCTGTCACTATCTGTCAACGCTATTTTTTTTTAACTCCCTAAACTGCCCCCTGGGGACTCCTGATCACCCCCCCTCAGATTCTCCCCAGACCCTTCCTCCCCCCCCCCCCATGTACTGTTTGCATCTATCCCCCCTGATCATCTGTCAATCACCTGTCAATCACCCGTCAATCACCCATCAATCACCCCCTGTCACTGCCACCCAACAATCAGCCCCTAACCTGCCCCTTGCGGGCAATCTGATCACCCACCCACACTATGAGATCGCCCGCAAACCTGCCGTCAAATCACCTCCCAAGTGTATTGTTTACATCAGTGGCTGGATAGTGTAATGGTTACACTCTGTCTGCCTCTGACACAGGAGACCTGGGTTCAAATCTCGGCTCTGCCTGTTCAGTAAGCCAGCACCTATTCAGTAAGGAGTTTCTTGGGCAAGTCTCCCTAACACTGCCACCGCCTACTGAGTGCGCTCTAGTGGCTGCCTCGCAAGCGCTTTGAGTCCGACAGGAGAAAGGCGCTATACAAATACTGCAATTATTATTATTATTACATCGGTTCTCTTCTCTAAACACCCACTAATTACCCATCAATCACCCCCTATCACCACCTGTCACTGTTACCTATCAGATCAGACCCTAATCTGCCCCTTGCGGGCACCCAATCACCCGCCCACACGCTCAGATTTCCCTCAGACCCCCCCTTATCAATTCGCCAGTGCATTATTTACATCTGTTCTTCCCTGTAATAACCCACTGATCACCTGTCAATCACCTGCCAATCACCTATCACCCATCAATCACCCCCTGTCATTGCCACCCATCAATCAGCCCCTAACCTGCCCCTTGCGGGCAATCTGATCACCCACCCACACCATTAGATCGCCCGCAAACCTGTCGTCAGATCACCTGCCAAGTGCATTGTTTACATCTGTTCTCTTCTCTAAACACCGACTAATTACCCATCAATCACCCATCAATCACCCCCTATCACCACCTGTCACTGTTACCCATCAGATTAGACCATAATCTGCCCCTTGTGGGCACCTAATCAACCGCCCACACGCTCAGATTGCCCTCAGACCCCCCCTTATCAATTCGCCAGTGCATTATTTACATCTGTTCTTCCCTGTAATAACCCACTGATCACCTGTCAATCACCTATCAATCACCCATCAATCACCCTCTGTCACTGCCACCCATCAATCACCCTCTGTCACTGTCACCCATCAATCAGCCTCTAACCTGCCCCTTGCGGGCAATCTGATCACCCACCCACACCATCCGATCGCCTGCAGACCCGCCATCAGATCACCTCCCAAGTGCATTGCATCTGTTCTCTCCTCTAAACACCCACTAATTACCCATCAATCACCCCCTGTCACCACCTGTCACTGCTACCCATCAGGTTAGACCCCTATGTGCCCCTAGGGCACCCAATCACCCGCCCACACCCTCAGACCCCAGCCCTGATCACCTCGCCAGTGCATTGCTTGCATCTATTCCCCCCACTAATCACACCTTGAGATACCCATCAATCACCTCCTGTCACCACCTGTCACCCCCTAGCACACCTACCCATCAGATCAGGCCCTAATTTGCCCCGTGTGGGCTCCTGATCACTCGGCCAAACCCTCAGATCCCCCTCAGACCCCCTTCCGATCACCTCCCCAGTGCATTGATTGCATCTATTTTCCCCTCTAACCACCCCCTGAGACACCCATCAATCACCTCCAGTCACCCCCCCCCCCCCCCTAGCACTCCTATCCATCAGATCAGGCCCAATACAACCTGTCATCTAAAAGGCCATCCTGCTTATGACCGGTTCCACAAAATTCGCCCCCTCATAGACCACCTGTCATCAAAATTTGCAGATGCTTATACCCCTGAACAGTCATTTTGAGACATTTGGTTTCCAGACTACTCATGGTTTTGGGCCCGTAAAATGCCAGGGCAGTATAGGAACCCCACAAGTGACCCCTTTTTAGAAAAAAGACACCCCAAGGTATTCTGTTAGGTGTATGACGATTTCATAGAAGATTTTATTTTTTGTCAAAAGTTAGCGGAAATTGATTTTTATAGTTTTTTCACAAAGTGTCATTTTTCACTAACTTGTGACAAAAAATAAAATCTTCTATGAACTCACCATACTCCTAGCGGAATACCTTGGGGTGTCTTCTTTCTAAAATTGGGTCACTTGTGGGGTTTCTATACTGCCCTGGCATTTTAGGGGCCCTAAACCGTGAGGAGTAGTCTAGAAAACAAACGCCTCAAAATGACCTGTGAATAGGATGTTGGGCCCCTTAGCGCACCTAGGCTGCAAAAAAGTGTCACACGTCATATCGCCGTACTCAGGAGAAGTAGTATAATGTGTTTTGGGGTGTATTTTTACACATACCCATGCTGGGTGGGAGAAATCTCTCTGTAAATGGACAATTGTGTGTAAAAAAAAATTAAAAAATTGTCACTTACAGAGATAGGACAGTTAGGCTGCAAAAAAGTGCCACACATGTGGTATTGCCGTACTCAGGAGAAGTAGTGTAATGTGTTTTGGGGTGTATTTTTACACATACCCATGCTGGGTGGGAGAAATATCTCTGTAAATGACAATTGTTTGATTTTTTTTTACACACAATTGTCCATTTACAGAGATATTTCTCCCACCCAGCATGGGTATGTGTAAAAATACACCACAAAACACATTATACTACTTCTCCTGAGTACAGCGATACCACATGTGTGGCACTTTTTTGCACCCTAAGTGCGCTAAGGGGCCCAAAGTCCAATGAGTACTTTAGGATTTCACAGGTCATTTTGCGACATTTGGTTTCAAGACTACTCCTCACGGTTTAGGGCCCCTAAATTGCCAGGGCAGTATAGGAACCCCACAAATGACCCCATTTTAGAAAAAAGACACCCAAAGGTATTCCGTTAGGAGTATGGTGAGTTCATAGAAGATTTTATTTTTTGTCACAAGTTAGCGGAAAATGACACTTTGTGAAAAAAAAAATTAAAATCAATTTCCGCTAACTTGTGACAAAAAATTAAATCTTCTATGAACTCACCATACTCCTAACAGAATACCTTTGGGTGTCTTCTTTCTACAATGGGGTCATTTGTGGGGTTCCTATACTGCCCTGGCATTTTAGGGGCCCTAAACCGCGAGGAGTAGTCTTGAAACCAAATGTCGCAAAATGACCTGTGAAATCCTAAAGGTACTCATTGGACTTTGGGCCCCTTAGCGCAGTTAGGGTGCAAAAAAGTGCCACACATGTGGTATCGCCGTACTCAGGAGAAGTAGTATAATTTGTTTTGGGGTGTATTTTTACACATACCCATGCTGTGTGGGAGAAATCTCTCTGTAAATGGACAATTGTGTGTAAAAAAAAATCAAAAAATTGTGATTTACAGAGATATTTCTCCCACCCAGCATGGGTATGTGTAAAAATACACCCCAAAACACATTATACTACTTCTCCTGAGTACGGCAATACCACATGTGTGGCACTTTTTTGCAGCCTAACTGCGCTAAGGGGCCCAAAGTCCAATGAGCACCTTTAGGCTTTACAGGGGTGCTTACAATTTAGCACCCCCAAAATGCCAAGACAGTAAACACACCCCACAAATGACCCCATTTTGGAAAGTAGACCCTTCAAGTTATTCAGAGAGGAGCATAGTGAGTCCGTGGCAGATTTCATTTTTTTTGTCGCAAGTTAGAAGAAATGGAAACTTTTGGGGGTTTTTTGTCACAAAGTGTCATTTTCCGCTAACTTGTGACAAAAAATAAAATCTTCTATGAACTCACCATGCCTCTCAGTGAATACTTTGGGATGTCTTCTTTCCAAAATGGGGTCATTTGGGGGTATTTATACTATCCTGGAATTTTAGCACCTCATGAAACATGACAGGTGGTCAGAAAAGTCAGTGATGCTTCAAAATGGGAAAATTCACTTTTGGCACCATAGTTTGTAAACGCTATAACTTTTACCCAATCCAATAAATATACGCTGAATGTTTTTTTTATTTTTATCAAAGACATGTAGCAGAATAACTTTTGCGCTCAAATGTATAGGAAATTTTACTTTATTTGAAAAATGTCAGCACAGAAAGTTAAAAAAGTCATTTTTTTGACAAAATGCATGTCTTTTTTTGATGAATATAATAAAAACTAAAACTCGCAGCAGCAATCAAATAGCACCAAAAGAAAGCTGTATTAGTGACAAGAAAAGAAGGTAAAATTCATTTAGGTGGTAGGTTGTATGACCGAGAAATAAACCGTGAAAGCCGCAGTGGTCTGAAAGGAGAAAAAGGCTCTGGTCCTTAAGGGGTAGAAAGACTGTGGTCCTCAAGTGGTTAAGCTCCAACCCTGGACCGGAATACAACCAGGATTCCCCGGCCATTACCTGTGGTCACTCACAATGGCAGATTTGCCCTCCATAAAAGATTCTCGCCTCCTTGAGGAGGAGACCAACCTGGTGAATCGCAGTGAAGGCACCATCAGACTTGCCCTCCATAACAGATTCTCGTTAAAGGATTTAAAGTTGATTCATTTCACATACACAGCAGGGCCTCGAAAGTCCTCTCGTATTGTTATTTTTGGTCACTACCTCGGGGCGGGCATGCCATGCCTGCTGCCTTCCTTGCCTGGATGTGTGGTGGTAGCCGTTTCTTAGGCTCCAACTCCGGAACGGAATAGAAACCGGATTCCCTGGCCATTACCCGTGGTCAGTCACCATGGTACTGAGAAACTAGTACCATCGAAAGTTTCACACAGTTGAATGAATGGCAGACTCCCTCGCCCTCCATATTCTTGGCAAATGCTTGTGAGTTGGTTTGTCTTCCGCTGGGTCAAGGGTCCATCTGACCACAGATGCCTGGTCTGCAAAGCACGGTCAGGGCAGGTACAGCATGGGTCTCAGGCTCCCACTTCGGACCGGAATCGAACCTTGATTCCCCGGCCATTACCCGTGGTGACAATGGCAGAATCTCCCTCCATACTGAACAGCAAATAGAAAATGTAATTTAAAAAAAAAATAGATGTAAGCTAAGCTTTAACAATAGTAGAAAAAGAACCATCTAAAGTTGATAAGGCAGTCAGACATTACCTGATATCACTGAGGAAGAGCAATCTCGCCATGTTGCGCACCAGTCCAGCACGGCCGTCACTACACAATCAGCTGTTTGCGGTGCGTTACACAGTGAGTTTGGTCTGTCAGTGTGAAGCAGTACACTAATTACACTACCTGATTGATGTATACACATGCAAGATGTTTTAAAGCACTTTAGGACTGCAATTTAGTATTCAATGTGATTTCTGCCCTTAAAACGCTGCTTTGCGTCAAATCCAGATTTTTCCCCGGGACTTTTGGCATGTATCCCACTGCGCCATGCCCCCCTCCAGGTGTTAGACCCCTTGAAACCTCTTTTCCATCATTTGTCTAGCCAGCATAATTTTTTCTGAATTTTTAAGTTCGCCTCTCCATTGAAGTCTATTGCGGTTCGCGAAAGTTCGCGCGAACCGAACTTTTGCGGTAGGTTTGTGAACCTAAAATCGGTGGTTCGGCCCATCTCTACTTGTGAGAGGCTGTTGGTGACTCTGAGGTAAAAAAAATAACCTGTGCAATGTAATGTTAGGCCTTCTCCTTCATGTACATACTCAGCAGCCGCTCCTTTTCATCCAGACCCCTCCCCCTGTAAAAAAATTTCCCAGGTGTTCAGTGGGCCTACCTTTCTCCAGTGTACAATTGGCTGTCATGTCAGGCCTTCTCCTTCATGTACATACTCATCAGCTGCTCAGTTTTTTTTTGTAATATCTATACAGTTTTTATTTGTTGGATATGTTGTGATGGAAATGTAATACTTACATAATCTTTCTGTATTTTAACTTGATGTAGATATCTGGCAACAGGAAATAGTTACAGTTCATTGCATTACGAATTCCGCCTTGGCAAAAGCACAATTCAGAATATTGTTCTGGATACGTGTAGGAAACTATGGATCCGATTGAAGCCCAAATACTTACGATTTCCTGATAAACAGAAATGGGAAGAGGTTGCCAAATTGTTTGAGCTGCGTTGTGAATTTCCACATTGTCTGGGAGCTATCGATGGCAAACATATTAGAATCATTTGTCCTCCCTGCAGTGGGAGTACGTTTTTTAATTATAAAAAAATATTTCTCATTCGTTCTACTTGCTGTTGCTGATGCAGATTACCGTTTCCTTTATGTGGACATTTACAGCAATTCCAACTTTGGAAGACTTTTACAGAGTGGCAGATTGGAATTGCCAGCACCAAGGCCCTTACCCAAAACTTCCTCCCCAAATGTACCCTATTTCTTCATAGGTTATGAAGCATTTGGTTTATCCAAGCACATATTGAGGCCTTATGCTCAACGTAATTTAAATGTAAAAAAAAGAAATTTTAATATGAGGTTGAGCAGGGCAAGAAGGATAGTCAAATGCACATTTGGAATAATGGCAGCCAAATGGAGAGCTTTTCTTGGTCCCTTGCAAATGTCACCTGAAAATGCAGTCATCCTTACCAAAGCTGCATGTGTGCTTCACAATTTTTGTTCGTGAAAAGGAGGGTGTCAACACTGACAATGGTGAAACAAGGATCCCAACAATGCAAATTAGAAATGCAGGACCAAGGCCAAACATGGACTCAATTTCTATGCATATTTTTTTTGCTGATTACCTTGTGAAAGAAGGGCGTAGTTTGCGTAATGGGATCAGATCCTAATTTGACATGTGATAAAAAAAAATATTGTGTGGCCACATCCAGTTTATGTAACCTTTCTTTGTGTCTAATGTACACTAAACATGTCCATCCGTAAGCTTCATATCTCCACTGCTCTCAGTACGAGATGTTCCACAGAAAGGTCATCCATCACAAATTTATGTGAAAAATATGCTTATTCATTTGTGGCGTTACAATGAAATAATTTTCATTTTACTAGCTTGATAAAATGTGGCTATGGTGGATACAGCTTTATAGCAACCACCACATCCTACTTATGACACACTTCTATATTGACAACTATGTCAATGTAATGATGTAACAAAGTTGCCAATTTTGTTTATTTGTCAATTTTTTGTGTTAGAGGGCATTTTTTAGTATACATACAAATAGGAGTAAATAGTTGCCCTCTGTGGGTGTTCTACACCACTACATTGTACTATAGCTACAATGTGCCTTCATAAAGTTTGGGATAATTTATTGAGTGTGTTTTCTCTCAAGTACTTCCTATTTTTTTTTTCATTTTACATTAACCTGCTAGTTTGTTCAGATCTTTTTAACGTTTGATTTGAAATTAATACAGTTATATAATGTGTTAACTGAAAATTGATGTGCATTTGCAATCCTTGTTGTGGTGCTGTCATTTTACTGCTCACAATTACACACCATTTGGTTAAACTTTTGTGTTTTGTTGCTAAACAGATAAACGTATATAAAAATGTTCATACCTATCAATCTATGTACATATACATATATGGATAGATAAACCTATCGCTGTCGGGATCCATCTGAAAATGGCGCCTGCGAATAATGGCGCACGGTGTTGCCGCTAATCACTATTTAACGTTAAAGCCTTATTGTTATTTAACGTTAAAGCCTTATTGTTATTTAGCGTTAACACACAGAACCCTCTCTGTACCTATCCCTAACCCCTAAACCCCCCCTGGTGGTGCCTAACCCTAACCACCCCCCTGGTGGTGCCTAACCCTAAGACCCCCCCGGTGGTGCCTAGCCCTAAGACCCCCCTGTTGGTGCCTAACCCTAAGACCCCCCGGTTGGTGCCTAACCCTAAGACCCGCCGGTTGGTGCCTAACCCTAAGACCCCCCTGGTGGTGCCTAACCCTAAGACCCCCCTGGTGGTGCCTAAACCTAAGACCCCCCTGGTGGTGCCTAAACCTAACCACCCCCCTGGTGGTGCCTAACCCTAAGACCCCCCGGGTGGTGGCGAACCCTAAGACCCCCCTGGTGGTGCCTAACCATCCCCCTGGTGGTGCCTAAGCCTAAGACCCCCCTGGTGGTGCCTAACCCTAACCACCCCCCTGGTGGTGCCTAACCCTAACCATCCCCCTGGTGGTGCCTAACCTTAAGACCCCCCTGGTCGTGCCTAACCACCCCCCTGGTGGTGCCTAACCCCTAAAACCTCCCTGGTGGTGCCTAACCCCTAAAACCTCCCTGGTGGTGCCTAACCCTAAGTCCCCCCAGTGGTGCCTAACCCTAACCTTGAAAGTGTTACATTAAATCCATTCACTGTTTTGCAGTTAAATAACGTCTGCAGTTTGGCTTATGTAGGGCGATATAGAAAAATAACGTTACTGTGGGCAATAACGTCTACTGTTTTGCAAATGAACGGCACTATTAATAAATTACGTTAGTGTGTGCCATTTTTCTTCTTTTTTCCCTGTGCGCCATTATTATGCATTACTAACGATAAATAGCGATAAGCGTATGTTTTTCAATGCGGCGCCATTTTTATGCATAGTCGCTGTGCGCCATTATGCACTGATCCGCGCTGTCTATATACACTAACATATATGTACGTGTGTATGCGTGCATGCGCATGCACACACACACACAGACAAACACACATACATGTACAGATAGATAGATAGATATAAGTCGGTTTTCTGTAAAAAAAAAAAAAGTTTAAGATTAATTTTTATCAATTTACAACTGTAATGCAATCAACCTTCAATACATGTACATAAGAGTAAGACACGAAGGTAACATAGGCAGTACCTTTTAATGAAAAATATAACAAACTTTACAATTTTAGTGCAGTTGTTCATAGCTTCCTTTTCACATATCAAAAATAGGGACAAGAAAAACATTTTTATGCATTAATACAACTCTGTAATGCCAAAGTGTTGTAAAGACCAACATATGTCATTTAAAGATAAGTGCAAACATTGCAAAGTAGTGCATTTATTAATATGTTAGCTACATCTATAACTTTCATCACCATACTTGGTGTAGTTTTATTGTTATTAAAAGGAGAAGTAAAACATTTTTATTTACTTGGTTATCTGTAACCCATGGCTTACAGGCAGACTGAAAACTCAGCTACGGTGCCTCATGGTCTCATACGCGTCAGAAGCTAACCTCACAAGGTTGGCGTCTTCTGAGCTCCATCCCATAGATCATGTGCTCTGGCTGACGTCATCATGAGTGTACTGCACATTTACAGTAGCTATGTGCATGCAAAGCACAGCCTCAATGATGTCAACCAGACCACGTGACCCGCACGTCATAGCACAGAAGAGGTCGACCTGGAAACACACCTGGCGAGGTTGGTTTCTGCATCTGATGGGCCACGGAGCAAACAGAGCTGTGGTATGTAATAGAGCGCTTACCAGAAGATGGAGGCCCAAGGTAATTGTTTTTGTGTGTTTTTTTCCCGGTTGCCTGGACATTTTGTTTAAAGGAATTGTCAGGCAAAAAAAATAAATAAATAATATTTTCACTTACCTGGGGCTTCTACCAGCCCCATGCAGCCATCCTGTGCCCTCATAGTCATTCACTGCTGCTCCAGTCCCCCCCCCCAAAAAAAAGTAGACGGGCAAAAAATGGGTGGCGCTACAACATGCGGCGTGCGGAGCGCCGCGGCAAAAAAATGGGCATGGCCATGACCGGATGAGGGCGGAGCTAACTGTAATTTGACGTGAACCCGGGTGAGAGTGATATGGAGGCTGCCATATTTATTTCCTTTTAAACAATACTAGTTGCCCTGCTGATCTATTTGGCTGCAGTAGTGAACTGAATCACACCAGAAACAAGCATGCTTGTTCAGGGTCTGTGGTTGAAAGAATTAGAGGCAGAGGACCAGCACGGCAGCAAGGCAACTGGTATTGCTTAAAAGGAGATAAATATGGCAGCCTCAATATTATTCTCACCTCGGGTTCCCTTTAAAAGTGCAACGCAAAGACAGTGGACCCAAGTTTTGGTGACCCTTTCCCCAGACAATTCACATAATTGTGCAGATCAGCAAAAACTCGGTATACAGAGGCGCCAGAGTAGAGTAAAACGTTTTAAAAACCGCTTAAAAGGAGAGGGGGATGTTAAGGTGGACTCACCTCCCTCTTACAAAAAAAGAAAACTCACTTGAGTCTCAATAAAATAGAATTGTCAAGTAATTTATTCAACTCCACAAATGCAACGCGTTTCGCGGGCGTGACCCCGCTTCCTCAGGCAAAATGGGAGCACAACTCAGTGGGTCAAGCAATAAGTTTGCTTCACAGAGGCGCTCAAACTTATTGCTTGACCCACTGAGTTGTGCTCCCATTTTTGCCTGAGGAAGCGGGGTCACGCCCGCGAAACGCGTTGCATTTGTGGAGTTGAATAAATTACTTGACAATTCTATTTTATTGAGACTCAAGTGAGTTTTCTTTTTTTGTAAGAGGGAGGTGAGTCCACCTTAACATCCCCCTCTCCTTTTAAGCGGTTTTTAAAACGTTTTACTCTACTCTGGCGCCTCTGTATACCGAGTTTTTGCTGATCTTCTAGTCCACCCTGGGTGGAGGGGTGCATCCCCATCTACTATCTACAGAGAGCGACTTCTTAACCTGAGTGGGGTCAGGTCCTAATGCTCCCCACCTGCATTTAAAGTGGTTGCCTATTGGTAACCCGTGTTTGTGAGTATATATATATATACAGAAAATTGTATTGAACTCTTCATTTTACCTGACAATACTGCACCATATTGGGCTCTCGATTCTCTTCTTGTTTTTAAGCATAATTGTGCAGGTTTTCTCAAGAAAATACACGTCATGTCTGCAGATTTGCCCAGAGAATACGTTCAATCATGTCTGCAGATTTGCCCAGAAAATACATGCAATCATGTCGGCAGATTTGCCCAGAAAATACATGCAATCATGTCTGCAGATTTGCCCAGAGAATACGTTCAATCATGTCGGCAGATTTGCCCAGAAAATACATGCAATCATGTCGGCAGATTTGCCCAGAAAATACATGCAATCATGTCGGCAGTTTTGCCCAGAAAATACATTCAATCATGTCGGCAGATTTGCCCAGAAAATACATGCAATCATGTAGCAGATTTGACCAGAAAATACATGCAATCGTGTGGCAGACCTGTCCAGAAAACACTTCAATCGTGTAGCAGACCTGGCCAGAACATAAACGCTACCCCTGGCTGCTAATATAAATTAAAAAAAAAAACATTTACTCACCTGCAGCAGAGCTCCTGTTCCGGCCTCCGTCCAGTGCGCAGCTCCCACGATCCTCTGCAGCCAGCAACTCCCAAAGTCTCCAGAGCAGGGCTTCGGACATTTTACTATAGCCCTGCTCTGCCGCTGCGGTGAACTGATACGGCATGCCGAAAGTCAGTTCACGCTGGGGGGTGCTTGGAGAATTTTAAGGGGTGCTTCAGCACCCAAAGCACCCCCCCCCCCCGGTGCTGCCACTGCCCCCAGTATAGGTAGCTAGCAGTTGCTCCCAGTATAGGTAGCTAGTTGCCCCCAGTGAAGGTTGTATAGTTGCCCCAATATAGCTAGTATAGTTGCCCCCAGGATAGGCAGCATAGCTGCTGCCCCCAGTGTAGCTAGTATAGTGGCCCCCGTACAGCTGCCCTCCAGTATAGCTAGTATAGTGGCCCCCATAGTTGCCCCAGTATAGCTAGTATAGTGGCCCACAGTTTAGATAGTATAGTTGCCTCCATTGTAGCTGGTATGGTGCCTCCCCCCCCCCCAGTATAGGTAATATAGTGGCCCCCATAGATGCCCCCAGTGTAGCTAGTATAGTGGCCCCCCCGTTTAGCTGCCCCCAGTATAGTGGCCCCCAGTATAGCTAGTATAGTGGCCCCCAGTTTAGGTAGAATAGTGGCCCCCAGTTTAGGTAGTATAGTGCTCCCCCCCCGTGTAGCTAGAAGGAGGGGTGACAGCAGGGATAGCGGCGGGGAGGGGGGAAATATCCCCCCCCTCCCTCACCTGGGTCCCCTCCTTCTGCCTCTCTTCTCTCCCCAAAAATGCGGGCAGCGGGCCGGGGGCAGTGGGCAGCAAGCAGGCGTAGTATTCTCCGCGCCAGCCTGCTCGCTGCCCACTGCCCCCGGCTCGCTGCCCGCATTTTTGGGGGGAGAAGAGAGGCAGAAGGAGGGGGACCCAGGTGAGGGAGGGGGGGGGGATATTTCCCCCCTCCCCGCCGCTATCCCTGCTGTCACCCCTCCTCCTAGCGCTGCTCTTCCCCTCCTTAGTCAGGTGTAGGGGGGTCGTGGCGACACCCCCTGGCTGTCTGGCACCCGGTGCGCCACGCCCCCCTGCGCCCTTAGGTAGGAACGCTACTGGCGGGAATGCTAAAAAATGTACATAATGCGGTCTGCCGAACCCGAGGTCGGCAAAAACGAAAGTAGATGGCGGCAGGGGGAATTTTTTGTTTTGCCTGATAATCAGCCAATACAAAGTATAGATGTATAGTGCAAGATTAATCAGTAAACAACCATTCCTGTTTGAAATTACATCCAATATTACCGTATTCAAAATTATATTGCAACCTTCCTTGAAATTATACATTCTCCTGTAATAGCAAGAAACACAAAAAACAACATAAAAGTAAACCTTCAACATTAAGTAATCTTAGTGCAGTCTTGATATAAATATCAGACATATTCTTAATAACTACCTCCATAACCTCTTCGGATACAGTGATCAATGCTGTACACATGTACAGTAGGTTGCAAAAGTATTCGGCCCCCTTGAAGTTTTACACATTTTGTCATATTACTGCCACAAACATGAATCAATTTTATTGGAATTCCACATGAAAGACCAACACAAAGTGGTGTACACATGAGAAGTGGAACGAAAATCATACATGATTCCAAACATTTTTTTACAAACAAATAACTGCTAAGTGGTGTGTGCATAATTATTCGGCCCCCTTTGATCTGAGTGCAGTCAGTTGCCTATAGACATTGCCTGATGAGTGCTAATGACTAAATAAAGTGCACCTGTGTGTAATCTAATGTCAGTACAAATACAGCTGCTCTGTGAGGGCCTCAGAGGTTGTCTAAGAGAATATTGGGAGCAACAACACCGTGAAGTCCAAAGAACACACAAGACAGGTCCAAGACAGGTCAGGGATCAAGTTATTGAGACATTTAAAGCAGGCTTAGGCTACAAAATGATTTCCAAAGCCTTGAACATCCCAAGGAGCACTCAGAAATGGAATGAGTATGGCACAACTGTAAACCTACCAAGACAAGGCCGTCCACCTAAACTCACAGGCCGAACAAGGAGAGCGCAGATCAGAAATGCAGTCAAGAGGCCCATGGTGACTCTGGATGAGCTGCAGAGATCTACAGCTCAGGTGGAAGACTCTGTCCATAGGACCAGTGGTGCTCACCGCCAGGTCGTGATCACGCTTACGCGTGGATTCACGACCATTTTGACGCATTCCGCCTCGGACACGAAAATCCGTGAATAGATTTTCAACCACGAAAATCTACTTCGGCTTCGCGTGAATGCGGACAGAAATCCGCATTCACGCTCGTGAAACCCGGTGCTGAAGTCGTGGTTTGCGGAAGTGACACATTGCAGGCCAATCAGAGTGCCCCAGCCAGGCCCTAGCAACCAATCACAGGAGGGGAGCTATGCCCTCCCCTCCTGAATATAAAGCGGCGGCCATGATGGAAAAGCTCTGTCCTTGCTAGACTGTGGTGCTGAGAGGATTATCTCCAGGCCATTGTTGTTTGAGCAAGTGCATTTATTGTGTTAAAAACAAAGCGTTTTTTTTGCTAACACTGCTCTTATACTGTACACAGTTAGCTAGTCAGTGAGTGATTGCTGTAGTTAGTTGTAGTAAGTGTAGTGTAGTGGGAGTGTGGGAGTCTAGTGATTATTTAACTGTGTGTAGTGCTGTGCAGGCAGGTTCAGTGCTGCAGTGTAGTGGGAGTGGGGATTATCTGTGTGTAGAGTGCAGGCAGGCAGGTTAGTGCAGCTGCAGTGTTCACTTGTATATTCCACTGACAGTTATACACTTGTACTATTTGCAGGCAGCCAGTCACACCGCCGGCGCCGCCACTCTCTGCCAGCGCTGTTCATTCATTCTGTCAGTGACCTTGTGCCATGCCCAGTGCCCACTGCTCGCTCGCTCACTGGCATATGAGCATCTCGTTACACAGTGTGACATCCTTGTGTGCCAACTGCATCCTTCAGTGACCTAGTTGTATATCCAGTGCCCACTGCTGTGCCCACTGCATCCTTCAGTGACCTTGTACTGTGGCCACTGCATCCTTCAGTGACCTAGTTGTATATCCAGTGGCCACTGCTGTGCCCACTGCATCCTTCAGTGACCTTGTACTGTGTCCACTGCATCCTTCAGTGACCTTGTACTGTGCCCACTGCATCCTTCAGTGACCTAGTTGTATATCCAGTGGCCACTGCTGTGCCCACTGCATCCTTCAGTGACCTTGTACTGTGCCCACTGCATCCTTCAGTGACCTTGTACTGTGCCCACTGCATCCTTCAGTGACCTAGTTGTATATCCAGTGCCCACTGCTGTGCCCACTGCATCCTTCAGTGACCTTGTACTGTGGCCACTGCATCCTTCAGTGACCTAGTTGTATATCCAGTGCCCACTGCTGTGCCCACTGCTGTGCCCACTGCATCCTTCAGTGACCTTGTACTGTGCCCACTGCATCCTTCAGTGACATTGTACTGTGCCCACTGCATCCTTCAGTGACCTAGTTGTATATCCAGTGCCCACTGCTGTGCCCACTGCATCCTTCAGTGACCTTGTACTGTGGCCACTGCATCCTTCAGTGACCTAGTTGTATATCCAGTGCCCACTGCTGTGCCCACTGCATCCTTCAGTGACCTTGTACTGTGCCCACTGCATCCTTCAGTGACCTTGTACTGTGCCCACTGCATCCAGTGATTCATTACTAGCAACATGTCTGGCAGGGTTTCGCGGGGTGAGAGGAAAGGGAGTTCAATTGCCTCAGCCACTTCTGGGACTGCTCCACGTCCAGGGAGAGGACGCCCAGCTGTACGTGGTCGTGATGCAGCAGAAAGGGGGGCAGCAAAGCCTGGGCCGAGTCAGCGGACGCCATTGTCCAAATATTTTAAAGAGAATCTGTATTGTTAAAATCGCTCAAAAGTAAACATACCAATGCGTTAGGGGACATCTCCTATTACCCTCTGTCACAATTTCGCCGCTCCTCGCCGCATTAAAAGTGGTTAAAACAGTTTTTAAAAGTTTGTTTGTAAACAAACAAAATGGCCACCAAAACAGGAAGTAGGTTGATGTACAGTATGTCTACACATAGAAAATACATCCATACATAAGCAGGCTGTATACAGCATTCCTTTTGAATCTCAAGAGATCATTTGTGTGTTTCTTTCCCCCATGCACTGAAGTTTCAGGCTGCTCTTTTCTTCCTGCAAACAGCTTTGCCCTTGTTTGTAATTCCTCAGTATGTGAAAGCCCAGCCAGCTCAGAGGACGATTTATCCAGCTGATTAGAGCAGCTTCTCTCTTCTCTCGTATCTAAATAACACACAGGCAGTATGCATAGAGGGGCCAGGAAGGGTGAGTTCATAGCAGAACCACAACACTGAAGAACTTGGCAGCCTTCCAGACACAGGCCGACAAGTCTGACAGGGGAAAGATACATTGATTTATTACAGAGACTGTCATAGTAGAAAGTGCTGCAGTTAGCCAGAACACATTAGAATAGCTTTTGGAACATGTAGGATGATTAAAAACAGGATGCAATTTTTGTTACAGAGTCTCTTTAAAGTTTCTGGTCCCCGTGTGGTGGTTGAGCAAATGGAACCTGACGTACTCATGGACATCATGACTTCCTCCCAGACCTCTACTGTGAGCACCACTCCAAGCAGTAGCAGCAGCAGCCAACATCCCACGCTTGTTGTGACATCCACCCCAGCACCCACTGGTCAGCAGCCCTCCCAGGATGACAGCGTTCTGTCCCTCAGTCCGGCATCTGGGAACCTGCTGATGCAAGAAGCTCAGGACTTACTGTGGACTGATGTGGCAGAGATTGAGATCGGGCCACAATCACAAGCGTTGTTGAGTTCTGGTGATGAAGAAGAGGGGTCTGTGTCTGGGGATGTAGGGACAGAAGAGGAGGCGGGGGAGTCAGAGGAAGAGCTGGATTATGATGATGCTGCTGATGATGACGACGTTGTGGACCCTAACTATGTGCAGCCTGCTGAGTCCGTGGAAGAATGGTCAGAGGCAGAGCAGGATGATGAGTCACCTCGGCCTAGGCAAGGATATCGCCAAATGTCAGGCAGGGGCAGGGGCATCGGCAGCAGTGGGCGTGGAGGAAGTAGACAGGACACTGCTTCAGCCGGCACCACCACCATGCAACCCCCGGCAACTACTACCACACATTGCTCCTCTGCACCCTCTGCTAGTGGGGGCCGCAGTAAATTAAAGTCACCAGTGTGGGATTGCTTTGAGGAATGTACTGATGACAAAAGGTATTCGGTGTGCAGGTTATGCAGCAAAAGATTGAGCCGTGGGAAAAGTCTGAGCAAGATGGGTACCTCATCCCTCCAGGGCCACCTGAGAAGCCGCCACTGCCGCGAGTATGCGGACTTTAAGAGGAAGCAGGCACTGCTGGCAGGGGTTCCTGAGAGCAGAAGGCCCACCAGCGCAGCAGCATCCTCCCTCCCTCAGAGTCATGAATCCCCCACAGCAGCAGCAGCAGTAGTAGCACACAAGCGCTCTTCCACCTCGGCTGCTCAGGACACAGACATTGAGGCTGGCAGCCAGTGTTCGTCTCTCTCCTCTGTCTCCCCTGCATCCCAGCGTCGTCAGACCCTGCTGAGCGACACCTTTCAGGGTCTGACCAAGCCTCTGCCTCCAAGCCACAGGCAGATCCGCAAACTAAATGGCTTGCTGGCCCGGGCCATGGCATCACAGCTGCTTCCCTACTCCCTGGTGCAGGAGGGGAGCGCCATGCGGACGCTGCTCCAATTTGGCATCCCCGAGTGGCAAGTCCCCAGTCACGGCTATTTCAGCAGGAGCGCGATCCCAGCACTCCACAAGTTTGCGGTGGAAAACGTGGCCCGTTCCATGGACTACTCTGTGGGCAAGCGGGTCCACGTGACCATGGACTCGTGGAGTAGCAGATTTGGGACAGGTCGCTACCTGTCCTTTACGGCCCACTGGGTGACACTGATGGAAGGGAGGGAGGACAAGAGCGCATCAGCCCAGCTAGTGGTGCCACCACGCGGGATCAGGGGGGATGCAGAAGGGTCCTGTCACAACACTCCCTCAGCACCCGGAAAGCAAGCCCGCCTCGGCAGCAGCAGCGCCAAGCCTTGGCACTGCCAAGCCCTTTTAAAATTGGTGACCCTGGGGAAGGAGAGGCTTACGGCCACTAACGTCCTGGCCGCCCTCAGGAAGCAGGAGCGGAGGTGGCTGACCCCCAGAGGCCTGGAAGTGGAGTATGTGGCAGCCGATAACGGGGCCAACCTGGTGGCAGCAGTGCAGCAGGGAACACACATCCCCTGCTTGGCCCACGTGCTCAATCTTGTGGTGCAGCGCTTCTTGCGCACCTACCAGGGGATGAGCGAGCTGCTGCAGGATGCCCGGGCGGTGGTGCGCTTTTTCCGCCTGTCAGCCACTGCCTCTGCACTCTTGTCCACCTTACAGCAGCAGTATGGAAGGCCACAACACCGGCTGATCATCGACATGCCAGTTCGCTGGAATTCGACTCTGGCCATGTTGGAGCGGCTGTGTCAGCACAGGCTGGCTCTTAGGGCCTACATGCTAGACCCAAGTGTCCCCAGCAACCAGCAAGTCCCCATGATTACTGCCACTCAGTGGACACTGATGCAGCAAGTATGCCTGGTGCTGAGTCCCTTCCTGGAGGCAACCAAGATGGTCAGTGAGGAGCGGGCCTCTGTGTGCCAGTGGGTGCCCTTGGTTTGTCTACTGGAGCAGGCAATGGACAATTTAATTGAGCGTGGGGATGAAGCCCTGAGGCAGTTGGAAGAACAGGAGCAGATGGCAGCACAGTCCAGCTCAGAGGAGGGCTCACAGCAGGTAATGGAAGAGTTGGAGGTCCCTAACCTGAATGAGGAGGAGGAGGAGGAGCAGAGTGCAGCAGGCGTTGTACGTGGATGGCGGTTTGAGGAGGACAACGACATGGCACAGGAAGAGGACAGGCATGCGTTATGGGAGAATGGCGAGGACGAGGAAGATCTTGCTGGCAGGGCCCACTTGTTTCCCATGGCTGTGCACATGTTGCGCTGCCTTCGCAGGGACCCCCGGGTGATCCAGATGCGTTCAAGGGAGGACATCTGGATTACCTTGATGCTTGATCCCCGTCTGAAGGGGAAGCTGGGAGACTTAATGACGCCATCCACCACCGAGCAACGCACAAGGGAGTTGAAGGAGGCCCTTGTGCGCAGACTACTGGAAGCATTCCCCCAGCCTTCCACCCCCACTGTAACTGCTCTGCCAAGCCAGCAAGAGGTGCCTGCCATTGTCACTAGCAGCACAACAACAACCACCAGCAGAGCCTAAGCAAGAGCCTGTATGCAGTGCAGCAGCCCAGAACAGAGGTGCCCGCCACAGCATCCACCACCAACCAGCACAAGCAACGACTGACCACCATGGTGTCTGACTATATGGGGTCATCCAGCAGGCTCAATGACACCGACAGCCCCGTGGACCCCTTGGAGTACTGGGTCAAGAGACTGGACTTCTGGAGCGAGCTTTCCCAGTACGCCCTGGAACTCCTATCCTGCCCTCCTTCCAGTGTCCTCTCAGAGAGATGCTTTAGTGCGGCCGGTGGCGTGGTCACAGAGAAGCGCTCTCAGCTCTCCCACGCCTCTGTGGACAAACTCACCTTCCTGAAAATCAACCAGGCTTGGGTGGAAGGTGAGTTCCTGGCCCCTATTGTCGGACACAGGGGGACATGAAGTGGCTGCTGCATGTGCTGTTGTTAACTATGCCTGCCTTTATAAAGACATTTACTACCTGCCTAGTGCCTACCTTGGTTAATTTTTTGGTGTTATGGTACTACTACCAGTAAGTTGCCATGGTCCTCCTTCTGAGCTGCTGAACTGACCGCCCGCTTTGTCCTCCTGACTCAGTCGCTACTACACTCTGCGTTCACACTGCCCGGGTCGCCGGGTGCATTTAATTTTTTGGCCAGCACTATGACGCTGTGCTACTACTACTTGATAGTGCATAGCTTAGCAAAAGTGACCCCAATAATAATAACCCCTTATACACTAAATAACAAAAACACGGACTGCTTCTTAACGTTGGATTAATATTTTATTAAGGCCAAAGCAGCCCTTCTTTCTTATTAACATAAATCTGTTGTATAAAACTATAATTCTTATTGTACAACAATACTGTACAAACAAATTAGGGGAAGAGCTCCGGGAAGACCATATTGGCATGCAGCCTGCAATCTGCCAGCCCCCGCCGCGTAAACCGGCTCAGGGACAGCTGCATGCCTTATCACCCTTTTCTTAGAAGACACCCTTCGTTACCTTCAAACCGAGATGGGAGGAACTTTAATTGTCCCACCATCCTAAATTGTAACCATTTCCGGAGCCCTACACCCTGCGGCTGCAATGACAACCACCACCACCAAGAACTTGTAACAACTCTCATAACCAAAAATTGGGGAGGGTGGGTGGGAAACGCGTCCTCTCTCCTCAATGCCCCCTGTGCGTCTGGCCTCTCCCCACCGACGTCACTTCCTCTTCCGCTCCACCCCTTCGATCCCCGCAATACACAGGCTCCCGGCCACGGCTAAGCTCAACCCCCCACCCTTTTACATTAACCCCTACACTTCCAAGCTAGCTCCTATCATGGGGGCCCTCCACTCCAGCGCTGCGCTTGGTTGTTACAGGCCATGCTTGATAGTGCATAGCTTAGCAAAAGTGACCCCAATAATAATAACCCCTTATACACTAAATAACAAAAACACGGACTGCTTCTTAACGTTGGATTAATATTTTATTAAGGTCAAAGCAGCCCTTCTTTCTTATTAACATAAATCTGTTGTATAAAACTATAATTCTTATTGTACAACAATACTGTACAAACAAATTAGGGGAAGAGCTCCGGGAAGACCATATTGGCATGCAGCCTGCAATCTGCCGGCCCCCGCCGCGTAAACCGGCTCAGGGACAGCTGCATGCCTTATCACCCTTTTCTTAGAAGACACCCTTCGTTACCTTCAAACCGAGATGGGAGGAACTTTAATTGTCCCACCATCCTAAATTGTAACCATTTCCGGAGCCCTACACCCTGCCAAACCCCACGGGCGTAAAACCTTACGCCCGTGAGGCCCAAATCTGTAGGGCCCTCTGAATCCCATCACTCAAGGCCAGGGTCCATAAATCAATCCCAATCTCATTGAGGTGAACCCCATCCTTATTCAAAAATGACCCAGTGTCGGACTCCAAGTCCAAGTGGCGAACTGCCACCCCCCCCGTTGTTAATAACAAAACGAGAGATTTCCCTATTAAGTTTTTTCCTAGCCCTGTTGACGCGGTCAACCGACCTGGCGAACCTCCAACTATTTCTGGCTATGACCTCAGACCATACTATAACCGTGGCCGGGAATTCGGACCTAATCGTTAAGAAATCACCTTTAATTTCCTTGATGATTTGCCTCGTAGTGCGAGAGGCCAAATCGTTGCCCCCCGCATGGAGAACTAATACATCCGGCGCTTTATCCCAGCTTACAAACTGGCGAAACTCCGGGAGGACTCTGGGCCACGTCATTCCCGGCACACCAATCCACCTGATACAAGCCTGGGATCTAGGGAAGCCCAACTGTCTCCCTTCTGGTCGTGCTCGCGCTCTCCTGGCACCTCGTGCCACGTATGAATGTCCTATGATCCAAACGAGAAGCGGGGGGCCATCTGCAAAAGAAAATAAAAGAAAAGAACACCAAAACCAAAAACCAACCGTCAATTAAACACATTTAACCAGCTGAGCGGTCTCGTCCAACACCGCCAGCGGCTGCCGCTCAGGCCCTGCTGGGCCGATTTGAATGAAATAAAAAGCAGCACACGCAGCCGGCACTTTGCCAGCCGCGTGTGCTGCCTGATCGCCGCCGCTCTGCGGCGATTCGCCGCGAGCAGCGGCGAAAGAGGGTCCCCCCAGCCGCCTGAGCCCAGCGTAGCCGGAACAAAAAGTTCCGGCCAGCGCTAAGGGCTGGATCGGAGGCGGCTGACGTCAGGACGTCGGCTGACGTCGATGACGTCACTCCGCTCGTCTCTATGGCGACGATATAAGCAAAACAAGGAAGGCCGCTCATTGCGGCCTTCCTTGTTTATTCTGGGCGCCGGAGGCGATCGGAAGATCGCCTCCGGAGCGCCCTCTAGTGGGCTTTCATGCAGCCAACTTTCAGTTGGCTGCATGAAATAGTTTTTTTTTTATTTAAAAAAAACCCTCCCGCAGCCACCCTGGCGATTTAATCAGAACGCCAGGGTGGTTAAACTAGGTGGGGTCGAACGTATGAACGAAATCTGGCAGACTCCCACCGTCCGATCCTTTTGATCAGACCTTCATCTAAGCCCCATCTGGCCGCTTCCGTCGCAGCTCCTATGCGAAAGGAGTGTGATGCAAATTCTAACGGGGAAACCCCCACCCTCTTCAGGCCTTTTCGCAGCACTGCTACAAATTGAAATTTAGTCAGGGGGGCCCCATCCAAATGACAAAGGAATGATGTGCAAAGATTTGGGCGCACCGCCGCGAACTGAGCCAGTGCTCTTACCGGGCAAATAGGGGACCCCGCTATACTCTGCAAAGTGATCACCCTCCCCTTCCCTACCTGATCGGTTTTTGACCGGCGTAGAAAAATCTCTACCGATCTTTCCAACACCACAACCTCTTTCTCCAATATCCCTGTCGCTGTCACTTTGTTAGGACTAACCAATTCGCTAATGCGAAAGGCCCCAAAGAAGGCTAGCACAAAAGCTGCTTTAAACAATATCGCTTCAAATTCCGAGCTGCAAATATCCGGTAATACTAAAACAAGGGTAGTGAGGAGTTCGAATGTGATAGGACGACGAGTGTCTCTCCTCACCGGGTTTTTTCGAAAACCCCGCAGCGCAAGTTTTACTCTGAAATCTTTGGTAATGTCCACTTCCCCCCTTATTTTAAACAAAAACGCCAGCGCGGTCATCTTCTTGGCCATAGCCGGGGGTGATACCCCCGCCGTGCCATTCTCTACCATAAAGTGAAGAAGCTGACACAACTTGTCTGCCCCTGGCGATGACCAGCCCTCCTGAGCCGACAGCTTATCCCACTGCTCCCACACTGACGAGTAATATGACCAAGTTCCATCAGCCAAGGCCTGCGACATCCAGTCCTCTATCTTGCAAAGGGGATCTCCCATAATTCCTGTGGGCAACGAATTCCGGATTGCGCTGCTCCAGGGACGAGACTCCTGAACCGTTGCCACTGAAATCGAGAAAGCGCATCTGCTACGTCATTCTCGGTTCCAGGCAGATGGGCCGCATATATAAACATATTTTGCCGTAAGCATAGCAAAACCAAATGTCGCAACAGCCGGATCACCGGTGGCGAAGATGCTGACACCTGGTTGATAGCCATGACCACCCCCAAATTATCACAGTTAAATTTTATTCGCTTGTTAGACAAGCGAGGACCCCAAATTGAAACCGATACCACTATTGGGAACAACTCAAGGAGTAACAGATTCCGCGTGAACCCTGCCTGTTTCCAATCCTCCGGCCATTCCGCTGCACTCCAATCTCCCGCGAAGAACGCCCCGTAACCGTGAGCACCCGATGCGTCGGTAAAGAGTTCCAGATCGTGATTCTGGATGGTCTCGTCCAACCATACCGACCGGCCGTTATACTCGGAAAGAAAGGCCTGCCACATGCGCAGGTCATCTTTGTGTTCCCTACGAAGGCGCACCCGATGGTGTGGGGAAGAAACCCCGGCGGTTGCCAAGGCTAACTTTCTACAGAGGATTCGGCCCATCGGGATAATTCTGCAGGCAAAATTGAGTTTCCCAAGCAGCGACTGCAGCGTGCGCAGCAAGATCTTTCTCTGCGACAATGCTACTGCAATGGCCCCTTGCAAATCCTCAATCTTGTCTGGCGGCAACCGACATTCCATTGCTATGGAATCTATTGTAATGCCTAAAAATTTAATTTCAGTCTGGGGCCCTTCCGTTTTTTCCTCCGCTAAAGGAATTCCAAAGCTTGCGCAAATCTGACGCATAGTCGCCAACAGGTACTCGCATGTGGAAGAGTCACCCTTGCCCATAAAAAGGAAGTCGTCCAGGTAGTGTATGACTGAACTACACCCGGACTCCTCCTTTACCACCCATTCTACAAATGAACTAAATTTTTCGAAATAGGAGCAGGAGATGGAACAGCCCATGGGCAAACAGCAATCTATGTAATATTTATTATTCCAAAAACAGCCCAAAAGATGGAAACTGTCTTTGTGAACTGGAAGCAAACGGAAGGCTGACTCTACATCGGTCTTTGCCAGTAGGGCACCCTGGCCCAGGCGCCTGACCCACCTCACCGCCACGTCAAATGACGTGTAGGCTACTGCCGCATCCCCAGGGTCAATACCATCATTAACGGACCTACCCCTGGGATGAGACAAGTGGTGGATAAGGCAAAAGGACCCGTGCTCCTTTTTTGGCACAATACCTAACGGGGAGACTATCAAATCCTCTAACGGAGGAACAATGAACGGCCCGGACATCCGGCCAAGCCTCACTTCCTTATCCAATTTTGCGGACACAACTTCTGGATGGGCGGTTGCCGATTGTAAATTTCGAAAGGGCGGGGAGGGACGGAAGGCCCCCGTACTAGGAATCTGAAACCCCTCTGCAAACCCCTTACGTAAAAATTTCGCCGCCTCAGTATCTGGGTATCTATTTAGGTGCCCCTCCATCCTTTGAAGCATCACTGGGGTCTTCCCTTTTTCCGGAAGGCTCTCCACTCCTGCTCCTATTCTGCTTATAGCAACGAGACCCTGAATGTCCACCACCGCAGTGGGCACATTCGTGCTTAAAACGGCAGGAAGTGCCGAATTTACAGGTGCTGTCATTAAATTTCCAGCATACACCTGGGCGCTTGTGGGCCAGCTGCCCCGAACTACTGTAGTTGCTGGCCCCCCCTTGAAAGGACTGAGATCCTTTACTGGCCGGGATCATAAGTTTCATCCAAAGAATAACATCCTTATGATCCGAGCGAATCTCCGGGCGTACAGCTTTTCGTTGGCGAAATTCCTCATCATAACGGAGCCAAGAATTGCCTCCATATGATCTATGCGCTTCTGCTATGCTATCCTGATAGCCAAACAACGCCGAACAACATTCGGGTTGTTTTTCCCCTATTACGCTTGCCAAAATGGCGAACGCTTGCGACCAATTCTGGTGTGTGCGCGGAATAAGCCTGTATCGCCTGCGCTCCTCATCTTCCTTCTTATTCTCGTCATGCTTTCCCCCGTCAAGGTTAAACTTGGAAAGCTGCAATAAAGAAAAAATTTCTACGTATTCACCCCTCCAAATTTTTTCTTTTACCTCCTTCTTTAAGTGCGTACCCAATGAGGCTTCGAGGCAAAGGTACAACTCGCTCTTTGCCGAGTCCGACAACCTCACTGACTCCACTTCGTTGCTGCCCGCCACGGCGGGCCCCGTTGACGTATTAGCTGCCACCACTGAGACTGCAGCCGGTACTGCTACCGGGGGCAAAGATGCCCCCAATTGTGCGGGGAGCATGGTGCTGGCCCCTGTTGACGGGGCTATGACCGCCGGAGCAACCCAGGCCGTCGTGGGGGATGCCAAATTACTGGCTCCCCCACCTTGAAGCGCATCCCTAATTCCCAACAATAATGTATTCATAAACGACAGAGCCGGCGACATGGAGATGTCGCTCTGAGGCTGGGCCACTACCAACCCACTCTGTGGAGCTATTATCGACCCGCCCAAACCCCCAACATAACTGGAAGTGAATAAGTAAGGCTTGTCTCACCTGGCTGCGCCGGACGTCCGTCCCGGCCAGCCGAAACCCTGGATCGCCCTGGATCCCCTCTGTCGCCCTCGTCTTCCGATTGGGATGAAGCCTCCTCGCTAGGCGATTCCGTGCCACGTCCCGAATGACTGGCAGAACTGGGGGTAGCCACGCCACTGTGCCCGCTTGAAGATCTGCTGCTGGGCGGTGGTGTCTGGCTCCGCACGCTCTGGTTGCGCGAGCCGCTACTCCCTCGGCTGCCCGATCTGCTGTCTTGAGGTTTTGCTCCAGCCGTTTTTTGGGCCGCCTTGCCACCTTTTCCTTTGGGCTTTGCTGTTTTTGTGTTGCGTCTGGCCTGCGCCTGGCTGGGCCCAGCTGTGTCCGCATGGACCGCAGCCTGCCCGGGTGAATCCTGAGGCCTGTTCTGGTTGGCAGCCTGTGATGATTGCGCTGTGCTGCTGAGGGGCGCTGGCGCGGGCTGAGGGGTCTCACTTGCTGTCCCTCCATGTGGCACAAGGTGTGCGGCCTCCCCTGATGACCCCGGTCTCTCTGTCCCCTTGTGTGACTGGCCCTTCCCCCTTTTGGATGGCCGCTTGGAAGAGGGAGCCGGCGGTGATTGTATGGGGCTCCCTGCCCGCCTGTTGGTGCGCGGTGACGCGGCCGGGCTCAGCCTATCTGGTGGTCGGGTCGCCCGGGAGCTGCTGCGGGCTGTTGGTCCGCCGGTTGTCATCGCGGACATCTGTATGGCAACCCACTGTGGCCCCCGGGCCTCTGCCTCGCTCCTTACCCGCTGGATGAGCTCCTCGATCGGGTCTGCCATGGCGCACTTTCCGCAGGAGAGAGGTGAAAAACGCGTCCTCTCTCCTCAATGCCCCCTGTGCGTCTGGCCTCTCCCCACCGACGTCACTTCCTCTTCCGCTCCACCCCTTCGATCCCCGCAATACACAGGCTCCCGGCCACGGCTAAGCTCAACCCCCCACCCTTTTACATTAACCCCTACACTTCCAAGCTAGCTCCTATCATGGGGGCCCTCCACTCCAGCGCTGCGCTTGGTTGTTACAGGCCATGCTGTGCTGCTGCTGCTGAACTGACCGCCCGCTTTGTCCTCCTGACTCAGTCGCTACTACACTCTGCGTTCACACTGCCCAGGTCACCGGGTGCATTTAATTTTTTGGCCAGCACTATGACGCTGTGCTACTACTACTGTGCTGCTGCTGCTGAACTGACCGCCCGCTTTGTCCTCCTGACTCAGTCGCTACTACACTCTGCGTTCACACTGCCCGGGTCACCGGGTGCATTTAATTTTTTGGCCAGCACTATGACGCTGTGCTACTACTACTGTGCTGCTGCTGCTGAACTGACCGCCCGCTTTGTCCTCCTGACTCAGTCGCTACTACACTCTGCGTTCACACTGCCCGGGTCACCGGGTACATTTAATTTTTTGGCCAGCACTATGACGCTGTGCTACTACTACTGTGCTGCTGCTGCTGAACTGACCACCCGCTTTGTCCTCCTGACTCAGTCGCTACTACACTCTGCGTTCACACTGCCCGGGTCACCGGGTGCATTTAATTTTTTTGGCCAGCACTATGACGCTGTGCTACTACTACTGTGCTGCTGCTGCTGCTGAACTGACCGCCCGCTTTGTCCTCCTGACTCAGTCGCTACTACACTCTGCGTTCACACTGCCCGGGTCGCCGGGTGCATTTAATTTTTTGGCCAGCACTATGACGCTGTGCTACTACTACTGTGCTGCTGCTGCTGAACTGACCGCCCGCTTTGTCCTCCTGACTCAGTCGCTACTACACTTTGCGTTCACACTGCCCGGGTCACCGGGTGCATTTAATTTTTTGGCCAGCACTATGACGCTGTGCTACTACTACTGTGCTGCTGCTGCTGAACTGACCGCCCACTTTGTCCTCCTGACTCAGTCGCTACTACACTCTGCGTTCACACTGCCCGGGTCACCGGGTGCATTTAATTTTTTGGCCAGCACTATGACGCTGTGCTACTACTACTGTGCTGCTGCTGCTGAACTGACCGCCCGCTTTGTCCTCCTGACTCAGTCACTACTACACTCTGCGTTCACACTGCCCGGGTCACCGGGTGCATTTAATTTTTTGGCCAGCACTATGACGCTGTGCTACTACTACTGTGCTGCTGCTGCTGCTGAACTGACCGCCCGCTTTGTCCTCCTGACTCAGTCGCTACTACACTCTGCGTTCACACTGCCCGGGTCACCGGGTGCATTTAATTTTTTGGCCAGCACTATGACGCTGTGCTACTACTACTGTGCTGCTGCTGCTGAACTGACCGCCCGCTTTGTCCTCCTGACTCAGTCGCTACTACACTCTGCGTTCACACTGCCCGGGTCACCGGGTACATTTAATTTTTTGGCCAGCACTATGACGCTGTGCTACTACTACTGTGCTGCTGCTGCTGAACTGACCGCCCGCTTTGTCCTCCTGACTCAGTCGCTACTACACTCTGCGTTCACACTGCCCGGGTCACCGGGTGCATTTAATTTTTTAGCCAGCACTATGACGCTGTGCTACTACTACTGTGCTGCTGCTGCTGAACTGACCGCCCGCTTTGTCCTCCTGACTCAGTCGCTACTACACTCTGCGTTCACACTGCCCGGGTCA
Source organism: Hyperolius riggenbachi (assembly GCF_040937935.1). Classification (NCBI taxonomy): domain Eukaryota; kingdom Metazoa; phylum Chordata; class Amphibia; order Anura; family Hyperoliidae; genus Hyperolius; species Hyperolius riggenbachi. Next base: position 191,593,670 of record NC_090651.1, on the reverse strand, counting down.
CCGGGTACATTTAATTTTTTGGCCAGCACTATGACGCTGTGCTACTACTACTGTGCTGCTGCTGCTGAACTGACCGCCCGCTTTGTCCTCCTGACTCAGTCGCTACTACACTCAGCGTTCACACTGCCCGGGTCACCGGGTGCATTTAATTTTTTGGCCAGCACTATGACGCTGTGCTACTACTACTGTGCTGCTGCTGCTGAACTGACCGCCCGCTTTGTCCTCCTGACTCAGTCGCTACTACACTCTGCGTTCACACTGCCCGGGTCGCCGGGTGCATTTAATTTTTTGGCCAGCACTATGACGCTGTGCTACTACTACTGTGCTGCTGCTGCTGAACTGACCGCCCGCTTTGTCCTCCTGACTCAGTCACTACTACACTCTGCGTTCACACTGCCCGGGTCACCGGGTGCATTTAATTTTTTGGCCAGCACTATGACGCTGTGCTACTACTACTGTGCTGCTGCTGCTGCTGAACTGACCGCCCGCTTTGTCCTCCTGACTCAGTCGCTACTACACTCTGCGTTCACACTGCCCGGGTCACCGGGTGCATTTAATTTTTTGGCCAGCACTATGACGCTGTGCTACTACTACTGTGCTGCTGCTGCTGAACTGACCGCCCGCTTTGTCCTCCTGACTCAGTCGCTACTACACTCTGCGTTCACACTGCCCGGGTCACCGGGTGCATTTAATTTTTTGGCCAGCACTATGACGCTGTGCTACTACTACTGTGCTGCTGCTGCTGAACTGACCGCCCGCTTTGTCCTCCTGACTCAGTCGCTACTACACTCTGCGTTCACACTGCCCGGGTCACCGGGTACATTTAATTTTTTGGCCAGCACTATGACGCTGTGCTACTACTACTGTGCTGCTGCTGCTGAACTGACCGCCCGCTTTGTCCTCCTGACTCAGTCGCTACTACACTCTGCGTTCACACTGCCCGGGTCACCGGGTGCATTTAATTTTTTGGCCAGCACTATGACGCTGTGCTACTACTACTGTGCTGCTGCTGCTGAACTGACCGCCCGCTTTGTCCTCCTGACTCAGTCGCTACTACACTCTGCGTTCACACTGCCCGGGTCGCCGGGTGCATTTCATTTTTTGGCCAGCACTATGACGCTGTGCTACTACTACTGTGCTGCTGCTGCTGAACTGACCGCCCGCTTTGTCCTCCTGACTCAGTCGCTACTACACTCTGCGTTCACACTGCCCGGGTCACCGGGTGCATTTAATTTTTTGGCCAGCACTATGACGCTGTGCTACTACTACTGTGCTGCTGCTGCTGAACTGACCGCCCGCTTTGTCCTCCTGACTCAGTCGCTACTACACTCTGCGTTCACACTGCCCGGGTCACCGGGTGCATTTAATTTTTTGGCCAGCACTATGACGCTGTGCTACTACTACTGTGCTGCTGCTGCTGAACTGACCGCCCGCTTTGTCCTCCTGACTCAGTCACTACTACACTCTGCGTTCACACTGCCCGGGTCACCGGGTACATTTAATTTTTTGGCCAGCACTATGACGCTGTGCTACTACTACTGTGCTGCTGCTGCTGCTGCTGAACTGACCGCCCGCTTTGTCCTCCTGACTCAGTCGCTACTACACTCTGCATTCACACTGCCCGGGTCACCGGGTGCATTTAATTTTTTGGCCAGCACTATGACGCTGTGCTACTACTACTGTGCTGCTGCTGCTGCTGAACTGACCGCCCGCTTTGTCCTCCTGACTCAGTCGCTACTACACTCTGCGTTCACACTGCCCGGGTCGCCGGGTGCATTTAATTTTTTGGCCAGCACTATGACGCTGTGCTACTACTACTGTGCTGCTGCTGCTGAACTGACCGCCCGCTTTGTCCTCCTGACTCAGTCGCTACTACACTCTGCGTTCACACTGCCCGGGTCACCGGGTGCATTTAATTTTTTGGCCAGCACTATGACGCTGTGCTACTACTACTGTGCTGCTGCTGCTGAACTGACCGCCCACTTTGTCCTCCTGACTCAGTCGCTACTACACTCTGCGTTCACACTGCCCGGGTCACCGGGTGCATTTAATTTTTTGGCCAGCACTATGACGCTGTGCTACTACTACTGTGCTGCTGCTGCTGAACTGACCGCCCGCTTTGTCCTCCTGACTCAGTCGCTACTACACTCTGCGTTCACACTGCCCGGGTCACCGGGTGCATTTAATTTTTTGGCCAGCACTATGACGCTGTGCTACTACTACTGTGCTGCTGCTGCTGCTGAACTGACCGCCCGCTTTGTCCTCCTGACTCAGTCGCTACTACACTCTGCGTTCACACTGCCCGGGTCACCGGGTGCATTTAATTTTTTGGCCAGCACTATGACGCTGTGCTACTACTACTGTTCTGCTGCTGCTGAACTGACCGCCCGCTTTGTCCTCCTGACTCAGTCGCTACTACACTCTGCGTTCACACTGCCCGGGTCACCGGGTACATTTAATTTTTTGGCCAGCACTATGACGCTGTGCTACTACTACTGTGCTGCTGCTGCTGAACTGACCGCCCGCTTTGTCCTCCTGACTCAGTCGCTACTACACTCTGCGTTCACACTGCCCGGGTCACCGGGTGCATTTAATTTTTTGGCCAGCACTATGACGCTGTGCTGCTACTACTACCACCAGTATGTTGCCGTGGTCCTTCTGTGCTGCTGAACTGACCGCCCGCATAGTCCTTCTCCTGACTCAGTCGCTACCACCACTGCACTCTGCGTTCACACTTCCCGTGTCCACTGACAACTCTGCTGCGATGTCATTGCTAATTGCTGCAAAAAAAACAACAACAACAAAATTACAAAAACCTCTCTGGAGCCTTTTTGCCGTCAGCCACTCATCCTCCTCCAGCGGTACCTTCGCCGCCAAGTGCCATTGGAACTCGCCTTCACCTCTTTGACTGCTTAACGCGTATATCCCTTTTTAAAACCACTTATTACCAATTAATAGCCCCATTTAAAGTGTTGATTTCACTTTAAAATCCATTTTCTCTAGAAAAAATTTTTTGGGGGGAATTTTTTATGTTGAAGTTATGTTGCCCCTTATCACCTCGATAATCCATGCTATTTGGGGGACTGTAGCATGTATGGGGGCTTTGTTATTAACGTTAAAAGAAAATCCGCCTCCGGGCGTGAATCCACGCGTGATTACGCCATTCACGGAAAAAAATCCGCGTGGTTGCGTGGACGCGACCGCAAATCCGCATGCGGCAGGGCCGAATGCGGATTTTTTTTTTCAACCACGCGGATTTCCGAATTCGTGGATGAGGCACATCCGAGCATCCCTACATAGGACAACTATTAGTCATGCACTGTGCAAAGTTGGCCTTTATGGAAGAGTGGCAAGAAAAAAGCATAAGATGTCCCGTTTGCAGTTTGCCACAAGCCATGTGGGGGACACAGCAACCATGTGGAAGAAGGTGCTCTGGTCAGATGAGACCAAAATGGAACTTTTTGGCCAAAATGCAAAACGCTATGTGTGGCAGAAAACTAACACTGCACATCACTCTGAACACACCATCCTCACTGTCAAATATGGTGGTGTCAGCATCATGCTCGGGGTGTGCATTTCTTCAGCAGGGACAGGGAAGCTGGTCAGAGTTGATGGGAAGATGGATGGAGCCAAATACAGGGTAAACTTGGAAGAAAACCTCTTGGAGACTGCAAAAGACTTGAGACTGGGGCGGAGGTTCACCTTCCAGCAGGACAATGACCCTAAACATAAAGCCAGGGCAACAATGGAATGGTTTAAAACAAAACATATCTATGTGTTAGAATGGCCCAATCAAAGTCCAGATCTAAATCCAATCGAGAATCTGTGGCAGGATCTGAAAACTGCTGTTCACAAACGCTGTCCATCTAATCTGACTGAGCTGGAGCTGTTTTGCAAAGAAGAATGGGCAAGGATTTCAGTCTCTAGATGCGCAAAGCTGGTAGAGACATACCCTAAAAGACTGGCAGCTGTAATTGCAGCAAAAGGTGGTTCTACAAAGTATTGACTCAGGGGGCCGAATAATTACGTACACCCCACTTTGCAGTTATTTATTTGTAAAAAATGTTTGGAATGATGTATGATTTTCGATCCACTTCTCACATGTACACCACTTTGTATTGGTCTTTCACGTGAACAGGGGCGCTCCTAGCTGCAGTCAATCTAGGCAACGGCTTGGAGCGGCAAGGGAAGGGGGAGCGCCGCTGCAGGGGGGAATTCTCCGGTACTACAGTCACCGTCTGTGACAACTTGGAGCCCTTCGTGGTTTGTTTACATGTTTAATAACGTGCTCCACCGCTGCTGCCGCCTCTGTGCATGCTCCCTGCAAATAGGCATGACCTAGCACGCTAGCCACCTCCCAGTCCCACCCTTTCCTCCTCCTCTAGTAGCCCGGCCGGCCCCCCTCACCATAGTAGCAGCCGCACGGGTACTCTGTTTACCTCGTGCGTGGTGCCGCCTCTAGCTCCGCCCCCCGCAAGCGTGACTCGCCGCTGCCGGAATCCGGATGCTAATTGCCGGTGTGACAGAAACTGTGCCAGTGCCATCCTGCTGAGCCCCCTGGCACTGCTACCAAGGAGGACTGATGGACAGCAGCTGGAGGGAGAGGAGAGCGAGTAGAACAGAAGGTGGGCGGCTGGCACAGCTCCAGACAGAGCGTCTGCACAGATCCTCCAACATCCTACAGTAACTATCTCCTTACTTCATTCACTGGCCAGCCCCCACTGCTGATTTCATCAAAGAGCTGCCAGAGGGTGTGACGTCATGAAATGCAGGATCAGAGCAACAGGTGGTGAGCGAAGATCTCTCTTATAAGTGTGTTATTATTGTGCTGCTGCTGCTGCTGCTGCTACTACTACTCCTCCTCTATGTGTGGTACAGTTATCTGCTTTTGCTGTGAACGTTATTAGCCTAGCCTCCTTAAAGGGAACCTAAACCGAGATGGATATGGATTTTTCCTTTTAAAATAATACCAGTTTCCTGACTCTCCTGCTGATCCTGTGTCTCTAATACTTTTAGCCACAGCCCCTGAACAAGCATGCAGATCAGGTGCTCTGACTGAAGTCAGACTGGATTAGCTGCATGCTTGTTTCAGGTTTGTGATTTAGTCACCACTGCAGCCAGAGAGATCAGCAGGACAGCCAGGCAACTGGTATTGTTTAAAAGGAAACATCCATATCCTTCTCAGTTTAGGTTCCCTTTAATATTCATGATGCAGCCACAACTTGTCATTCTGCTGGGAGGTAGTGTTGGATTTGTTGGTAAATTTACTATGAGATCTGTGTTGGAGTTGATCCATGATTAACACAAGGATTGCACAAGACCCCCGCCACCCCGGCAGCCGCTTCTTCAACCACATGCGCTCAGGCCGCCGCTACAGAGCTATTCCAACTAAAACTTCCAGACACAGGAACTCATTCTTCCCCCAAGCTGTGCTCCTTCTTAACTAGAGCATCCCCACTCAGATTGTCCTCGGAGCGTAGCGTCACGGTCACCTCGCATTACTGCCAAATGACATATAGGCCCCTACATCGGAAAGCTTGTTTCTATATTGTCTGTGTTTTTTTACTTTTTGCATTATGTCTGTTTCTTATTTCATGTAATGTGTTATGTCTAATGCCAATGTGTACCAAAAATAATTCTGAGTGCGGCATCCGTCACACTTAGCGAAATAAATCTGATTCTGATTCTGATTAAGTATCCTATGTTTAAGAATGATTTAAAATTTGCACTTGATCTGTTGGGGGCATGTTGTCTGTGTTTCACATGTGGGGGGCATATTATCTGCGTTTGATGTGAAGGGGACTTATCTGCGTATAACCTGCGGGGGGCATGGTATCTGCGTTTGACCTGTGGGGGACATGGTATCTGCGTATGACCTGCGGGGGACATGGTATCTGCGCTTGACCTGCGGGGGACATGGTATCTGTGTATGACCTGCGGGGGACATGGTATCTGCGTATGACCTGCGGGGGACATGGTGTCTGCGTATGACCTGCGGGGGACATGGTATTTGCGTATGACCTGCGGGGGACATGGTATCTGCGTTTGATGTACGGGGATCATGGTAACTGCGTTTAACCTGCAGGGGGACATGGTATCTGCGTTTGATGTGCGGGTGACATGGTAACTGCGTTTGATGTGCGGGGGACATGGTAACTGCGTTTGATGTGCGAGGGACATGGTAACTGCGTTTGATGTGAGGGGGACATGGTAACTGCGTTTGATGTTCAGGGGACATGGTAACTGCGTTTAACCTGCAGAGGGACATGGTATCTGCGTATGACCTGCGGGGGGACATGGTAACTGCGTTTGACCTGCAGGGGGACATGGTATCTGCGTTTGACCTGCAGGGGGACATGGTAACTGCGTTTGACCTGCAGGGGGACATGGTATCTGCGTTTGATGTGTGGGGGACATGGTAACTGCGTTTGATGTGCGGGGGGCATGGTAACTGCGTTTGAAAATGGCTAGAGGCACCCCTGCACGTGGAATTCCAATAAAATTGATGCATGTTTGTGGCAGTAATGTGACAAAATGTGGAAAACTTCAAGGGGGCCGAATACTTTTGCAAACCACTGTATCTTTCACCAACTTTGTGTTGAATACCTAAAGCCTTTTCTATTAACAGTGGTACAATAACTCAGGTCCATGAGACACAATTCACGACACCAGAAGATGCATATTTGGTGGCACAGCTACTGTTAAAGGGACTCCGAGCAGTGCAGAAACTATGGAAAGATGCATATCATTTTAAAGCTCTCTTTCTCCTTTTTCCAATAATATATAAACCGCCGACCTACGCCTTTTAGTTTTCGCTATTTTCGCGATTGAAATTGCTGCGACCGCTATTTTAATCGCGAAAATAGAGAAAACTAAAAGGCGTAGGGCGACGATTTAGGTGTCGCCAGAAAAAATGGGGAAAGAGAGCTTTAAAATGATATCCATCTTTCCATAGTTACATTGTATTACACAGGGCGACTTTTTCTGCTGAATGGAGCTGCTGACACTGGGGAAAGTGTCGTCCTGTGTAACACAAGTAACTATGGAAAGATGTATATCATTTTAAAGCTCTCTTTCTCCTCTTTCTGGCGACACCTAAATTGTCGCCCTACGCCTTTTAGTTTTCTCTATTTTCGCGATTGAAATCGCGGCCGTGGCAAATTCAATCGCGAAAATAGCGAAAACTAAAAGGAGTAGGGTGGTGGTTTATATATAATTGGAAAGAGGAGAAAGAGAGCTTTAAAATGATATGCATCTTTCCATAGTTTTTGCACTGCTCGGAGTCCCTTTAAGCTTCAATTGAGTACTAGAAGACCCAGCTTAGTGAACCAATTATTATTATTATTATTATTTTTTATTTATATAGCACCCACATCTTCCGTAGCGCTGTACATAGTACAAACAAATAATGGGGAACAAATATACATAAGAAATACAAGACACTGTACAGTCATGACATTGAATAGTGGGTGAGCCAGTGTGCCTTCAGTGCTGCCTATAGCAAATTATAGGCTTGTCTGAACAGGTGTGTTTTCAGAGTACGTTTGAAGGTTTCCAGACTCGTGGCATGACGAACCGGCTGAGGGAGAGAGTTCCAAAGGAAAAGGATAGCCCGTGAGAAGTCTTGGATGCGAGAGTGAGAGGAGGTGACTAGGCTGGAGGACAAAAGGGTCTCCTGTGAGGAACGGAGGGTCGGGTGGGGAGGTATCTGGAGATTAAAGAGGAAATGTATGGAGGCGATAGCTTGTGTAGAGCTTTGTATGCAACCGTGAGAAGTTTAAACTGGATCCTTTGGGCAACTGGTAACCAATGGAGGGATTGGCAGATAGGGGCTGCGTCAGAGGATCTAGAAGAGAGGTGGATGAGACGGGCTGCAGAGTTTAGTAGGGATTGGAGAGGTGCCAGTCTGCTTTTTGGTAGACCACAGAGTAGGGTGTTGCAGTAGTCGAGACGGGAGATGATTAGGGCATGCACAAGCATTTTAGTTGCTTCTTGTGAAAGGAAGGGACGGATTCTGGAAATGTTTTTGAGATGGAAGTAGCAGAAAGTAGTTAAAGGGTTATTATGTGGTTTAAAGGAGAGCTCAGAGTCCAGAGTTACCCCTAGGCAATGAGCTTTGGGGGTTGATGCTATTGGGGTGTTATCTACATTGATTGTGACAATGGGAGGTGGAACAGAGAGCGAAGGTGGAAATATCACAATCTCCGTTTTGCTCATATTGAGTTTAAAGGGGAACTGAAGAGAGAGGTATATGGAGGCTGTCCTGTTTATTTCCTTTTAATCAATACTAGTTGCCTGGCAGCCCTGCTGGTCTATTTCTCTGCAGTAGTATCTGATTAAAACCAGAAACAAGCATGCAGCTAGTCTTGTCAGATCAGACTTATAAGTCTGAACCACTGAAACACCTGATCTGCTGCATGCTTGTTCAGGGGCTATGGCTAATAGTATTAGAGGCAGAGGATCAGCAGGGCTGCCAGGCAACTGGTATTGTCTAAAAGGAAATAAACATGACAGCCTCCATATACCTCTCTCTTCAGTTCCCCTTTAACCACCCTGGCGTTCTGATTAAATCGCCAGGGTGGCTGCGGGAGGGTTTTTTTTAAATAAAAAAAAAACTATTTCATGCAGCCAACTGAAAGTTGGCTGCATGAAAGCCCACTAGAGGGCGCTCCGGAGGCGATCTTCCGATCGCCTCCGGCGCCCAGAATAAACAAGGAAGGCCGCAATGAGCGGCCTTCCTTGTTTTGCTTATATCGTCGCCATAGCGACGAGCGGAGTGACGTCATCGACGTCAGCCGACGTCCTGACGTCAGCCGCCTCCGATCCAGCCCTTAGCGCTGGCCGGAACTTTTTGTTCCGGCTACGCTGGGCTCAGGCGGCTAGGGGGGCCCTCTTTCGCCGCTGCTCGCGGCGAATCGCCGCAGAGCGGCGGCGATCAGGCAGCACACGCGGCTGGCAAAGTGCCGGCTGCGTGTGCTGCTTTTTATTTCGTTAAAATCGGCCCAGCAGGGCCTGAGCGGCAGCCGCTGGCGGTGTTGGACGAGCTGAGCTCGTCCAGACCGCTCAGCTGGTTAAGGAAGCGTGATGACATAAATGTAGATACAGCGGATAGACATTCTGGGACTTTTGATAGTAGTGTGGAGAGGTCTGGGGCAGAGCAATATATTTGGGTGTCATCAGCATAGAGGTGATATTGAAGCCCAAAAGAGCGTATTATTTGTCCCAGGCCATGGGTGTAAATGGAAAAGAGGAGGGGTCCAAGGACGGAGCCTTGTGGTACTCCCACAAACAGTGGGCACGGAGAGGAGTTGGTATTGGCATAGGAGACCATGAAAGAACGTCCAGACAGGTAAGAGTTGATCCAGGAGTGTGCTAGGCCCTTGATTCCCAGTGTTGAGAGGGTCTGGAGGAGTAGGGTATGATCAACCGTGTCTAATGCGGAGGACAGATCTAGGAGTATTAGTACCGAAAATCTGCCTTTGGATTTAGCAACTAGGTCATTGGCAACCTTAGTGAGAACAGTTTCTGTAGAGTGTTGAGGGCGGAAGCCAGACTGGAAGGTTCATCAACCTGAGCAGAAGTAGGACTGGGAGCTGACACAGGAGGACGAGAAAACGACCGAGATCTGCTGTGCTGGTGATAGCGGATCCTGCTGCATAATCCTACGCAGAATTACGGCCCTGACGGAGACTACGCAGTTTACGGACAGCAGTGGCAGCCATATCGGGATCATCATAAATGATAGCCATAGCCTCGAATAAATCTTTAACAGATTTTAGAGCCTCATGCTCAGGCGGTAAATTATAGATCCAGGTCTGTGAATCCCCCTGCAGGAGTGTTTTAACTAACGTCACCCTCTGATGCTCATTGCCTGAAGAAATGGGTCTTACTTCAAAGTATGACTGACAGCGACTCCTGAAATTGCGGAAATCGCTTCTATGACCTGAGAACTTCTCTGGCAATGGCATTTTTGGCTCAGTTACCAGGTGTGCCGGTGGAGCAGATTGTCCTGGCTGCTGTGGCTGCAGTCCGCGAACAGCCTGAGACAAACGGTCCAATTGCTGCTGCTGGTTGGTTACCGTATTGCTCAAATTAGCAACCGCCAGCGTGAGGGCTTGAACTTGTTTACAAAGTTCTTCCATCAATGTTTATGGTCTGTTGTAATGTAACGATCTGCTAGTGTGTGAGAGCACTAGCAGACAGACAAATATCGGACGTTCCCTAAAAGGGAAATGTCTTACAGACAGTGTCAGTAGAAGGCAGTACTGACACTGAGTACAGATCAAAAGAGTGGTCAAACAAATCAAGTCGGCAACAGATCAGATTGGTAAGGTACAAAATCGGCAGGCAAATACAATGTGAGTAATCAGGCAGAGGTCGGCAACAGATCAGATTGGCAGAAGTACAGAATCGGCAGGCAAATACAAAGTGAGTAATCAGGCAGAGGTCGGCAACAGATCAGATTGGCAGAGGTACAGAATCGGTAGGCAAAGAGAAGTCAGAGAAACAGGCAGAAGTCAAACACAGTATAATCAAAATATAACAAGCTGAGCTAGTATGGAATCCCCGGGGTCCTGCCGGTTCAAGCCACACACGGACTGACTAAGGTCTGAAGCCTTCACTGCGAAGTGTTAGCTACAACAGACAACGTGAGACTGACAGGATAAGGCTTAAAGGGACACTTAAGTAAAAAAAAATGAGTTTTACTCACCTGGGGCTTCCAATAGCCCCCTGCAGCTGTCCGGTGCCCTCGCCGTCTCCCTCCGATCCTCCTGGCCCCGCCGGCAGCCACTTCCTGTTTCGGTGACAGGAGCTGACAGGCTGGGGACGCGAGTGATTCTTCGCGTTCCTGGCCACAATAGCGCAATCTATGCTGCTATAGCATATATCATATACCATATAGCAGCATAGAGGGTGCTAATGTGTCTGGGAATGCAAAGAATTACTTGCGTCCCCAGCCTGTCAGCTCCTGTCACCGAAACAGGAAGTGGCTGCCGGCGGGGCCAGGAGGATCGGAGGGAGATGGTGAGGGCACCGGACAGCTGCAGGGGGCTATTGGAAGCCCTAGGTGAGTAAATCTCATTTTTTTTTGTTTGACTTAAGTGTCCCTTTAAGAAGCCTGGGGTGACAGAAAAGGCACACCCCCATGCTGTCAGCAAATCAGCATTTAGGGGTGGACCCATGCGTGTCAGCTGAACGGCTGTCAGCTGACATGCTTCCTAAGTGTATAAGAGGTGCGACGCCGTCAGCACGTGCGTCCACCCTGCTTCACTCCCTGTGCGTCATGCGGCTGGAGCCCGACTGACGAGCCGCTGACGTCCTCCACAACAATGCGGCCGTCCGACCTGGAAGTCGCGGGGACACTGTTGTTGGCTGAAGCAGAGGTAAGCTCCGCAGCCCTGACAGCTAATAAATGAACCAAAAGAAATACTACAGGAAAACTGATATATTTTGCTGCCTAACTGTGTGTTTGGAGGACACTCAGGGCACTATCTGCGTCTTGTCGCGGCACTTTTTTTTTTTTAACCATGTGTGCTTTGAGAATTGCACTCCTTTCTTTTTTTTCTTTTTTTTTTTTTTTTGGAGGGGAGGGGGGGGGGGGGGGATTAGTCTGTAAATAATCCACACCGGGTGTCAAATACCCTAGCTAAGCCACTGGAACTACAGTGGGATACAAAAGTTTGGGCAACCTTGTTAATCGTCATAATTTTCCTGTTTAAATCGTTGGGTGTTAAGACAAAAAATGTCAGTTAAATATATCATATAGGAGACACACACAGTGAAATTAAGTTTATTGGATTTACAGAAGGTGTGCAATGGAGATGGCCCGAACCTCCGATTTTAGGTTCGCGAACTTCCGCAAAAGGTTCGGTTCGCGCGAACTTTCGCGAACTGCAATACACTTTAACCACTTGCCGACCGCCTACTTCATATTGGCGGCGGCAAAGTGGCAGCCCCAGGACCACGTAACGCAGAATGGCGTCAGGTCCTGGGGCACTGTTTTGCCGGGGATCGCGCGCTGGGATGCGCGCGCATCCGCCGGCAATAGGCTCCGCCCACCCGCGACGTCAACCCGCCGGCCAATCGGAAGCGCCGGCTGGTTGTTAACCCGACGATCGCCGGATAGGAAGCGTATAATACGCTTTGTAATGTTTACAAAGTGTATTATACAGGCTGCCTCCTGCCCTGGTGTTCCCAGTGTCCGAGGCACCACCAGGGTAGGCTGCAGCCACCCTAGTCTGCACCCAAACACACTGATCTGCCCCCCCGCCCCCTGATCGCCCACAGCACCCCTCAGACCCCCCCTGCCCAGCTCCCAGACCACTGTTTGCACCCAATCACCCCCCTAATAACCCATCAATCACTCCCTGTCACTATCTGTCAATGCTATTTTTTTTAAACACCCCCCCTCCTCCCTGCCCCCTCCTGATCACTCCCCCCACCCCTCAGATTCTCCCCAGACCCCCCCCCCCCCCCCCTGTGTACTGTATGCATCTATCCCCCCTGATCACCTGTCAATCACCCGTCAATCACCCATCAATCACCCATCAATCACCCCCTGTCACTGCCACCCAACAATCAGCCCCTAACCTCCCCCTTGCGGGCAATCTGATCACCCACCCACACCAATAGATCGCCCGCAGATCCGACATCAGATCACATCCCAAATCCATTGTTTACATCTATTCTCTCCTCTAAACACCCACTAATTACCCATCAATCACCCCCTATCACCACCTGTCACTTTTACCTATCAGATCAGACCCTAATCTGCCCCTTGCGGGCACCCAATCACCCGCCCACACGCTCAGATTGCCCTCTGACCCCCCCCTTATCAATTCACCGGTGCATTAATTACATCTGTTCTTCCCTGTAATAACCCACTGATCACCTGTCAATCATTTGCCAATCACCTATCACCCATCAATCACCCCCTGTCACCCCCTGTCACTGCCACCCAACAATCGGCCCCTAACCTGCCCCTTGCGGGCAATCTGATCACCTACCCACACCATTAGATCGCCCGCAAACCCGCCATCAGATTACCTCCCAAATGTATTGTTTACCTATGTTATCTTCTCTAAACACCCACTAATTACCCATCAATCACCCCCTATCACCACCTGTCACTGTTACCTATCAGATCAGACCCTAATCTGCCCCTTGCGGGCACCCAATCACCCGCCCACATGCTCAGATTGCCCTCTGACCCCCCCTTATCAATTCACCAGTGCATTAATTACATCTGTTCTTCCCTGTAATAACCCACTGATCACCTGTCAATCACCGGCCAATCACCTATCACCCATCAATCACCCCCTGTCACTGCCATCCATCAATCAGCCCCTAACCTGCCCCTTGCGGGCAATCTGATCACCCACCCACACCATTAGATCGCCCGCAAACCCGCCGTCAGATTACCTCCCAAATGTATTGTTTACATATGTTATCTTCTCTAAACACCCACTAATTACCCATCAATCACCCCCTATCACCACCTGTCACTGTTACCTATCAGATCAGACCCTAATCTGCCCCTTGCGGGCACCCAATCACCCGCCCACATGCTCAGATTGCCCTCTGACCCCCCCTTATCAATTCGCCAGTGCATTAATTACATCTGTTCTTCCCTGTAATAACCCACTGATCACCTGTCAATCACCGGCCAATCACCTATCACCCATCAATCACCCCCTGTCACTGCCACCCATCAATCAGCCCCTGTCACTGCCACCCATCAATCACCCCCTGTCACTGCCACCCATCAATCAGTCCCTAACCTGCCCCTTGCGGGCAATCTGATCACCCACCCACACCATCCGATCACCTGCAGACCCGCAGTCAGATCACTTCCCAAGTGCATTGCATCTGTTCTCTCCTCTAAACACCCACTAATTACCCATCAATCACCCCCTGTCACTGCTACCCATCAGATTAGACCCCTATCTGCCCCTAGGGCACCCAATCACCCGCCCACACCCTCAGACCCCAGCCCTGATCACCTCGCCAGTGCATTACTTGCATCTTTTCCCCCCACTAATCATACCTTGAGACACCCATCAATCATCTCCTGTCACCCCCTAGCACACCTACCCATCAGATCAGGCCCTAATTTGCCCCGTCTGGGCTCCTGATCACTCGGCCAAACCCTCAGATCCCCCTCAGACCCCCTTCCGATCACCTCCCCAGTGCATTGAGTGCATCTATTTTCCCCTCTAATCACCCCCTGAGAAACCCATCAATCACCTCCTGTCACCCCCCTAGCACTCCTATCCATCAGATCAGGCCCAATACAACCTGTCATCTAAAAGGCCACCCTGCTTATGACCGGTTCCACAAAATTCGGCCCCTCATAGACCACCTGTCATCAAAATTTGCAGATGCTTATACCCCTGAACAGTCATTTTGAGACATTTGGTTTCCAGACTACTCACGGTTTTGGGCCCGTAAAATGCCAGGGCGGTATAGGAACCCCACAAGTGACCCCATTTTAGAAAAAAGACACCCCAAGGTATTCTGTTAGGTGTATGACGAGTTCATAGAAGATTTTATTTTTTGTCAAAAGTTAGCGGAAATTGATTTTTATTGTTTTTTTCACAAAGTGTCATTTTTCACTAACTTGTGACAAAAAATAAAATCTTCTATGAACTCGCCATACACCTAACGGAATACCTTGGGGTGTCTTCTTTCTAAAATGGGGTCACTTGTGGGGTTCCTATACTGCCCTGGCATTTTAGGGGCCCTAAACCGTGAGGAGTAGTCTAGAAAACAAATGCCTCAAAATGACCTGTGAATAGGACGTTGGGCCCCTTAGCGCACCTAGGCTGCAAAAAAAGTGTCACACATGTGGTATCGTAGTACTCAGGAGAAGTAGTATAATGTGTTTTGGGGTGTATTTTTACACATACCCATGCTGGGTGGGAGAAATCTCTCTGTAAATGGACAATGGCGATACCACATGTGTGGCACTTTTTTGCACCCTAACTGCACTAAGGGGCCCAAAGTCCAACGAGTACCTTTAGGATTTCACAGGTCATTTTTGTTTCAAGACTACTCCTCACGGTTTAGGGCCCCTAAAATGCCAGGGCAGTATAGGAACCCCACTAATGACCCCATTTTAGAAAGAAGACACCCCAAGGTATTCCGTTAGGAGTATGGTGAGTTCACAGAAGATTTTATTTTTTGCCACAAGTTAGCGGAAATTGATTTGAATTGTTTTTCTTCACAAAGTGTCATATTCCGCTAACTTGTGACAAAAAATAAAATCTTCTATGAACTCACCATACTCCTAACGGAATACCTTTGGGTGTCTTCTTTCTAGAATGGGGTCATTTGTGGGGTTCCTATACTGCCCTGGCATTTTAGGGGCCCTAAACCGTTTGGAATAGTCTTGAAACCAAATGTCGCAAAATGACCTGTGAAATCCTAAAGGTACTCATTGGACTTTGGGCCCCTTAGCGCAGTTAGGGTGCAAAAAAGTGCCACACATGTGGTACCGCTGTACTCAGGAGAAGTAATATAATGTGTTTTGGGGTGTATTTTTACACATACCCATGCTGCGTGGGAGAAATATCTCTGTAAATGACAATTGTTTGATTTTTTTTTTTTTTACACACAATTGTCCATTTACAGAGATATTTCTCCCACTCAGCATGGGTATGTGTAAAAATACACCCCAAAACACACTTTTTTGCACCCTAACTGCGCTAAGGGGCCCAAAGTCCAATGAGTACCTTTAGGATTTCACAGGTCATTTTTGTTTCAAGACTACTCCTCACGGTTTAGGGCCCCTAAAATGCCAGGGCAGTATAGGAACCCCACAAATGACCCCATTTTAGAAAGAAGACACCCCAAGGTATTCCGTTAGGAGTATGGTAAGTTCATAGAAGATTTTATTTTTTGTCACAAGTTAGCGGAAAATAACACTTTGTAAAAAAAATCACTTAAAATCAATTTCCGCTAACTTGTGACAAAAAATAAAATCTTCTATGAACTCACCATACTCCTAACGGAATACCTTGGGGTGTCTTTTTTCTAAAATGGGGTCATTTGTGGGGTTCCTATACTGCCCTGGCATTTTAGGGGCCCTAAACTGTGAGGAGTAGTCTTAAAAACAAATGTCTCAAAATGACCTGTGAAATCCTAAAGGTACTCATTGGACTTTGGGCCCCTTAGCGCAGTTAGGGTGCAAAAAAGTGCCACACATGTGGTATAGCCGTACTCAGGAGAAGTAGTACAATGTGTTTTGGGGTGTATTTTTACACAAACCCATGCTGAGTGGGAGAAATATCTCTGTAAATGGACAATTGTGTGTAAAAAAAAAATCAAACAATTGTCATTTACAGAGATATTTCTCCCACCCAGCATGGGTATGTGTAAAAATACACCCCAAAACACATTACACTACTTCTCCTGAGTACGGCAATACCACATGTGTGGCACTTTTTTGCAGCCTAACTGCGCTAAGGGGCCCAAAGTCCAATGAGCACCTTTAGGCTTTACAGGGGTGCTTACAATTTAGCACCCCCCAAAATGCCAGGACAGTAAACACACCCCACAAATGACCCCATTTTGGAAAGTAGACCCTTCAAAGTATTCAGAGAGGAGCATAGTGAGTCCGTGGCAGATTTCATTTTTTTTTGTCGCAAGTTAGAAGAAATGGAAAGTTTTTTTTTTTGTTTTTTTTTGTCACAAAGTGTCATTTTCCGCTAACTTGTGACAAAAAATAAAATCTTCTATGAACTCACCATGCCTCTCAGTGAATACTTTGGGATGTCTTCTTTCCAAAATGGGGTCATTTGGGGGGTATTTATACTATCCTGGAATTTTAGCACCTCATGAAACATGACAGGTGGGCAGAAAAGTCAGAGATGCTTGAAAATGGGAAAATTCACTTTTGGCACCATAGTTTGTAAACGCTATAACTTTTACCCAATCCAATAAATATACACTGAATGGTTTTTTTTTTATCAAAGACATGTAGCAGAATAACTTTTGCGCTCAAATGTATAGGAAATTTTACTTTATTTGAGAAATGTCAGCACAGAAAGTTAAAAAAGTCATTTTTTTGACAAAATTCATGTCTTTTTTGATGAATCTAATAAAAAGTAAAACTCGCAGCAGCAATCAAATAGCACCAAAAGAAAGCTGTATTAGTGACAAGAAAAGGAGGTAAAATTCATTTAGGTGGTAGGTTGTATGACCGAGCAATAAACCGTTAAAACTGCAGTGGTCTGAATGGAAAAAAAGGCTCTGGTCCTTAAGGGGTTTTATGACTGAAGTCCTTAAGTGGTTAATGGGAATGCGAACTTTGAAAACTAGAAACATTTATGCTGGCCACAAAAGTGATGGAAAAGATGTTTCAAGGGGTCTAATACCTGGAGGGAGACATGGTTGAGTGGGATAGACGTCAAAAATCCCGGAAAAAAAATCTGTATTTGACGCAAAGCAGTGTTTTAAGGGCAGAAATCACATTGAATGCTAAATTGCAGGCCTAAACTGCTTTATAACATCTTGCATGAGTATACATCAATCAGGGAGTTTAATCCCTCTCCCTCCCTTCTTTCTTCCTCCCTTCCTCCCTCCTCCCTCCTCCTGTCTTGTCTTGTCTTCCAGGGAATTGTAGGATGTCAAAAGCAACCTCACATACATTGGCCAGGAATCGAACCCAGGTCAACTGCTTGGAAGGCAGCTATGCTCACCACTATACCACCAACACTACATGCTGAAGCCAGCCTAGTATGTACCATTGTGATATACCCAAGAGAAAAACGAGCTTGCTTAGGGATTTGTAGGATGTCAAAAGCAACCTCACATAGTTACATGGTTACATAGTTATTTTGGTTGAAAAAAGACATACGTCCATCGAGTTCAACCAGTACAAAGTACAACTCCAGCCTGCTCCCTCACATATCCCTGTTGATCCAGAGGAAGGCGAAAAACCCCTTACAAGGCATGGTCCAATTAGCCCCAAAAGGGAAAAATTCCTTCCCGACTCCAGATGGCAATCAGATAAAATCCCTGGATCAACATCATTAGGCATTACCTAGTAATTGTAGCCATGGATGTCTTTCAACGCAAGGAAAGCATCTAAGCCCCCTTTAAATGCAGGTATAGAGTTTGCCATAACGACTTCCTGTGGCAATGCATTCCACATCTTAATCACTCTTACTGTAAAGAACCCTTTCCTAAATGAATGGCTAAAACGTTTTTCCTCCATGCGCAGATC
Organism: Hyperolius riggenbachi; assembly: GCF_040937935.1. NCBI lineage: Eukaryota > Metazoa > Chordata > Amphibia > Anura > Hyperoliidae > Hyperolius > Hyperolius riggenbachi. Next base: position 191,575,441 of record NC_090651.1, on the reverse strand, counting down.
ATGTCCTCTAGTCCTTTGAGAAGGCCTAGGAACAAAAAGCTCATCCGCCAAGCTATTATATTGCCCTCTGATGTATTTATACATGTTAATTAGATCTCCTCTAAGGCGTCTTTTCTCTAGACTAAATAAACCCAGTTTATCTAACTTTTCTTGGTATGTGAGACCTTCCATCCCACGTATCAATTTTGTTGCTCGTCTCTGCACCTGCTCTAAAACTGCAATATCTTTTTTGTAATGTGGTGCCCAGAACTGAATTCCATATTCCAGATGTGACCTTACTAGAGAGTTAAACAGGCACAATATTATGCTAGCATCTCGAGTTTTTATTTCCCTTTTAATGCATCCCAAAATTGTGTTAGATTTAGCTGCAGCGGCTTGGCATTGAGTACGATTATTTAACTTGTTGTCGATGAGTACTCCTAAGTCCTTCTCCAAGTTTGATGTCCCCAACTGTATCCCATTTATTTTGTATGGTGCTAGACCATTGGTACGACCAAAATGCATGACTTTACATTTTTCAACATTGAAATTCATCTGCCATTTATGTGCCCATATAGCCATCCTATCCAGATCCTGTTGCAATATGACACTATCTTCCTGAGAGTTGATGATTCTGCACAATTTTGTATCATCTGCAAAAATAGCAACACTGGACCCAGTACAGACCCCTGTGGGACCCCACTGCTAACAGTCTCCCTTTTTAAGTATGATCCATTGACCACAACTCTTTGTTTTCTGTCCATTAGCCAGTTCCCTATCCATGCACACAGACTCTTCCCCAGTCCTTGCATCCTCAACTTTTGCACCACACTTTTGTGGGGAACAGTGTCGAAGGCCTTTGCAAAGTCCAAGTATATCACATCTACAGCATTCCCAATATCCATATTAGCATTCACTACCTCATAAAAGCTGAGCATGTTAGTCAAACAGGACCTGTCTTTAGTAAACCCATGTTGATGCTGAGAAATAAGATTATTTTCTACTATGAAGTCATGTAAAGTATCTCTTAGTAACCCCTCAAATAGTTTGCATACAACTGATGTTAAGCTTACAGGTCTATAATTTCCTGGATCTGATTTTTTGCTCTTCTTACATAGTGGGAAAACGTGGGCTGTACGCAAATTCGCTGGGACTCTGCCAGTTGAAAGAGAGTCACAAAAGATAAGATAAAGGGGTTTATCTATAACTGAACTTAATTCCCTTAGGACCCGAGGATGCATGCCATCCGGGCCAGGTGCCTTGTCTATTTTTAATTTTATTTAGTCTTGCCTTCACTTCTTCCTGCGTTAAGTATTTAATATTACAGTTAGCAGATTAAGACTCTTCTGCCTCTGTAATTTACAACCGTGCTGTTTCCTTTGTGAAGACAGAAGTAAAGAAAGCATTTAATAACTCTGCCTTACCTTGATCATCCACCATTGAGTTCCCACTAGTGTTGGGCGAACACCTGGATGTTCGGGTTCGGGCCGAACAGGCCGAACATGGGCCAGATGTTCGGCATGTTCGGCCCGAACGCCGAACTCAATGGGAGTCAATGGGACCCCCGAACATGCCCATTTTGGGGGCCCTATGGGGTCGCAGGCATAAGGGGGGAGCATGCCCCGGTCGCGGGGGGGGTCGGAAATTCCCCCCACCCCCTCCGCTAGCGCTCCCCCCTCTGCCCGCTTCCCCATACAAAAAGTTTAAATCAAGTTCAATAGTACCTGGGCTGGTGGCATTGGCTGGCAGTGGAGTGAGGAGGAGGAGGAGTCCGAATAGCAGAGTGACGTTGAGGCCGGGCAGCGGGCGGTTCAGCGCTAGTACCCTTGTGGTACTTCCGCCCTTTCTCTGACCTCACGTCCTCTGCGTGATGACGCATACGAGGGTACGCGTGATGCGTACCCTCGTATGCAGAGGACGTGAGGTCAGAGAAAGGGCGGAAGTACCACAAGGGTACTAGCGCTGAACCGCCCGCTGCCCGGCCTCAACGTCACTCTGCTACTCGGACTCCTCCTCCTCCTCACTCCACTGCCAGCCAATGCCACCAGCCCAGGTACACTACTATTGAACTTGATTTAAACTTTTTTTATGGGGAAGCGGGCAGAGGGGGGAGCGCTAGCGGAGGGGGTGGGGGGAATTTCCGACCCCCCCCGCGATCGGGGCATGCTCCCCCCTTATGCCTGCGACCCCATAGGGGGGCCGTATTGCGGCCTGTTCGGCCGAACAGGGCCCTGTTCGCCCGAACAGGGGCCCTGTTCGGCCCTGTTCGGGGGCATACAGAAGTTCGGGGCGAACCCGAACTTAAAAGGCCGAACACCATCAGGTGTTCGGCCGAACTCGAACATCACCCGAACAGGGTGATGTTCTGCAGAACCCGAACAGTGGCGAACACTGTTCGCCCAACACTAGTTCCCACCCTCATCCTTTAGGAGTCCTATACAGTCAACCTTTCTTTTTTTAGAGTTGATGTACTTGTAAAACTTTTTTTGGGTTAGATTTCATATCCCTAGCGATTTGATTTTCAGCTTCGATCTTTGCCAGCCTAATTTCTTTTTTTACAATTTTTATTGCACTCCTTATAATTGCTTAATGCAGCCTCGGACCCCTCCTGTTTTAGGACCTTATATGCATTCTTTTTCCTCTTCATTTTATCCCTAACCTTTCTATTCATCCATAGAGGCCTTTTTTTATTCCTAGACATTTTGTTTCCATATAGGATATACATACTACAATATTGATTGAGAATAAGTTTAAAAGCTTGCCATTTCCCTTCAGTGTCCTCCCCTTGTAGTACATTATCCCAGTTCACCAAACTTAGTGCCTGCCTAATTTGATTGAACTTTGCTTTTCTAAAATTCATAGTTTTAGTGGTCCCGCTGCCCCGTGGCCTATCAGTCACCAGATCAGACGTTATCATGTTGTGATCACTATTTCCCAAATGTTCTTGAACCTGCACATTTGATACATTATCTGGTCTATTAGAAATGATCAGATCCAGTAACGTATTCTCCCTAGTTGGTTCCGTTACCATTTGAGTCAAGTAATTGTCCTGTAGTGCTGCTACAAAACTGCGGCTTTTACCAGAATGGGAAGCCTCAATACCCCAGTCAATGTCTGGAAAGTTGAAGTTGCCCATAACTATGACCTCATTTTTACTTGCAGCTTTTTCAATTTGCTGTAGTAATCGCAGTTCTGCAGCTTCATTAATATGATGTGGTCTTTAGCATACCCCAATAAGCAATTGGCAACTTTTATTTCCACCATGAATATTTACCCAAACGGACTCCACATCTTCGCAATCTTCCTCCATCTCATCGTTGAGGACAGCTGTAAAAGAATTCTTAACAAAGAGACAAACCCCTCCACCTTTTTTCCCTGTTCTATCCCTCCTAAACACAGTGTATCCTTTTAAATTAGCTATCCAGTCATGGCTTTCATCCATCCATGTCTTGGTTGTTCCCACAATGTCATAGCCTTTGTCATTCAAAATTAACTCTAGTTCGTCTATTTTATTTGCAAGGCTCCGAGCATTGGTTACCATGCACTTTATATTTTTACCACCACATTTACCAATTTTGTTTACATGAAATGGGCTACTTGAAGTTTTACCAACCTCCTTAAAGAGAATCTGTATTGTTAAAATCGCACAAAAGTAAACATACCAGTGTGTTAGGGGACATCTCCTATTACCCTCTGTCACAATTTCGCCGCTCCTCGCCGCATTAAAAGTGGTTAAAAACAGTTTTAAAAAGTTTGTTTATAAACAAACAAAATGGCCACCAAAACAGGAAGTAGGTTGATGTATAGTATGTCCACACATAGAAAATACATTCATACACAAGCAGTGTCCTGTCCTCACTACCACGTGTACCCCTGGGGCGTGTATGGAGCTTAGCAGGCAGATAAACACCCTCCTACTACTCAATAAATTGAGACCAGGTAATGATCTGTAGCTTTAATGAGCTGAAGTAAGTTGGTACGAAACTGTGAACAAATAACAGAAAGGATGCAATAAGTACATGAACTGCAAATATACATATCACGTATCAGCCTACAATAGTCTAGTGCATACAGGAACATGGCTGCATGGTTAGCTGACTAGGCCTCACTATACAGTTGAACTACTAACTAGCTGCCTACACAGAAATACACATAATGCATGCCTACAGCTAGTAATAATCATGCAGATTCATAAAAAACAACTAGAAAGAATGCCTTACCGGCTATGCAGCCATTAGTGGAAGCACGGAGAAGATTCCTCAGCAGAGAGCATGTGAAAATGGCAGCTTCTAGAAGGCTACTCCCTTCTTGTCTGGTGCATGAGGTCACAGAGGAGGAGGAGTAACAGAAAGGCTGAACTTAACTTAGAACAATGTAATGTAGTGGTCAATAGGTGGCGCTGTCCTACCTCATTTTAACACAGGATAAATCCTGTATGGATTAGCACACATTTCACTGAAAGATGTCTGCAAGACATGACACTCCCCGTCTGGTATCAACAGATACCACTATCATTCAGTAGGGGATAATAAGAGAATGAGTTCACACACTGGTCTGAGAAACAACTTGGTCTCTTGCTGTCTGCAGACCTTTACTTCTACTTTGCGGACATTTCCATCCTCACTTGGTAACGTCTTGGTGACAAGTCCTAGAGGCCACTCATTTCTCTGCAATTGGCAGTCTTTTAGAAGAACAACATCGCCGGGTTTCAGGTTGGGCCTTACAGTCTGCCACTTGTTCCGTGGTTGCAAAGTAGAGATGTATTGTTTCTTCCATCTGTCCCAAAATGTGTCAGCAAGGCACTGCACTTGTTTCCATTGACGTTTGTACATGTCTTTAGTGCTGAACTCACCAGGAGGAGGACTCACTTTGCCAGTCTTTTGGGTAAGGAGGGTTGCAGGAGTGAGAAGGAATGGTTCTTCTGGATCACTAAGAACTGGAGTCAGAGGTCTAGCATTGATGATAGCTGTGACTTCAGCCATGAAGGTTACCAGGCTCTCGTGAGTGAGCCTTGCAGTTCCTACTTGTAGAAAGATGGAATCCAAGATTCTTCGGGCTATGCCGATCATCCTCTCCCAAGCTCCACCCATGTGAGAGGAGTGAGGTGGGTTGAAAGTCCAAGTGCAGTCCTGATCACTCAGGTATCTTTCCACAATCTTGGCATCAACATTGGAAGAGATCTGTAGTTCTTTAGCAGCTCCAATGAAATTGGTGCCTCTGTCAGATCGAATATGCTTCACAGGACCTCTGATTGCAATAAACCGTCTAAGGGCGTTGATAAAGCTTGAAGTATCCATAGATTCGATGACTTCAATGTGAACAGCTCTGATGGTCATACAGGTGAATATGACTGCCCAGCGTTTACTGTTTGCTTGACCTCCTCTAGTTTGACGTGCTGTGACGGACCAAGGCCCAAATACGTCAAGTCCAACATTGGTGAAAGGAGGATCCATACTGAGCCTATCAGCAGGCAGATTAGCCATCTTCTGTGTTTGTAGCATACCACGAAGTTTACGGCATGTGATGCAACTGAAGATGATGCTACTCACACATCTCTTTGCCCCAACTATCCACAATCCAGCAGTATGTAAAGCTCCTTCTGTAAACAGTCTTCCTTGGTGCTTGACTTGGAAGTGGTAGTGTTGTACAATCAATCTTGTAACATGATGATGACCGGGAATTATCAGAGGATTCCTTTCATCAGGCTCTAGACTTGCTTGCTTAAGACGACCTCCTACTCTCAGTAGACCGTACTTGTCAAGGAATGGGTCAAGTTTCTTTAAAGAGCTGTCTTTAGGGATAGACTTGCTGTTAGTGATACAGGCAATCTCTTTGGTGTAGATTTCCTGCTGTACAGTGCGAATGATGAAGTTCTTGGAGTGCTGGAGTTCTGCTATGGTGTATACCTCTTGACAGTGGTGCCAACCTTTGCACTTCTTAGCATCATTCGAATTGGTTCTTTGAAAAGATCGGGCTATGTGAGCTAGACAGGTAATGGCTCTAACAAGTGATTTCCAGGTAGAGAATCTCTTGAAGCGATGAGATTCAAAGGACTTGAAGAGTGTCACTGTGTGAAGTGCAGACACTTGTGGACGGATCTCAGTGTCTGAGTCTTCATCCACTAGTTCAAACATGTTGTTCTGGTGAACTGCTGGAGTGGAATTACACAAGAATGCAGGACCTGTGAACCAAGTTGTATTCTTGAGATGACTTGCTGCAACAGCTCTGGTAGCGTGGTCCGCAGGATTGTTGTCAGTGGACACATAATGCCACTGTTCTGGACTGGTGGATTTCCTAATCCGCAGCACCCTGTTGTTGACATAAACATAGAATCGTCTGGACTCGTTGTAGATGTAGCCTAAGACTACTTTGCTGTCTGTGTAGAATTCAGCCTTTTTAAGGTCAATGTCAATCTCAGATGTGATTAGCTCAGCCATTTCAACAGCTAGGACTGCTGCACAAAGTTCTAGTCTGGGTATCGTGTGCTCAGGCTGTGGTGCAAGTTTTGCTTTGCCCATAACAAAGCCAATGTGGCATTGTCCTTTAATGTCTATGGTTCTAAGATAAGCGACAGCAGATATGGCTTTAACTGAAGCATCAGAAAATACACAAAGTGTATGATCTTGGACATCTGTAGATGGCACAGGAGCATATGTGCGTGCAACTTTAAGGCTAGACAGAGCTGTTAGAGAGTTTCTCCATTCTACCCACAGATTCTTCTTGTCAGGAGGCAATGGAACATCCCAGTCAGTAGTTTCACGGGTTAAATCTCTGAGCAAGGCCTTACTCTGGATAGTTACAGGAGCCGCAAATCCCAAAGGGTCATATAGGCTGTTGATTGCAGATAGGACACCTCTGCGAGTAAAACTTTTTTCTTCCTTGCTAACTTGAAAGGTGAAGGTGTCAGATTTTAAGTCCCAGAGAAGTCCAAGGCTACGTTGGACTGGTAAAGTTTCTGACCCCAGATCCAAGTCCCTTAGGTCATTAGAATGATCTTCAGAAGGGAAGGCTTCCATAACTTCTTTGCTGTTTGAAGCAATCTTGTGAAGTCTCAAGTTGGAGCAGGCAAGCATGTCTTGGGCTCTTTTGAGGAGACTGATTGCAGAGTCATTGGAAGGTAATGATTTCAAACAGTCATCTACATAGAAGTCTCTTTCTACAAACTGTCTTGTGTCCGACCCATATTCTCTCTCTCCTTCTTGAGCAGAACGTCTGAGTCCATAGATAGCAACTGCAGGTGAGGGGCTGTTCCCAAAGATGTGTACTCTCATGCGGTACTCTATGATGTCCTCTGAAGGGTCATTGTCTTTAAACCAGAGGAATCTGAGGAAGTTTCTATCCTTCTCCTTAACAAGGAAGCAATGAAACATCTGTTGGATGTCGGCAATCAGAGCGACAGTGTCCTTGCGGAAACGGAGAAGTACCCCCAGTAGCTTGTTATTCAAGTCAGGGCCTGTCAGGAGCACATCGTTTAGGGAGATGCCTTCAAATTTGGCGCTAGAGTCAAACACTACTCTGATCTGACCTGGCTTCTTTGGATGGTATACTCCGAAAATTGGCAGGTACCAGCATTCTTCAGGACCTTTAAGGGGTGGGGCAATCTCTGCATGATTGTTCTCAAATATTTTCTGCATGAAAGAAAAGAAGTGTTCTCTCATTTCTGGCTTTCTTTGGAAGTTACGTCTGAGAGAAGAGAAACGTTTAAGCACTTGTACTTTGTTGTTAGGTAGGCGTCTTCTCTGAGTTCTGAAGGGAAGGGGTGCAACCCAACTGTTAGTGCTGTCCTTCACAAAGTCTTGTTCCATTATTTCCAAGAATTTCTTGTCTTCAATAGATAGTGCCACCCGATTATCATCTTTTGACCTCTGGAAGACTGTGCATCCTAAGTGGTCTTGGTCACTGTCACAGGCATCTTTGTCACTAGAGACATCTGTGAAGGGACAAGGTAGATGGGAGGCACATGGTAGCTCCTTTATGAGAAAGTTGTTGACACATGGTTGGAAAAGTGAGGGGCGCCCACTTGCTAGTGTGCTTGTGAACATACTATGAACTGAATCTGGCTTGTGCACACGCCCTAGGCAGACCTCTCCTATTATGACCCATCCTAGGTCTAGCTTCTGAGCATAAGGAGCATCATGGGAACCATCTATTTGTTTTCTCACTTTATGGATTCGTAGGATATCCCTCCCGAGTAGCAAGATTATCTTAGCCTGTGGATCAAGTTCTGGGATCAGGTGGGCTATACGCTTCAAGTGTGCATGATGTAATGCGACATCTGGAGTAGGAATTTCAGATCTATGATCAGGAATCTGGTTGCACTCTATTAGAGTTGGTAAGGGCAAGCAGATGCTTCCATCTATAGCTTCGATCTGGAAGCCAGATGCTCTTCTCCCCGCCGTCTCCACAATTCCTGCACAAGTCCTTAGTGAGTATGGAGAGCTGGGGCCTTTAACATTGAATATATCAAAGAAGGTTGGGTGGGCTAGAGACCCATTGCTTTGATCATCTAGAATGGCATACATTTTGACTGCTTTGTCCCTTTGTTCTGCTGGGTAGACTCGGACTAGACACATTTTGGAGCAGGATCTTCCACCTGTGGTTCCTTTGCAGACCTCTGTGCACTGTGGAGTGACCTCTAATGTAACTGTAGGAGTGTCACCCTCCTCCCCGCCATGCTCGGTTGTGCTGTGAGTATGTTGTAAAGTCCATGGAGCTGGTCCAGGATGTAGTGCTGTGTTGTGATCTGTGCTATCACATTCTTTACAATTTTCACTAACCTTGCAGTTCTTGGCAAAGTGAGTGGTGGATGAGCAGCACTTGTAACAGATGCTATTCTCTTTAAGAAAGGCTTTACGTTCCTCAATGGGTTTCTCTCTAAAGCCTCTACATTTCAGCAGAGAATGTGGCCTTCGGTGTATAGGACACTGCTTACCAGGGTCTCTAACTTTATTTGCTGCATGAGGGGAGGCAGCAAACCTGTGGGGAGAGTCTGGGGAAGACAGTTCAGTCTTGTGAACTGCCACTAAAGCTTTGTGTGAAGGCAGACCTGGAACAGAAGTACATTTTAGTGCAAAATCAAAACTAGGATCATTTCTTATCTTAGCCTGATCATGTATAAAGTCTACAAACACAGAAAATGGAGGAAATGAAACATGGTGTTTTTTCTTATAGTTAGAACCACATTTAACCCACTCATTTTGTAAGCCAGGGGTTAACTTTTGTACTATGAGGTTAACACCTCTGGCAGTGTCAAAATATGCAAGTCCTGACAGATCTCCTTCAGATTTGGCTACCTGAAGTTCCATTAACAAGTCACTAAGTTCCCTGAGTTTCTGCAAGCCTTTGGAAGCTATTTTAGGGAAATCTTCTATCCTTTTAAACAAAGAGTTTTCTATAGCCTCCACTGAACCATAACATTCATCAAGTCTGTCCCAAACCATTTTTAGTCCAGCTGCTGGGTTTCTTATGTTAATGGACCTGATTCTTTTTACATGCTCAGCAGATGCAGTCCCTAGCCACTTAGCTAAGAGGTCCATCTCCTCACTAGGGGACAGTTCAACATCTTTAATTGTGTTCTTAAAGGAGGACCGCCAGGCCCTATAACTCTCAGGGTGATCATCAAACTTCACAAGTCCCTTGGCAACCAGCTCACGCCGTGTGAGGAACTTAACAATGTCCATGCTGGTTTGAGCAGGAGCAGGGAAAGATGGTGGTGTGTTGCCATAGTGAGAAAGTGGTGTGTAATCATACCTGTCAGTAGTCTCTCGTTTTGGTCGAAATGTCTCATACCTATTTGGCGTGTAAGGAGAAGTTCCTGGAACGTTATGTGCCGGTTGAAGTTCCGGACGTGGTGACAGGTGCTCTGAAATCAGTTCATTTTCTATATTGACTTCTGGCTTGCTGGCTGGAGGCTTATTCTGGTTTTCTGTCTGGGCTGTGAATTGAGTTTGATGAGATCTGTCGATGAGGTCCCGTTGAGCATCTTCCATTGACAGGAAAGAGTCGATCATTCTGGAATGTCGATGGACATAATCTGAAGTGCGCTGCAGGGGATCCTGATGGGCGAGATCAAGGCTGGCTGGCCTGCTGTGTCTTTCGTCGTCTGGGTGGATGAGTGCTTCTAAGGCTTCTGCTTTGGCAATAGCTGCAGCAGCTTCCCTCTGTGCTGAGAGCTTCTCTAGTGCTGCTTGCTGTTTTGCCCTTTCAGTTTCAAGTGTCGCTTGTTGCAGCTTTAGCTGCATCTCTTCCTCTGCGAAGGCAGCACGTGCTTTTGCAGCTTCAGCTTCTGCGCGAGCAATGGCGGCCGCATTGCTGACTGATGAGGATCTTGTAGAGCGACTGACTTTAGACCTTGTCTTGTAAGAAGAAGTTTGGCTTTCTGACATGATGCTGCTGTTAAGGATCTTGACTGTGTAGAGACTGCTGCGTACTGATATGCACGTAGCTGCGTGGTAGTATAGCTGTCTCTGTAGTCAGTATCTTATTTTCCACTCACTGGGTAGCAGCGTTTCACTGGCTGGGAAGCTAGCCGGTCTGGTTCCACTCGCGGGTAGCAGCCGTTTCACTGTCCTGTCCTCACTACCACGTGTACCCCTGGGGCGTGTATGGAGCTTAGCAGGCAGATAAACACCCTCCTACTACTCAATAAATTGAGACCAGGTAATGATCTGTAGCTTTAATGAGCTGAAGTAAGTTGGTACGAAACTGTGAACAAATAACAGAAAGGATGCAATAAGTACATGAACTGCAAATATACATATCACGTATCAGCCTACAATAGTCTAGTGCATACAGGAACATGGCTGCATGGTTAGCTGACTAGGCCTCACTATACAGTTGAACTACTAACTAGCTGCCTACACAGAAATACACATAATGCATGCCTACAGCTAGTAATAATCATGCAGATTCATAAAAAACAACTAGAAAGAATGCCTTACCGGCTATGCAGCCATTAGTGGAAGCACGGAGAAGATTCCTCAGCAGAGAGCATGTGAAAATGGCAGCTTCTAGAAGGCTACTCCCTTCTTGTCTGGTGCATGAGGTCACAGAGGAGGAGGAGTAACAGAAAGGCTGAACTTAACTTAGAACAATGTAATGTAGTGGTCAATAGGTGGCGCTGTCCTACCTCATTTTAACACAGGATAAATCCTGTATGGATTAGCACACATTTCACTGAAAGATGTCTGCAAGACATGACAAGCAGGCTGTATACACGCTTCCTTTTGAATCTCAAGAGATCATTTGTGTGTTTCTTTCCCCCTGCAGCTATCTTCCACTGAAGTGTCAGGCTGTTTCTTCCTGCAGAGTGCAGACAGCTCTGCCTGTATGTAATTCCTCAGTATGTGAAAGCCCAGCCAGCTCAGAGGAGGATTTATCTAGCTTGTAAAAAAGAGAGAAGAGAGAAGCTGTCCTAATCTAAATACACAGGCAGTGTGCAGAGAGGGGCCTGGAGGGGGGAGGTGCATCACAGAACCACAACACTGAAGAACTTGGCAGCCTTCCAGACACAGGCTGACAAGTCTGACAAGAGAGAGATAAGTTGATTTATTACAGAGATGGTGATAGTAGAACGTGCTGCAGTAAGCCAGAACACATTAGAATAGCTTTTGGAACTTGTAGGATGATAAAAAACAGGATGCAATTTTTGTTACGGAGTCTCTTTAATCTTTACACTGTCCCCACCCCCTCTCCACCCCCCATAATGTTAGGCTCCCACTGTCTTTTTACCTTATCTTGTCTACATATTGAGACTTTATCTTCCCGCCTCCCTCCAGATCCTAGTTTAAAATCTCCTCCAACCGTTTAGCCATCTTCTCCCCCAATTCAGCTGCACCCTCCCCATTAAGGTGCAGCCCATCCCTGCTGTAGAACCTGTAGCCGACTGCAAAGTCTGCCCAGTTCTCCAGGAACCCAAACCCTTCCTTCCTACACCAATTTCTCAGCCACTTATTTAACTCCCTAAGCTCCCTCTGTCTCTCAGATGTAGCACGTGGCACTGGCAGTATTTCAGAGAACACCACCTTGGAGGTCCTTGCTTTAAGTTTATCTCCAAGTACCTGAAAATCATTTTTGAGGACCTTCCATCTCCCACTAACTTTGTCATTGGTGCCAATGTGTACCATGACAGCTGGATCTTCCCCAGCCCCACCCAATAATTTGTCAATTCTTTCCGCTACATGCCGAACCCGAGCACCCGGGAGGCAACAGACTGTACGGCATTCACGGTTTCTTCGACAGATTACCCTATCTGTGCGCCTAATAATTGAATCCCCTACCACCAGTACCTGTCTAGCCTTAGCTGCACTCCTATTCCCTTTCTCGTTACAGCAGTCTGCCCCTTGGTTGCTAAGGAGCACATCCTGCTGCAGCATTGCTACTCCAGAATCCAAGATAGCGCCCACGCAGGTCGCCTCGGTCACATGGCTCCTCCATTTAGGCAGTTTTTAATGTTTTTTAGTGTTTTTAGTTGTTTCTTTTTAGCTTTTTCTAGTGTGTTAAATGTTAGGGATAGGTTTAGGATAGGTTCAAGAATACTTACTCCACTCTATGCCGAGGAAGGTGGCCAGCACCCATCCAGCAGCTAAGGTGGCCTGCATCCAGCAGCTCTCCGCACTACCGCCGCCGCTCTGTCACCGCTCCAGCTGGCCTGCCTGCACTCCACACGGCTCCCGTCCACAGACTACAACTCCACGGATCCGCTGCTGCTGCCCCAGCCTCTGGCATCCTGCCGCTGCCCCGACTGCCTCCAGCACCCATCCAGCAGCTAAGGTGGCCTGCATCCAGCAGCTCTCCGCACTACCGCCGCCGCTCTGTCACCGCTCCGGCCGGCCTGCCTGCACTCCACACGGCTCCCGTCCACAGACTACAACTCCACGGATCCGCTGCAGCAGCCCCAGCCTCTGGCGTCCTGCCGCTGCCCCGACTGCCTCCAGCACCCATCCAGCAGCTAAGGTGGCCTGCATCCATCCAGCAGCTCTCCGCACTACCGCCGCCGCTCTGTCACTGCTCCGGCCGGCCTGCCTGCACTCCACACGGCTCCCGTCCACAGACTACAACTCCACGGATCCGCTGCAGCAGCCCCATCCTCTGGCGTCCTGCCGCTGCCCCGACTGCCTCCGATACTCCCCTGGATCGCCCTTTGCTCCTGGCTGGACCCCATCCCATCCTGCCACGGTACATCTCCTCCGCTGCACCCACGTGGTCAGGCCTTGCACCCACGTGGCCCGGCCTGCACAACACCAACTTGCCTCCGGGACAGCACCTCGCAGGGGAGGAGGCTAGGAGGACTCCGCTCTGCCCGGCCTGACTGCACTCCCCGCTCTGTACGGCCTGACTGTCTGCATTCCGGCAACCTGTTAATTCCATCTCACCTGGGGAAGAGGACTCCACGCTGCAGGCCCCACCAGGGCCCCGGCATACCCTGTGCCACCCCTAGTCCTCCGATGGGAAAGAGCTCTCTGCCTACCATGGCGTCCCTACATGCCTTGTGCCATCCCTGGTGAGTTCCACAGTTGTCTCCTCACCTCCTAGTCTGTGCTGTGCTGCCAGTTTTTTCCATTTCATCCATATGTGCCATTGACTGTACTGTTTTCCATTCCATCCATATGTGCCGTTGACTGTACTGTGCTGTGCTGCCTGTTTTCCATTCCATCCATATGGGCCATTGACTGTGCTGTGCTGCCTGTCCCTCACCATCTATCTGTGCCATAGTCTGTGCTGTGCTCCTGCTCCATACCATCTATCTGTGTCACAGTCTGTGCTGCGCTGCCTGCCCCATACCATCTATCCATGCCAGGCGGCCTGCTCCATACCATTTAGCTTGGGTCATGAACTGTACTGTGCTGCCTGCTCTGTACCGCAAGCCTGGGCCATCAACTGTGGCGTGTTGTGCCGCGCTGTGTGCTCCTTACCTTCTACCGTGCCGCACTCTGGGCCGTGCCGCCTGCCCTAGCCCATCTATTTGGGCCCCCTGCTGAGACGGGCTGCCTGCCCCATACCATCTACCTGGGACAGTCTGTGTGGAGTCGCCAACTCCACTCCACCTGCTCCATATCCGCGCCACAGTCTGCGCTGTGCGGCCTGCCCGTTGCCCTCTAATCTCGCCACTCTCTGTCCTGGGCCGCCGCCGCCGCCCCCCCATACCATCTAATGGTGCCCCACACCCTGTGATGTCCGCTCCACTCCATCCACCTGGGGCGCACACCTGTGCTACCTACCGGGATAGCTGTGCCATAGGCACAGAACGGACTGCCACTCTCTCTAGAGAGGCCCTTCTTAAATGGGAACCCCCGGACACCCCCAACCCTACACCGGGCTCTCCCCTGTGGAATGCTGTCACGGCACACATCAATTATCTCACCACCAAGCGTGCACTGAACAAACGCCGCCACAGAGGAAGGAGGGCGGGGGCCCAGGTCCGACTCAAAAGGAAAGGCCTTCGCTCCCCTGTCCCTGCCATCCTACTCACAAACGTCTGCTCACTCCCCAACAAGCTGGACGAGCTGCTCCTCCTACTTGGCAGCAAACCCCTGATCAGCAAGAACACCCCTGTTCTCTGTTTCACAGAGACCCCGACAACTCTCTACATGTCCCAGGCTACAAGAGCAGACCGCGATGCTGCCCTCTCTGGGAAAACGAGGGGGGGCGGTATCTGCTTTTACATAAACACCTCCTGGTGCTCCAACAACACCACTCTCCACAAGGCCTGCACCCCAGATGTTGAGCTCCTTGCCATAAACTGCAGGCCTCGGTACTCCCCGCGGGAGTACTCTTCCCTTGTCTTCGTTGGGGTCTACATTCCTCCCGATGCATGCACCAAGACTGCCCTGCATGCACTCAGTGACTGTATCTCGCGGTGGGAAACGGCCCTCCCAGAGGCCCTGTTCATCATCCTGGGCGATTTCAATAAGGCGAACCTTCGACACGAGCTGCCCCGCTACAAGCAGCACATCACCTGCCCTACCAGAAACAGTAACACCCTGGACCACTGCTACACGGTCCACCAGAATGCCTACAAAGCCACCCAAGGCGCCCCCCTCCCTCCGACCACAACACAATACACCTGATCCCCACCTACAGAAGGCTCCTGGAGACCTCAAATCCCACCGTCAAAACCACTAAAAAATGGACAGCAGAGGCCAAACTGGAGCTCCAAGCGTGCTTTGAAACCACCGACTGGATGACTCTGGAGGCATCGACCCTTGATGAATGGGCCGAGAATGTCACCTCCTACATTAGCTTCTGCGAAGAAGCATGTATCCCATCCAAGTCCTTCAGAGTCTACCCCAACAACAAGCCTTGGTTCAATAACAAGCTTCGCCGACTCCGGAAATGCAAAGAGGAAGCGCACAGGTCTGGCTCCCCAGAGGAATTCAGAGAGGCAAAGCTCGCCTTGAAAAGAGAACTGCGAACTGCAAAGAGTGCCTACGCAAAGAGGGCCTACGCCGAAAAGCTGAGACTCTGCCTACAGTCCTCTAATACACGGGATGTATGGAAGGGCCTGAGAGCAGCCACGAACTTCAAACCAGCACCCCATACGGCGCCCCCGAGCCCTCGACTGGCGGAAGAGCTCAATGAGTTCTACTGCAGATTCGAGCAGCATCCCAACCAGCCCGTGGGCCAAACAGCATCGACTTTGGTGACCCCCCCCCCTCTGGGGAACTCGTCCCCCTGGCTCCTGTCTCTGTTCTGGAATCGGAGGTACTCCGGCACCTCCGTAAGCTAAACCCAAGAAAATCCTCTGGCCCGGACGGAGTGTCGTCTATCTGCCTGCGATCCTGTGCTGACCAGCTAGCTCCTGTGCTCACCTCCTTATTTACGCAGTCCTTATCGGATGGTACAGTCCCCTCCTGCTTTAAGAGATCTAAAATTGTACCAGTCCAAAAAAAACAGGCAGCTCCGAGCACAATAACTTCCGACCAGTGGCCCTAACCTCTAACATCATGAAGCTCCTTGAGCGGTTAGTCCTGGCCCACCTGAAGAAGTCCACGGACGCCCTTTTAGACCCGCTCCAATTTGCATATAGGGCAAACAGATCTGTAGAGGACGCCATCAATGCCAGCATGGCATACATCACCGAGCATCTAGACAGCCCTGCCTCCTATGCTAGGATCCTGTTCCTAGACTTCAGCTCAGCGTTCAACACGATCTGCCCAGACATCCTGATTACCAATCTGACGCAGCTCGGAGTTGACCCTACTCTTCGGGCATGGATCAAAGACTTCCTGACAAACAGAACGCAGCAGGTGAAGCTCGGCAACCACCTCTCCAGTGTTCGTACCACCAATACAGGGGCTCCACAAGGCTGTGTTCTGTCACCTCTACTGTTCTCCCTCTATACCAATAACTGCATCTCATCCACTGACTCTGTGAAAGTCATCAAATTCGCAGATAACACCACTATCATTGGCCTTATCGGTAGAAACGGGGAGTTGGAGTACCGCAGCGAAGTAGAGAGAATATGCAACTGGTGCAAGGACAACAACCTAGTCCTCAACGCAGCAAAGACTGTCGAGCTAGTCGCTGATTTCAGGAGAAACCCTCCCCCCCTCCCACCTGTCCTCATTGGGGGAACCGAAGTTTCTAGAGTGACATCTGTGCGGTTCCTCAGCACGACTCTGACAAACAATCTGAAGTGGGAACAGAACACCACCAAAATCCAGAAGAAATCTCAGCAGAGGCTGTTCTTCCTGCGCCAACTGAAGAGATTTAGCATGCCCAGGGAG
The DNA here is from genome assembly GCF_040937935.1 of Hyperolius riggenbachi. Classification (NCBI taxonomy): domain Eukaryota; kingdom Metazoa; phylum Chordata; class Amphibia; order Anura; family Hyperoliidae; genus Hyperolius; species Hyperolius riggenbachi. The sequence continues at coordinate 191,558,735 of NC_090651.1, read as the reverse complement.
CTGCTGACTAGTTTCTATACTTCCACCATAGAATCCATCCTCTGCTCCTCAGTCATTGTCTGGTATGCTGGTGCAACGGTCAGCGACAAACACAAACTGCAGAGAGTCATAACGGACGCGGAGAAGATCATCGGATCTCCTCTTCCACCTCTCGACCTCCTCCACTCAAATAGGATGAGGAAGAGGGCCACCATGATCTCCCGTGACCCCGCTCACCCTGGCAGCCGCTACTTCAAGCTCCTCCCGCTGGGCCGTCACTATAGGGCTATACCATCCAAAACCACCAGGCGGAAGAACACCTTCTTCCCCCAAGCTGTTCGACTTCTGAACTCCAACCTCCCCCTATCTGGCCCGCATACCAGCGCACTCTAGCTGGGCTCATCGAAATTGACTCGTGGCCACTACCTGCACCTTTACTATTATCATTATTATCATTATTTACCTGTGTTTGTAATAGCAATGCATTTAAAGTGTACATGTTGTGCGTCTGTCTTGTATTATACTAATTTAGGCCTATGCCATGTGTACCACAAATAATTCAGATTACAGCTTTTGCTGTACTTGGCGAAATAAAGTAATTCTGATTCTGATTCTGAATCATCCTCCCCAATATTACGCAAACAAGCATACTTATTAGTGAGGGACAACTCTGGGCTAGCCTCCCTGTCACTTTTTCCCCTACCCCTTCTAACTGTGACCCAACTAGCGGCTACCTCTGCTTCTTGCTCCGGCTTTACTCCACCCACCTCATCTTCATCGGTTCCATCCAGTGTCTGGATCATGAGATCCAAGCTCATCTCCATGTTGTGTATGCGTCTCAGTGTTGCGAGATGCTTATTTAGCTCTGCGACTTCCAGGTCAACTGCTTGGAAGGCAGCTATGCTCACCACTATACCACCAACACTACATGCTGAAGCAAGCCTATCATGTACCATTGTGATATACCCAAGAGAAAAATTAGCTTGCTTAGGCATTTGTAGGATGTCAAAAGCAACCTCACATACATTGGCCACGAATCGAACCCAGGTCAACTGCTTGGAAGGCAGCTATGCACATCACTATATCACCAACACTACATGCTGAAGCCAGCCGAGCATGTACCATTGTGATATACCCAAGAGAAAAATAAGCTTGCTTAGGGATTTGTAGGATGTCAAAAGCAACCTCACATACATTGGCCAGGAATCGAACCCAGGTCAACTGCTTGGAAGGCAGCTATGCTCACCACTATACCACCAACACTACATGCTGAAGCCAGCCTAGCATGTACCACTGTGATATACCCAAGAGAAAAATAAGCTTGCTTAGGGATTTGTAGGATGTTAAAAGCAACCTCACATACATTGGCCAGGTATCAAACCCAGGTCAACTGCTTGGAAGACAGCTATGCTCACCACTATACCACCAACACTACATGCTGAAGCCAGCCTAGCATGTACCATTGTGATATGCCCAAGACAAAAATGAGCTTGCTTATTTGCCTAATTTGCTAGATGAAAGCAGTGGGACACATGGTGATACTGCTTACAGGCTTCAATTCAAGACTTCAGAAAGATCATGTGCCCCCCTGGATGATGGTGGTGTAACACACACAGCAAAGGACAGCAATTTGAAGTCTGGAAGATTCCAGGGCAAGGGTGGAAAGGATGAAAAGCTAGGTGGCCATGCAACCATTCCTGCTAACCTAAAGCTTACTTGTGTCTTACAACACATTGGCTTAAGACTTTACCAAATCCAATGCTCCAATATGGGGAAGCTTCTCTGTTTGCTTTTTTTTTTTTTAAGTGTGGTGTCACAGTTCACTCATCTCTTCAACTACAAGAAAGGCCCAGGAGTAGTCTTAGCTACCCTAATATCTATGTTACGGTAGGGCCCTTATTACACTTTATCTTAGGCCCGGTTCACACTTGCGGTGGCCCTCCGGAATCGCCGTGCCGGAGCCGCACCGCCTGCAGAACGGACGGAACGGACGCACGGCATAGCAATTAAAGCCTATGCGTCCGTTCACATGGGTCCGTTCTGCAGAACCGGAGCCGGACCGGATCCGGGCCGGATCCGGACTCCGGCCTCCGTTCCAACATGCGCTATTTTTTCATCCGGCCCCTCCGGCAGCCGTATCCGGGGCGGAGCCGGACTGCACCATCCGGCCAATACAAACAAATGGGAACCGGAGGCCGCACAACACACTGGCTGAGAAATCCGGATCTTCTACCCCACTTCCTATGCGGATTTTTGCGGCGATATTGGCTGGGGACACATGGGCAAGCATTTTGGAGTGGAGCAGCACGAGCTGGAGGTGTTGGCAGGATGTTGGCAGCATGTCGGAGGTGGAGGTGAGTGCTAAACAGCAGAGGGCCTGATTCCACAGGTCCCCCTTCTGCTGACCTCCCAGACCCCAACCTTTTTTTTTTTTTTTACGTATATTTTGCCAAACGGATCCGGATCGCATCCTGATTACCACCTGATGCAACCTGACCGGATCCGGATCGGATCCGGATCAGAACCGTACGGTTCCGATCCGGATCCGGTCCGGATCCGGTCAGGTCATCCAGTCCGTTTGGCAAACAACCGCTAATGTGAACCGGGCCTTACAGGGCTATGGAAACCGTTTTGCCCATGCGATAAAGTGAGGTGCAAAAATGAAATCATGCCTAGCAGAGGATGGTTTCCATCCATCAACCTCTGGGTTATGGGCCCAGCACGCTTCCGCTGCACCACTCTGCTTACGTTTGTATATAACCTTTAAGTTTAAGAAGAGTACATTAGTTGAAATAGTTACACTACTATGTTACAGCAAGGCCCTAATGACACTTTCTCTTACGGGGCTATGGCCACCGATTGGCCCATGTGGTAAAGCAAGGTGTAAAAACCAAAGTACACCTAGCAGAGGATGGTTTCGATCCATCGACCTCTGGGTTATGGGCTCAGCACGCTTCCGCTGCGCCACTTTGCTGCTGTACAGCAGATGCTTTGTTGTAGGAAAAAGTGAGTGAGACCGCTTAGCCGTACGGAAAAATGGGCACTCCTTTGCCTACTTCTTTCTGGCCTTTGTCATCATGAAAGGATCATAGAAATATATGTAGAAATGTGATGTATACAGGTTTTGTTTAAAGTGGCGTTAAACTTCTTGGAGCAGACTTTTTTTTTTTTCACTTTCAAAGCTTTTATTTGAGCTTAAGAACAAAACCATACAGGAAATAAGCAAACATTATAACAAGAGTACAGACAGTAGTATGGGCTAGGGAAATGTAGTTTACATTATCCATAGGGTATAGCAATGCATGTATACTGTTTGGTATTACCAGCAAATTAAAAATAAAGATAGTGCATTTCTAAATTGGTTGTGGCTAATTTTCATACAGGCATGTGTTAATTCGACTTATTTCTCACAAATAAGGGCAAGAACCCAATGAGGTTTCAGGGTGCCGGGAACACACTCTTATACTCTGGGGAGTCTTTGAAATCATACCATAGGGCCCAAGTTTTAATATATTGATCAGACCTGTCTTGAGCTGTGAGAACAATCTCCTCCATCTCAGCAATAAAGTTAACTTTGTCCCACCATAGCTTGATCGTTGGGAGATTGGGGGTTTTCCATAAGCATGGAATGATTGCTTTGGCAGCATTTATTAAGTGTATGAGGACACTTCGCTTGTAGGACTTGAAAGAAATGGGGACATCATGAAGAAGGTAGGTTTCGGGTGTGTGTGGTACCGAGATGGAGGAGATTCTCTCCGCCCAAAAATGGACCTCCTTCCAGTACTGCTGGATTTTGGGACATGCCCATAAAATGTGTAGCAGGTCACCCCCAGTGTTTCCACACCGCCAGCATTTGTCATTGTCTAGTAGGCCAGCACTGTGGAGTTTTCTAGGAGTGTTATACCAAGAGGACAGAATTTTGTAGTTTAGTTCCTGGATGCTCACACTCATGGACCCTTTATGGAAATTAGTTAAGATGCGATCCCATTGGTCCTCTGACAAGCCCTTACCCAACATATCATCCCATTTATTTTGATAGGGTGGGGTCTCCGGTGTGTTTAGATATAGTAGGGCCTCATACATCCAAGAGACTGTGTGTCTATGGGAGGTCTGAGCTATGACCTTAGTCTCAAAGTCTGTGAGTTTTCTCCTAGGGTTGCATGTTCTGGAGACAGAGTCAATATAACTTCTCAGCTGCAGGTAAGCCCAGAGAGGGGTCTTCCCAGATTCCAACAGGGCATCCACGTCATCCTGAGTCAGGGGGCCATCCCTTTTGTAAACGTCTTTTATTCTAATGTCTCTAGACTTTAGGTGCTTAAGGAATGAGGGGTCTGTGCCTGGTGGAAAATCTGGGTTTCCTATAATCGGGGTTAGAGGACCAGGGATAGTTGTGAACTTGTTTTTATCAGTAAACAGGCGCAGGGTTCGAAGTGTTGCCTCAATCAAGGGGTTTGCTTTCATTACTTTGTTGCATGTTGAATATTTAAGCCAGGTCCAATTGTAGATTGGGAACGTAGAGAACGCTTGTTCTACCTGGACCCATCTTTTATTAGAGTCTGGTGTGTTCCATTCAAACAATCTACTAAGTATAGCTGCCTGATGATATTTGTGCATTAATGGGTATCCCAGTCCTCCTTCCATTTTATCAAGAGCTAACAGCGAGTGCTTTATTCTGGCTGGACGTTTTCCCCAAATAAAGCCATTTATGGCTGATTGCAAGGGAGCAAATCCACTGGCCGGGATATAGATTGGGATGGCCTGGCTAACATAAAGCACTCGTGGGAGCACATTCATTTTAATGGAAGCAATGTGTCCAAACCATGAAAGTCTGGGGAGGTTGTGCCATTTTTGAATATCTGAGATGGTCGTTTTAAAGATTGGGGAGAAGTTTAGGTCAAACAGCCTAGATAGGTGGGTAGGGATCTGGATTCCCAAATACCTTATAGAGGATTTTGCCCATTGGAAAGGAAATGTGGCTTGAGTTTGCTCCAAAATTGTGGGAGGTAGGGAGATATTAAGCGCCCATGATTTAGATAGGTTTATTTTGTAGTTGGACAGTATACCAAAATGTTTCATTTTTCCCATTAAGTTAGGTAATGAGATTTGGGGGGAGGTAAGGAAAAATAACAGGTCGTCCGCAAACGCAGACACCCTGTGCTCAGTGTCTCCCATGTTTACGCCCTGAATGTTGCTATCTGACCTTATCCAGTTTAAGAATGGTTCTAGAACAGTTATGAACATCAAGGGTGATAGTGGGCATCCTTGTCGTGTGCCATTAGCCAGTGTGAAGGAATTGGAGAGAAATCCATTAACCTTCACTTTTGCAGAGGGGTTGGAATAGAGCAAAAGTATCCAGTTTAGCATCTGGTTCCCAACATCCATGTGTTTCAATGAGGCAGATAGGAAATCCCATGCTATCCTATCGAAGGCCTTCTCGGCGTCGGTGGAGAGAAAAAAACCCTCCACCGACTGCCGAGTCATCCATGAGTGTATGCCTATAGCTCTCATCGTCCCATCTCTGGCCTCTCTTCCGGGCATGAAGCCTACTTGATCCGTGTGGATTCTGGATTCAAGGATGGGTAGGATCCTGTTGGCCAGGATCTTGTCAAGGATTTTGATGTCTACGTTGAGGAGAGAGATGGGGCGATAGCTAGCACATTGGAGTGGGTCTTTTCCTGGTTTGTGAATTATGGCAATGTGTGCCTCTAGTAATTGCTTGGAAGGAGTTGAAGAAGCTGTGATTGTATTAAATGCATCTAGGAAGTGGGAGCACAGGATGTCTGCGTTGACCTTATAGTATTGAGCGGAGTAACCATCGGGCCCTGGGCTTTTGTTGGGACGTAGAGAGCCTTCGGCTATATGGAACTCTTCCTCAGATTGCATAATTTAGTGGTGTCTTTTCCTCTTCCACGAGAGGTTTCAGCCCATACTCTGATAAGAACTGGTCTATCGCTTGGGTTCTATTGCGGGGGTCATCTCTAGGCAGGGGGGGGTCTGGAGGTTGTATAGGTTACTGTAATATCTGCAAAACTCCTCAGCAATATCTGGGATCAGTGTCTTTTTCTCTTGTGTGGAGCTTAGTATAGAGCAAATATGTGTTTTGGCATATTTCTCTCTGAGTGCTTTAGCAAGTAACGAGCCGCTTTTGTTAGCGTGTTCATAGAAGGTGCCTTTGGACAGCATAAATTTGCGTTTGACTCCATATGAGAGGAGTTTCACAAATCTTACTCGTAGGGCCTTAAGTTCCTCCAGCCTTTCCCCAACCAGAGAGATCTTATGTTGTGATTCCAATGCTCTGATTTGTGAATGTAGTAAGTCTACTGTAGCCTGTCTATCTCTTTTGGCTTTTGCTCCCATCTGGATTAGGTGACCTCGTATGAATGGTTTATGTGCCTCCCAAATGAGTAGGTCTGATTGGCCCTCTGTTTTATTTAGTGTAAAGTAGTCTTGTAGAAGGTGTTTTAGTTTTCCTAGGTTACTTTTATCAGCTAGAAGGAAGGGGTTCAGTCTCTAGACAAACGAATTTGGAAAAGGTATTGGGGGATTGATTGTGGTAGAGATTGGAGCATGGTCTGCTATAGTCTGCACCCCAATATTTGCCTGGAGAGCTGATCCTGCATCCCTCTGCTGTAGGAAGATGTAATCCAGTCTAGAGTATCTACTATGTGGAAGTGAATAGAATGAGTAGTCTTTTTCCAAGGGATGCATCAGTCTCCAGATATCCACCAAGGATAGTCTGTCCAGTTGGTCTCTCACTTTTTAATGTCTCTGTATCTAACTGAAGAAGTGCCCGAGGACGTATCTAGTAGGGGGTTTAGAGGGAGATTCAGGTCTCCACCCACAATCCGCATCCCTTTGTAGAAGGGGAGTAAGGCGTCAATCATCTTTTTCATAAAGTGGGCCTGGCCCGAGTTTGGGCCGTATATTGATGCCAGCGTGATCTCTTTATCCCCTATTTTGCCATGTAGGAAAATAAACCGTCCCTCTGGGTCCTGCAGCTGAGAGATAAGCTTGAATGGGATAGAATGATGTATTAAGATTGAGACCCCTTTAGTCTTGTCCAGGGGGGAAGGGGCATGAAACGAAAGTGGGTAGTGTCTGTCAGAGAACCTGGGAATTTTATCTTTGCGGAAGTGTGTCTCCTGGAATAGAGCAATGGAGGCATGTTCCCTACGTAATAGATCTAAAAATTTGGATCTTTTTTCCGGAAGGTTTAAACCATTGGCATTACACGATAGTATTTTCCAGGAGGTCTTTTTCGGGGAGGCGGTCATGTCGGAAATAGTGAGAATTGTCTCCAGCAGGATAAGGTATACTAATGCACCAAATGGGTGCATAGCCTCTGTGTAATTACGAACCGGTCTGGATTGCTGACAGTTTTTATAATATAAATAATTAAACACTGGGCTTGTATTATTGTATTAAGGGCTAGATAATTCTAGCCACCAGGGAAATCAATCCCAGAGGTCAAGTGTGGGTAGCCCTGTTTAAGCAAATTTAAGTAACTGAGAATGGAAATTAGCCAATCTATGCACTAGTCTAAGCTATACCCCTAAATAGGAGATATTCACTCACGTGTAGGTCCTGAAGTAGGAACAAATTAGGACTCTACTCCAATAAGGTGAGGTATTGAGGCAGAGGTGAGGGGCCCTAGGGGACCTCTCCTGTGTTGTGGAACGTGTAAGGAACCAGGAGAAGATCCCTATGATGTAATTAGACTAAAAACTGTGAATCCCACTAACCCACCCAGACTTATGTAACGGTGTCAAGGGTTCCCTTGCAGAGAGCCAGGGAGCCCCACAAAAAGGGGGACCCCCTGCACTGTGCAAAAGGAAATAGCATTCCCGTCTTAAAATATGCATAACAAACAACTTAAAGAGAAAGAACCATAAACAGTAAAGAAAACAGAACCTCCACCAGTGGGGAGAGAAATCTATCAATTGTAGTATCATAGCACTTTTAGGCCATTATAGAGAGGAGGGGGGGAGTGGGGTATATTGGGGGGTGGGGGAGGGAGGATGGGGTAGGGTAGTAGACAGGGGTGGAAGAGGGAAAGGAGGTGAGGGAAGGGAAGGGGGGGGGGAGACAAGAGATTTGCAATGCTGTTATTGCCATAATGGGTAGGTATGCATGGTGAACTAAAATATCTTTAAGGAGACACCAAGAACAAAGATAGTCATATATTCTTTCAGTGGCAATTAAATCTACTGAGAAGGTGGTATCTGCCAAGCAAAAACAAAAAAGAACAAAAAAAGGGACTCCTAAGGTAGTAAGTGAGATCGAGAAGTTCTCAGCCATCTGCTGCAGATTCCATTCCCTGGTCAGGGTCTTCCCTGCTTTCAGGTGGTTTAGGCTTTCTTGGTGTTCTGGGCGCTTGTCTAGAGCCCTTGGATGGTGTATTGCGGGTTTTTGATTCTTGCGAAGAAGATGGACCTGCATTATCAGCTTGTGTGGTCAGGAACCCCGCATACCATAAAGGGAGTTCGGGAGTGGAGATATTTAGATCGGCACAGAAGTCTGTGAGGTCTGAAGGTTTACGTAAGAGATAGGTGCGTCCATTGTCAGTCACAGAAAGAGCAAAGGGAAAGAGCCATTTGTAGCGTAAATGCTTTTCCATTAGGATCTGTAATAAAGGTTTCAGGGCTTTGCGCTGAGAGAGTGTAATAGGTGATAAGTCCTGATATAGGGCAATCTGCGTTTCATTAAAGAGGATAGTGTCCTGCGATCTTGCAGCCTTCATAATCGCTTCTTTCAAGGGAAAAGATTGCAGACAGCAGATGATGTCTCTAGGAGGGTCAGATTCCCCGCCCACGGGATGTAGCGCTCTGTGTGCCCGGACCAACTCTATCTCCTGGTCTTTAGGCCTAGACAACAGCTCATTGAAAATGGCAAGGAGTGCTGCAGGGATCTGTTCAGCCGAGACTGACTCTGGAACTCCCCGTACCCTTATATTGGCACGTCTACCACGATTGTCTAAGTCTTCAATGTGTCTTTGGTGGTCCATGAAGCGTAAGTCATGTGTGTTAGCCACCCACGTAAGAGATTTAATTTTTGTGTCTCTCTTGTCTCCGGCTGCCTCTATGGCGGAGATCCGGTTAGCAATTGCAGCTATGTCCTCCCTCATCTCCGATATGGTGGTGTTAAAAGTGCACTTAATCTCCTCGGTGAAGGCTCTCATGTGAGTGTATGTGATACTGTCTCTGTGCTTAGTATGAGGTTCGTACTCACGATCTGAAGAGCCTCTGGAGGTCATTGAGCCGTTCGGGGAGGGAGCGCGCGCCGGCGCCATCTTGGAAGAGGAGGCTTTAGTCTTTCTCTCAGATTGTGTGCGGAAAAGCTCGGGGAGACTTCTACCAAACTGAGTTTGGGAGTCCCTGAGGTTGCGAGCTGTCGTTTGTCCACGGGTGCGTCGGCTCATAGCAAGCGGCGGGAGCTGGAAAGCTATAGTTAGCAGCGTCTGGGTCGGGAGCTCAGGGTTTAAGCAGCCATCTTCTCCTAGAGCCAAGCCACGCCCCGGAGCAGACTTTTTTCCTCCCTCCACAAGACACACATGCATCCACATAAAATCGTTTAGCAACAACTGTGTGCACATTCTCTGTGGTGCAATCAGTTAGCGTGTTCGGCTGTTAACCGAAAGGTTGGTGGTTCAAGCCCAGAGAGAGAAAGAGATGATTCTACATGGCTATCTGGGGTGTCTCTTTGGACAACTGTTGAATAAAAAAGGCAAGGCTGTCCCTGGGTGGGCTTGAACCACCAACCTTTCGGTTAACAGCTGAATGCGTTAACCTATTGTGCCACAGAGACTGTGCATGCAGTCTTTTGGAGGGAGGAAGTAAGTCTGCTCCAAGAAGTTTCAGCATGTAGCGTTGGTGGTGTAGTGGTGAGCATAGCTGCCTTCCAAGCAGCTGACCTGGGTTCGATTCCTGGCCAATGTATGTGAGCTGGCTTTTGACATCCTACAAATCCCTGGAAGACAAGATCCCTGGAAGACAAGAGAGGAAGGGGGGGGAGGGAGGAGGTGAAAAAAAAAAAAAGCACAAGAACAAGATTAGCTATCAAAAGAGTTGTTGTGGGGTGCTATTTTAGGAATAAGAATCAGCCAGGAGCAAGCTAACTATCTTACAAGAGCCTAACTAATCTTTCCCTATGAGAGTCTGCCAGCAGCTTTCCCTTCACTAATTACTGCAGGGACACAAACGACTGTAATGGCTGGTGCTGCCTGCCTTATATAAGGGGTGGGGTGGCTCCAGGAGATAGTGTAGCCTGATTGGCTACAATGGGCCTGCTGACTGTGATGTAGAGGGTCAAAGTTGACCCTAATGGTGCACTATGGGGGTGAACTGAACTTCCGGTAAAGTTCGCGTTCGCATGCGATCGCGAACCACCCAAAGTTCGCCTGGAACCATTCGCCGGCGAACCGTTCCGGCCATCTCTAGTGTGCAATGATTGTTTAAACAAAATTAGGCAGATGCATAAGTTTGAGCACCACAGACAAGAAATGAAATCAATATTTAGTAGATCCTCCTTTTGCAGAAATTACAGCCTCTAAACGCTTCCTGTAGGTTCCTATGAGAGTCTGGATTCTGGTTGAAGGTATTTTGGACCATTCCTCTTTACAAAACATCTCTAGTTCATTCAGGTTTGATGACTTCAGAGCATGCAGGGCCGGCGCTACCATAGAGGCAAAGGAGGCAGCTGCCCCAGGGCCCCAGAGCTTGTAGGGGCCTCCAGTGGCTACAAAATTGGCCTTATAGTTTTTGAGAAAATCGATTTTAAAGTTTCAAAGGAAAAAAAAATACACATGTAAAAACCTGCTGACTTTAATGGTTAATAGCAAATCCACCTTAAATGCTAGAAACCCTAAATTTGCAGCATATGTTATGGAGATCATTAGGAATAATAGGAAAAAACAATTTTTCAAAAAGACCTTATAGTTTTTGAGAAAATCGATTTTAAAGTTTCGAAGGAAAAAAGTATACTTTTAAATGCGGTAAATGTAACTTTTAGTAGCAAACCTAACGGTAGTGTAATTTTACATGCATCAAACGAAAGCGCAATAAATTTCCTGACGGGGTTTCCAGGGGGTCTATACACAGCCGCAGCGCTTTGGCCAGGGATCGCTATACAGCCGCAATATGGCTGTATGAAGATCCCTGGCATTTTTTCCTATGTTCCCAATTTTTTTTTTATGTTTAGAGTGTGGGAATTTTTTTAAAAAAGAAATTATGTGGGGTCCCCCCTCCTGAAACTTTTTAACCCCTTGTCCCCCATGCAGGCTGGGATAGCCAGAATGTGGAGCTCCGACCGATTGGGACTTCACACCCTGACTATACCAGCTGCAAAAAAGGTCCCCTAATGCCGATTTTTGTTCCGGGGTATATGTTGGGGGGGCCCCCCCAGGTTTATTTTGCACTGGGGCCCCATTGTTGCTTAAACCGGCCCTGAGAGCATGGACAGCTCTCTTTAACTCACACCACAGATTTTCAATTATAGTCACTTCTGGGGACTGTGATGGCCATTCCAGAACCTTGTACTTGTTCCTCTGCATGAATGCCTTAGTGGATTTTGAGCAGTGTTTAGGGTTGTTGTCTTGTTGAAAGATCCAGCCCCGGTGCAGCTTCAGCTTTGTCACGGATTCCTGGACAATGGTCTCCAGAATCTGCTGATACTGAGTGGAATCAATGCGTAGTCTAGTGTTGGGCGAACAGTGTTCGCCACTGTTCGGGTTCTGCAGAACATCACCCTGTTCGGGTGATGTTCGGGTTCGGCCATATGGCCGAACTAAGAGCGCATGGCCGAACGTTACCCGAACGTTCGGCTAGCGCTGTGATTGGCCGAACGGGTCACGTGTAGTGTTGGGCGAACATCTAGATGTTCGGGTTCGGGCCGAACATGGCCGCGATGTTCGGGTGTTCGAGCCGAACTCCGAACATAATGGAAGTCAATGGGGACCCGAACTTTCGTGCTTTGTAAAGCCTCCTTATATGCTACATACCCCAAATTTACAGGGTATATGCACCTTGGGAGTGGGTACAAGAGGAAAAAAAATTAGCAAAAAGAGCTTATAGTTTTTGAGAAAATAGATTTTAAAGTTTCAAAGGGAAAACTGTCTTTTAAATGCGGGAAATGTCTGTTTTCTTTGCACAGGTAACATGCTTTTTGTCGGCATGCAGTCATAAATGTAATACATATAAGAGGTTCCAGGAAAAGGGACCGGTAACGCTAACCCAGCAGCAGCACACGTGATGGAACAGGAGGAGGGTGGCGCAGGAGGAGAAGGCCACGCTTTGAGACACAACAACCCAGGCCTTGTATGAGGACAAGAAGCGTGCGGATAGCAATTTGCGTTTTGTCGCCATGCAGTCATAAATGTAATACAGATGAGAGGTTCAATAAACAGGGACCGGAAACGCTAACCCATCACAGATGTTCATTGTTCATGTTACTTGGTTGGGGTCCGGGAGTGTTGCGTAGTCGTTTCCAATCCAGGATTGATTCATTTTAATTTGAATCAGACGGTCTGCATTTTCTGTGGAGAGGCGGATACGCCGATCTGTGACAATGCCTCCGGCAGCACTGAAACAGCGTTCCGACATAACGCTGGCTGCCGGGCAAGCCAGCACCTCTATTGCGTACATTGCCAGTTTGTGCCAGGTGTCTAGCTTCGATACCCAATAGTTGAAGGGTGCAGATGGATTGTTCAACACAGCTATGCCATCTGACATGTAGTCCTTGACCATCTTCTCCAGGCGATCGGTGTTGGAGGTGGATCTGCACGCTTGCTGTTCTGTGTGCTGCTGCATGGGTGTCAGAAAATTTTCCCACTCCAAGGACACTGCCGATACCATTCCCTTTTGGGCACTAGCTGCGGCTTGTGTTGTTTGCTGCCCTCCTGGTCGTCCTGGGTTTGCGGAAGTCAGTCTGTCGGCGAACAACTGGCTAGAGGAGGGGGAGGATGTCAATCTCCTCTTTAAAGTCTCCACAAGGGCCTGCTGGTATTCTTCCATTTTGACCTGTCGGACTCTTTCTTCAAGCAGTTTTGGAACATTGTGTTTGTACCGTGGATCCAGAAGGGTATAAACCCAGTAATTGGTGTTGTCCAGAATGCGCACAATGCGTGGGTCGCGTTCAATGCAGTCCTAGGCCGAAGAGGACATAGCCTAGGGTCACAAAAACCTGTTGATTTGGGCTATTTCAATGGTAGTGATGGTGACGTACATAAATCTCAGCCATGGCCGTTAGCAACGTCTGAATTTCACGAAATGTCTCATGCAGGTAGAAGACATATTGTTAGACTTGGATTCCAAAGATGGGGTCCCTACATCTCTGCAAACCAGAGTTACAGGGGTCCAAAATTGGTAAAATCCCCCATAGGCTTTCATTGCCTCCCTATTTCACTTTCCAAAATCTCACATCTTTTCAAAGGGCAATGGCTCAGCAGTACCAAATTTTCTAGCATTGTAGGGACCCTTAAGGGGGAACATGACTGGTGAGTTTCGGGCCCCTAGGCCGAAGAGGTCATAGCCTAGGGTCACAAAAACCTGTTTATTTGGGTTATTTCAATGGTAGTGATGGTGACGTACATAAATCTCAGCCATGGCCGTTAGCAACGTCTGAATTTCACGAAATGTCTCATGCAGGTAGAAGACATATTGTTAGACTTGGATTCCAAAGATGGGGTCCCTACATCTCTGCAAACCAGAGTTACAGGGGTCCAAAATTGGTAAAATCCCCCATAGACTTTCATTGCCTCCCTATTTCACTTTCCAAAATCTCACATCTTTTCAAAGGGCAATGGCTCAGCAGTACCACATTTTCTAGCATTGTAGGGACCCTTAGGGGGAACATGACTGGTGAGTTTCGGGCCCCTAGGCCAAAGAGGTCATAGCCTAGGGTCACAAAAACCTGTTTATTTGGGCTATTTCAATGGTAGTGATGGTGACGTACATAAATCTCAGCTATGGCCGTTAGCAACGTCTGAATTTCACGAAATGTCTCATGCAGGTAGAAGACATATTGTTAGACTTGGATTCCAAAGATGGGGTCCCTACATCTCTGCAAACCAGAGTTACAGGGGTCCAAAATTGGTAAAATCCCCCATAGACTTTCATTGCCTCCCTATTTCACTTTCCAAAATCTCACATCTTTTCAAAGGGCAATGGCTCAGCAGTACCAAATTTTCTAGCATTGTAGGGACCCTTAGGGGGAACATGACTGGTGAGTTTCGGGCCCCTAGGCCAAAGAGGTCATAGCCTAGGGTCACAAAAACCTGTTTATTTGGGCTATTTCAATGGTAGTGATGGTGACGTACATAAATCTCAGCTATGGCCGTTAGCAACGTCTGAATTTCACGAAATGTCTCATGCAGGTAGAAGACATATTGTTAGACTTGGATTCCAAAGATGGGGTCCCTACATCGCTGCAAACCAGAGTTACAGGGGTCCAAAATTGGTAAAATCCCCCATAGACTTTCATTGCCTCCCTATTTCACTTTCCAAAATCTCACATCTTTTCAAAGGGCAGGCGAACTTCTGGGGTTCGCGATCGCGGAGAACTGCGAACTTTTCCGGAAGTTCGGTTCGCCCCCATAGTGCATCAGGAAGGTCAACTTTGACCCTCTACATCACAGTCAGCAGGCACATTGTAGCCAATTAGGCTACACTCCCTACTGGAGCCCCTCCCCCCTTATAAAAGGCAGGCAGCGTCAGGCATTGGACTCACTCGTGTGCCTGCAGTAATTAGAGAAGGGATAGCGGCTGCAGACTCTAATAGGGAAAGCTTAGTTAGGCTCTTGTAGGCTTGTTAACTTGCTCCTGGCTGATTGTTATTGCTAAAAAAAGCACCCCTCAACAGCTCTTTTGAGAGCTAATCTTGTTCTTGTGATCTATTTTTTTTTGTGTGTGTCCCACTGACACTTGTGTTGCATAGACAGCCTTGGTAATTCCTACAGTGTGTGCCACTGCCAGGCCCAGCACATTCAGTGACTACCTGTGTGTGTGACAGGTGCACATTGTAATACCCATCACTGCATATACCTACCTGTTGTTTCCTGTGCACCCACCTACCTACGTGAGCGCACGCAGTGTCACTGCGCCTGTCCGGTACCTGTCTGTGTGTGACAGGTGCACATTTGTAATACCAGTCATTGCATAATTGTTCACAGTACCTGTGTGACCGCATTCTGTGTAATATACCACTCCAAGCATACCTGTTAACTGCACCTGTGTGACAGCTGCACATTGTATTGTAATACCAGTCACTGCATACCTTTCACTGCGCCTGTGACCGCACATTGTATTATACCTCGCAGTCAGTGCATACCTTTCACTTGAATGGATGGCAGACTTGCCCTCCATAACAGATTTGTGTTAAAGGTAGTAGTCTATTAGTGTCATTTACAGCAAAGCCTCGAAAGTCCTCCTGTTACTGTATTGTTATTTTTTGTCACTACCTCGGGACTTGCATGCCATGCCTGCTGCCTTCCTTGGATGTGTGGTGGTAGCCATTTCTCAGGCTCCAACTCCGGACCGGAATCAAACCCTGACTCCCCGGCCGTACGCTTTCTTTAACAATGGTAGAGAAAGAACCATCGACAGTATGAGCAGCGATGGACTACTGGGTGCGCAGGTTTGACCTGTGGCCAGAGCTGTCCCAATTTGCCATCCAACTTCTGTCTTGCCTTGTCTCAAGCGTCCTTTCAGAAAGGACCTTCAGTGCAGCTGGAGGCATTGTCACTGAGAAGAGAAGTAGTCGCCTAAGTCACAGAAGTGTTCAGTACCTGACCTTTATCAAAATGAATGAGGCATGGATCCCAGAGGGCTAATGCCCGCCCGAAGACTAAGTCAGTCTCCACACACAGCATCTCTGCCTGCACTCCGTGTGACTGCCTACCCCAAGACTAAGTCGCTCCCCACACAGCACCTCTGCCCGCAGGCTGCCTTCTCTGCCACCACCAACAGGGTCCAGGTCTCCAGGTTGATTCCTGAATTTTTAAGACCGCTGCTAGCAGCGGCCACTATACTAATTTTTCTGGTGCGTGTACATGCCTGCCTAATTTTTCTGGCTGCGCTGCAGCTGCAACAACAAAACAAAAGGCATGTACAAGTGCCAATTCTCCTTCGTGATCATTACCTTGTCGCGGTGAAGTGGCTTGTGTATCACAATGAAGCAATGACTGCTGGCTATATGAGTGTCTCAGGGGGGGGCACATCGAAGATAATAAGGTCGTTGCTTCATTGTGGACAGACCAAATTTGATCAGCTGGACAGTCACTGTTGTTCTATCATTGAGCTACCACAGCTCGGCGACCATATGGGCTTGAAAACCGGCACGGCCTGCACTCTCGCCATGGTGCGCACCAGTCCAGCATGGCCGTCACTACACAAACAGCTGTTTGCGGTGCGTTACACAGTGAGTTTGGTGTGTCAGTGTGAAGCAGTACTCTAATTACACTCCCTGATTGATGTATACACATGCAAGATGTTTTAAAGCACTTTATCCCTGCAATTTAGCATTCAATGTGATTTCTGCCCTTAAAACGCTGCCTTGCGTCCAATCCAGATTTTTCCCCTGGACTTTTGGCATGTATCCCACTCCGCCATGCCCCCCTCCAGGTGTTAGACCTCTTGAAACATCTTTCCCATCACTTTTGTGGCCAGCATACATTTTTCTAGTTTTCAAAGTTCGCCTCCCCATTGAACCTGGTTCGCGAACCGAAAATCAGAGGTTCGGGCCATCTCTAAGCATGGCATGGTTGTTGGTGCCAAGATGGGACGGTCTGAGAATTTCACAATCTGCTCACTTACTGGGATTTTCACGCACAACCATTTCTAGGGTTTACAAAGAATGGTGTGAAAAGGGAAAAACATCCAGTATGTGGCAGTGCTGTGGGCGAAAATGCCTTTTTGATGCTAGAGGTCAGAGGAGAATAGGCCGACTGATTCAAGGTGATAGAAGAGCCACGTCGACTGAAATACCCACTCGTTACAACTGAGGTATGCAGCAAAGCATTTGTGGAGCCACAAGACGCACAACCTTGAGGCTACAATAGCACCACACCAGGTACCACTCATCTCCACTACAAATAGGAAAAGGAGGCTACAATTTGCACAAGCTCACCAAGGTTGAAGACTGGAAAAATGTTGCCTGGTCTGATGAGTCTCGATAAAGTCAGAATTTGGCATAAACAGAATGAGAACATGGATCCATCATGCCTTGTTACCACTGTGCAGGCTGGTGGTGATGGTGTAATGGTGTGGAGGATGTTTTCTTGGCACACTTTAGACCCCGTAGTGCCAACTGGGCATCGTTTAAATGCCACGGGCTACCTGAGCATTGTTTCTGACCAAGTACATCCCTTCATGACCACCATGTACCCATCCTCTGATGGCTACTTCCAGGAGGATAATGCACCATGTCACAAAACTCAAATAATTTCAAATTGGTTTCTTGAACATGACAATGAGTTCACTGTACTAAAATGGCCCCCACAGTCACCAGATCTCAACCCAATAGAGCATCTTTGGGATGTGATGGAATGGGAGCTTCGTGCCCTGAGTGTGCATCTCACAAATCTCCATCAACTGCAAGATGCTATCCTATCAATATGGGCCAACATTTCCAAAGAATGCTTTCAGTACCTTGTTGAATCAATGCCACGTAGAATTAAGGCAGTTCTGAAGGCAAAAGAGGGTCAAACACCGTATTAGTATGGTGTTCCTAATAATCCTTTAGGTGAGTGTAATTGCAGACCAGCTTTTTGCATGACTCCACAGGTATTTTTGCCCATTCATCTTTGGCAACGAGCTCCTAATCTTTCAGGTTGGAGCGTCTTCTTGCCACCACCCTGATCTTTAGCTCCTTCCACAGAATCTCAATTGGATTCAAGTCAGGACTCTGGCTGGGCCACTCCAAGACTTTAATATTGTCTGCTAACCATTTGTTCACCACTTTTCCTGTGTGTTTTTGGTCATTGTCCTGCTGAAATGTCCACTGGTGCTCAAGGCCAAGTTTCTTTGCAGACTGCCTGATGTTGTCATTGAGAATTTCATGTATTGCTTTTTTTTCATGGTGTCGTTCAGGGGTGCTCTCCAGGACTCCCGAATGCGAATTTACCCAAATTATTCGGGTAAAATTCAGAGTAGCCGAAGCCGAATGCGCCGGACCCGAAGCCGAAGGATGACGCGTGGGGTTCGGCTTCTGGATTCGGGAGTGACGCGGGCCAATCAGAATTCCTCTAGCCGAGTCCCTGGCAACGCTAGCAACCATTAAGAGGTGGGGAGCCTGGCCCTCCCCTCCTCTATATAAGGCGGTGGCCATTTTGCGGAGCTACGCACTTGTGTGACTGAGCTGGTACTGAGAGCATCTCCAGTGCTGTGCTGCGTGTCTGATCAAGTGTATTCTGTGTTAAACCTAGCGTTTTGCTTCCTAAACACCTCCTAAACACATTCAATGTACTTTTATATAGATAGATAGTAATTTGATTGTTTGTAGTCAGCTAGTGTGTACTGTATACTGTGCTAGGCTAGTGTTAGTCTGTGTGCAGGCTAGGCCTGCTAGCCTAGGGTAGCCTTAGCCTATTACTAGCTTAGGTAGGTTAGGGATTCTAGTTAGTTGTGTACTATAGTAGTTTAGTTAAATTGTACTGCTGCTGTTTGCTGTAGTCTGTTAGTTTATAGCTTCAGTACTGTTAGTTAATACTAGTTAGTTACTGATTGACTGTGTACAGGCCAGCACTGTTTAGTACAGCAGCCGTTTAATAGTTACCACCTGCGCGTACAACCGTACTACTACTACTACTAGGTAGGTGGTAGTCTCTCTTCCACTACTACTACCACCCACCCACCCCTCCATTTAATTTTTTTCATTAGTTACTGTGTGATTTATTACCTTTCTGTAGTAAATTGTTACATTCGCAGGCCAGCATCCCTTGTTGTCACCTGCTGTGACTGTCATTTGCCGGCGCACCCTATTGATTGCGTCTGACCGTGTGTGACCGACCGACTGTAATTGGTCACCCACTGTCTGGCAGTTAGTTTATTGGGCCTGATTCACAAAGCGGTGCTAACAGATAGCATGCTGGTGAAAAGCCCTTTATCACGCCTAAACTCAGTTTAGGCATGATAAGTTTAGGTGTGATAAGTTTAGGCGTGATAAGTTTAGGTGTGATATGTTTAGGTGTGATAAGTTTAGGCGTGATAAGTTTAAGCACCAACTGGGTTAGCACCGCAGTGCACAGCTGATCAAAAGTTTTGCACTAGCAAAGTCTGGTGCACTTCGCATAGAGTTTAAAGGCGCTGCTTTGCGTGCGGGACTTTGCGCGCGATCTAAACTTATCAAAACTTATCATACCTTTATCCAAAAACATACGGATAAGTTAATTGGCTCCCCCTAAAATTGGCCCTAGACTACAGTACTTACACTACATGATATAGACATATGGCAATGGTAGGGATTAGATTGTGAGCTCCTTTGAGGGACAGTTAGTGACAAGATATATATATATATACATTGTACAGCGCTGCGTAATATGTCGGCGCTATATAAATACTAAATAATAATAATAATAATAATAATAATAATACCTAAACTTATCATGCCTAAACTTATCATGCCTAAACTTATCACACCTAAACTGGCTTTTCACCAGCGTGGTGCAATGGTTATCACGCCTAAAGTCTCTAACTGGGTTAGCACTGCTTTGTGAATCGTGCCCATTGTGTACTGTTTAGTACAGCAGGTCTTTAATAGTTACTACCTGCGCGTACAACCGTACTACTACTAGGTAGGTGGTAGTGTCTCTTCCACTACTACTATCACCCACCCACCCCTCCATTTAATTTTTTTCATTTCTTACTGTGTGATTTATTACCTTTCTGTAGTAAATTGTTACATTTGCAGGTCAACATCCCTTGTTGTCACCTGCTGTGACTGTCATTTGCCGGCGCACCCTATTGATTGCGTCTGACCGTGTGTGACCGACCGTAATTGTCACCCACTGTCACACGAGTTAGTACTGTAGAGACTCACTGTTAGTAGTAGTAGTACTACTACTACTGCTACTGCTACTGCTACTGCTACTGCTACTACTATTCAATTTTTTGTTGACACTTACCACCAGTCAGTCACTCACCACCACCACCAACCCAGACTTTATTAAGGTTTACACCCTTTCCCGCCTTTTTCTACACATTTGTTTATTCGTATATAAGTGCAAAATGACTGGCAGAGGTAGAGGACGAGGCACCACCAGGAGAGGCAGCGCCATTGCAGCAGCCACTGCCAGCAGCAGTAGCAGCAGGTCTGTGACTGGTCCGGCGCAATCCACTGACTGCAGAGTTGTGGAGGAGGAAGCAGAGGCGCAACAGCAGCGCGTTGCGCCCATCTTTGCGACGGGTCGTCACCCCCGGCCCATTAAGGAGAGTCGGGCGCAGGCTGTGGTGGAACTGATGGTGGAGCAGCAGCGAGACCAGTGCCACGACCACCAGCACTCCGGTCCGCAGCAGGCCTCCACCACCGCTTGAGGTCACGGTGACCCCATTGACCAGCCTGCCCTCAATGAGCTCGGTCTTCACCCCAGTGACTGCAGCCGTGTACAGGGATGTTGTGGAGAAGTTTGAGCAGGAGATAATGGGGACATCATCATGCAAGGAGGAGGAGGAGGAGTTGGAGGTGGAGCAGTTTGTTGTTGGCGCTGATGAGGAGGGGTGTGATGCAGGGGATTTTGGGCCACTGGATGTGGTTGAGGAGGGCTCAGAGGACATGTTTGGGGATGATGATGACGTGCTGGATCCTCCCTATGTGCCACCACCAGTACCACCAGCACACTTGCTTGAAGGCAGCTCGTCATTGGAGGAGGAGGTGTCTCTGGCGCAGAGGCATGGCAGCAGCAAGGCGGCAAGCACAGGGCGTGGAAGGCAGGAGCCACAGCCTGCTGCTTCAGCCACTACCACCACCCGCAGCAAACCTCCAACCAAACCAAAAAAGGCACAAGCCTCAAAGGTCACCAAAAAACCCCAGCCCTCAAGCTCAAAGGGCAGGTTGAAGTCCCCAGTCTGGCGGTTCTTCACTAAGTGCACAGAGGACCCGACCCGTGCAATTTGCAACAGTTGCAAGGTCAGTCTCAGCAGAGGTCGCGATCTCCTCAAGCTGAGTACCTCGTGCCTGTTGACCCACTTAGAGACCAGGTATTTTGAGGATTTTTGTGAGTATGAGAAGCTGATGCAAAGTGGCGCAGGCAGTGGTCAGAGCCAGAGAGCCACTGCACAGATTTCAGCAGCAGCAGCAGCATCAACCCACCCAGCAGCAGCAGCAGGAGCACAGCAGCAGCAACTCACTCCTCCTCCCCCGGGCAGCCAGTCCTCAGTTGCCTCATCAGCTCCCTCCACAGTGGCCTCCTCATTCTCCCGCGCAGGCAAACGCCAGACCCTGCTCAGCGAGTCCTTTCCTGGTGTGACCAAGGTGTTGCCTCCCGCTCACATGCGCATTCGGGTGCTGAACGGGTTGCTTTCCCGGGCCATGTGCTCCCAGCTTCTGCCAACGGCAGCCCTCAATAATCGCCCTGGCGCCGGACCGAGGGACACAACGCTCTCTCCCCCGGGGAGGGCTGCTGCTGATCACTGGCTGCTGGAGTGGATGTTATAACTTGCGTGGGGCGTTGGCTGTTGCTGTTGTTGGGAGTGCTGCTCACAGCGGAGGTCTGTGAGGAACTCATGGTGGGCTGAGGGCTCATATGTGTGCGGTGGAGTAAAGCTCATCAGAACAACCTCTGCACACCTGGTGGTACGCAAGTGATCCCACTTGGCGGCACTGAAAGTGAGTGTTTTTTTAATAAACAATATGCAGTAAAAGTCACTGAAAATATGTGTGGATTGGTGGTAGCCAAGCGATCCCACTTGGCGACACTGAAGGTGCTTTTTTAATTAACAATATGCAGCAAAAGTCACTGAATATACGTGTGGATCGGTGGTACGCAAGTGATCCCACTTGGCGGCACTGAAAGTGTTTTTTTAATAAACAATACTCAGCAAAAGTCACTGAATATATTTCTGGATTGGTGGTACGCAAGTGATCCCACCTGGCAGCACTGAAAGTGTTTTTTTAATAAACAATACTCAGCAAAAGTCACAGAATATATTTGTGGATTGGTGGTACACAAGTGATCCCACTTGGCAGCACTGAAAGTGTTTTTTTTAATAAACAATATGCTACAAAAGTCATTGAAAATGAAAATACGTGTGGATTTTTAACAGCCCTGTGGGTGCTG
Organism: Hyperolius riggenbachi; assembly: GCF_040937935.1. Lineage (NCBI taxonomy): Eukaryota > Metazoa > Chordata > Amphibia > Anura > Hyperoliidae > Hyperolius > Hyperolius riggenbachi. Next base: position 191,536,492 of record NC_090651.1, on the reverse strand, counting down.
CAGCTGCTGTCAGCAGTGAGGCTGGGGCCCTGTGGCTGGCCTGGCTGTCAGTGAGGCCCTGTGGGTGCTGCTGTCAGCGGTGAGGCTAGGGCCCTGTGGCTGGCAGTGAGAGGCCCTGTAGGTGCTGCTGTCAGCGGTGAGGCTGGGGCCCTGTGGCTGGCAGTGAGGCCCTGTGGCTGCTGCTGTCAGCGGTGAGGCTGGGGCCCTGTGGCTGGCCTGGCTAGCAGTGAGGCTCTGTGGGAGCTGCTGTCAGTGTGAGGCTGGGGCACTGTGGCTGGCCTGGCTAGCAGTGAGGCTCTGTGGGTGCTGCTGTCAGCGGTGAGGCTGGAGGCTGGGGCCCTGTGGCTGGCACTGGCAGACAGTACGCTACACTAAACTCCCTACCTACCCAAAGCTACACCCCAAAGCAAATGGCGCCGATCACGCGCGTTCGGGTATTTATGCACCTGAACACGTGAACCGCTCGGCCAATCACAGCGCGAGACGCGTGTTCGACCGAACGTACGGCCAAGGACAAGTTCGAGCCATGTGGCCGAGCATCCATCACTGAGGTGTTCGGATGGTGTTCGCCGCGAACTCGAACACCACAAAATTTGCTGAATCCCGAACAGTGGCAAACACTGTTCGATCAACACTAAGCCTTACCCTCTTTATGTATCATGATAATATTTGATGTTTTCATGGAGGAAAGGATACTTTCCCCTTTCAGAAAAGAGTTAGACATTTTAGACATATAGGGAACAAGAAGATATTTACATTTCTTGTAATATGCGTATGAAAATCCGTCCGGTCCTGGAGCTTTCCTTGAGGGCAAAGCCCTCGCATCTCACCCTCATCGATTGGATTGTTTAACTCCGAAAAATTGTTCCTCAGTCAATTTAGGTATTCCCAATTTTTGTAAAAACCCCGAAGTCTACTTTCCCTGTCTTCCTTTGATAATTGAGGAGATATGTTATAAAGAGGGCAGTGGCGTACCTAGGGCATTTGGCACCCGGTGCTGGGTATTAAAAGACCCCCCCCCCTCCTAAAAAAATGGGCGTGGCCACAACCTGCGGCGTGCTTCGCAGCAAAAAAAAATGGGCGTGGTCATGACCAGATGAGGGCGGAGCTAACTGTATTTTAAAGTATTAGCTAGTATAGTTGCCCCCAGTATAGCTAGTACAGTTTCCCCCAGTATAGCTGCCCCCAGTGGAGCTAGTACAGTTTCCCCCAGTATAGCTGCCCCCAGTGGAGCTAGTATAGTTGCCCCCAGTATAGCTAGTATATTTGCCCCCAGTGTAGCTAGTATATTTGCCCCCAGTATAGCTAGTATAGCTGCCCCCAGTATAGCTAGTTTAGTTGCCCCCAGTATAGCTAGTTTAGTTGCCCCCAGTATAGCTAGTTTAGTTGCCCCCAGTATAGCTAGTATAGCTGCCCCCAGTATCGCTAGTATAGCTGCCCCCAGTATCGCTAGTATAGCTGCCCCCAGTATAGCTGGCCCCAGTATAGCTGCCCCCAGTATAGCTAGTATAACTGCCCCCCAGTATAGCTGCCCCCCCCCCCAGTATAGCTGCCCCCCAGTATCGCTAGTATAGCTGCCCCCCAGTATAGCTGGCCCCAGTATAGCTAGTATAGCTGGCCCCAGTATAGCTAGTATAGCTGCCCCTCAGTATAGCTAGTATAGCTGCCCCCAGGTCTAGCTAGTATAGCTGCCCCCAGTATAGCTAGTTTAGTTGCCCCCAGTATAGCTAGTATAGCTGCCCCAAGTATAGCTGCCCCCAGTATAGCTAGTATAGCTGCCCCCAGTATAGCTAGTATAGCTGCCCCCCAGTATAGCTAGTATAGCTGCCCCCCAGTATAGCTAGTATAGCTGCCCCCCAGTATAGCTAGTATAGCTGCCCCCCAGTATAGCTAGTATAGCTGCCCCCCAGTGTAGCTAGTATAGCTGCCCCCCAGTGTAGCTAGTATAGCTGCCCCCAGTGTAGCTAGTATAGCTGCCCCCAGTATAGCTGCCCCCAGTATAGCTAGTTTAGTTGCCCCCAGTATAGCTGCCCCCAGTATAGCTAGTATAGCTGCCCCCCAGTATAGCTGCCCCCAGTATAGCTAGTATAGCTGCCCCCAGTATAGCTAGTTTAGTTGCCCCCAGTATAGCTAGTTTAGTTGCCCCCAGTATAGCTGCCCCCAGTACAGCTGCCCCCAGTATAGCTAGTATAGCTGCCCCCCAGTATAGCTGCCCCCAGTATAGCTAGTATAGTTGCCCCCAGTATAGCTAGTTTAGTTGCCCCCAGTACAGCTGCCCCCAGTGTAGCTGCCCCCAGTATAGCTAGTATAGCTGCCCCCCAGTATAGCTGCCCCCAGTATAGCTAGTATAGTTGCCCCCAGTATAGTTGCCCCCAGTACAGCTGCCCCCAGTATAGCTAGTATCGCTGCCCCCAGTGTAGCTGCCCCCAGTATAGCTAGTATAGCTGCCCCTCAGTATAGCTAGTATAGCTGCCCCCAGGTATAGCTAGTATAGCTGCCCCCAGTATAGCTAGTTTAGTTGCCCTCAGTATAGCTGCCCCCAGTATAGCTAGTATAGCTGCCCCCAGTATAGCTAGTATAGCTGCCCCCCAGTATAGCTAGTATAGCTGCCCCCCAGTATAGCTAGTATAGCTGCCCCCCACCCAGTATAGCTAGTATAGCTGCCCCCCAGTATAGCTAGTATAGCTGCCCCCAGTGTAGCTAGTATAGCTGCCCCCAGTGTAGCTAGTATAGCTGCCCCCAGTGTGGCTAGTATAGCTGCCCCCAGTGTAGCTAGTATAGCTGCCCCCAGTATAGCTAGTTTAGTTGCCCCCAGTATAGCTGCCCCCAGTATAGCTGCCCCCAGTATAGCTAGTATAGCTGCCCCCCAGTATAGCTGCCCCCAGTATAGCTAGTTTAGTTGCCCCCAGTATAGCTAGTTTAGTTGCCCCCAGTATAGCTAGTTTAGTTGCCCCCAGTATAGCTGCCCCCAGTACAGCTGCCCCCAGTATAGCTAGTATAGCTGCCCCCCAGTATAGCTGCCCCCAGTATAGCTAGTTTAGTTGCCCCCAGTACAGCTGCCCCCAGTATAGCTAGTATAGCTGCCCCCAGTGTAGCTGCCCCCAGTGTAGCTGCCCCCCAGTATAGCTAGTATAGCTGCCCCCCAGTATAGCTAGTTTAGGTGCTCCCAGTATAGCTAATTTAGTTGCCCCCAGAATAGCTAGTACAATTGCCCTCAGTGTAAGGAAAGCCTGGAAGGAGGGGTGGCGGGGAGGGGGGCCGGACCCCCCACCTCCCTCACCTGGGTCCCCTCCTTCTGGCGCTTCCCTCTCCTAATTAACAGCAGCGGGCAGGAGCGGCGAAGAAGACTCACTCACCTGCTCCTGGCGATGGCGGCGGCGGCGCATAGCGTCATCCTCACGCGACGCTGGTCTCCGACCTCTCTGTCGCTCACTGTGCTTCCGCCAATCAGGAAGCACAGTGAGCGGTGGAGAAGGCGGAGACCAGCGTCACGTGACGATGACGCTATTTGCCATCGCCTGGAACGCAGGAAGGTGAGTCTCTTGCCCGCTGCTGCCCGCTGCGACTAATTAGGAGGGGGAAGCGCCAGAAGGAGGGGACCCAGGTGAGGGAGGTGGGGGGTCCGGCCCCCCTCCCCGCCGCTTTCCCCGCCACCCCTCCTTTCCGTGCTGCTTCCCCTCCTGTCTTGCACAGGCCTCTGTGGGAGGCCTTGATGACACCCCCTGGGGCGCCCGACACCCGGTGCGGGGCGCCCCTTGCCGCCCTATGGTAGGGACGCTACTGAAAGAGGGGTCTGCCGACACAAGTCCTTTTTTTATCTGAAATCGCATAGATTTCTCTCTTCTTTTTAAAATCTCTCAATTTCCTTGCCAGAATTGTATGAGGTTTATTACCTCGTTCGTAAAACAATTGTTTTGTCCAGGCCAAAGCCTTTTTTGCCCTGCTAATCTGAAGATCATATAAATTAGCTTTAGCATCTTGCCATTTCTTGAAATCTACCTGAGAAGAAAAGGATCGGTATTTGCTTTCTGCATCTCTAGTTATCTGTAATCTCCAATCAAAAATCGCTTTATCATTTCTCTTTTTCTGGACCGCTTCCCTTATCAATACTCCCTTAATAGTAACCTTATGGGCCTCCCAGAGAGTCGCAGGACTGGCAACTGAATCTTTGTTCCTATAAAAATATTCTCCTATCTCCTTTTTAATGACATTATAAATCACCTCGTCTTTTAAGAGGGATTCATTGAGACGCCAATGATAGGGACCCCTAAATCGGGAGCTACTGTTTATATCAAATGAAATAGGGGCGTGGTCAGACCACGTTATCTCGTGGATATCTGACTGAGTAACTTTATCAATGAGAAACTTAGAGACTACAAAAAAAATAATCCAGTCTACTGTAGCTATCATGAGGGGCTGAATAAAAAGAATATTGTCTCGACCAGGGATGTTTTAATCGCCATATATCAACTAAATGATTATCCCTTATCCATTTGCGAAAGTCCCACGACAGAGAGTCTACTCTAGATTGAGAAATTATTGAAGGAACTTTAGACCGATCACAATGTGGAGAAAAAAAAACAGATTAGTAACCAGCAATCTGCAGAAAAAAAATCATACGTTTCTTTTGTACCCGCTTAATAAATTGGAGTTGTTGGATATTTGGGGCATACAGATTACCCAGAACCACCTCTGTATGTGCCAACTCTCCCTGAAGAAGAATAAAATAGCCTTGAGAGTCTGTATATGATCGAGTAACTTTAAAGGGGACTCCTTACCTCACTAAAATTGCCACTCCTCCCCTTTTCATAGGCCCTGCTGCGTAATAAACCATTGGGAGTTGTTTTAAATATAATTTGATATGCTCATGAATTTAAAATGGGTCTCCTGGACCAAAACAATATTTGCCTGTAATCTATTAATCTCCCTACATAGCAACTGCCTTTTAAGGGGGAATTTAACCCTTTAACATTAATTGAAGCTATACGTACCATAATGGATATCTAGAAACAAGCAAAAAACTGAAGTTTCTAACTGCAATCTGGGGTTATAGGTCAGCATAATAAGCATCATACAATAATCATCATTTTTCAGAGTAACAAAAACGAAAGAAAACCCAAATAATAACCAGCATATAATATTAGAAACAAAAAACACCATGTACCACTCTGGACATGGTTCTGCCAGGCAGAAGCGCCTGACAGGACAGGCAGTACAAACAACTGCCTGGGGCGCATTGGTTGCCAAGGGCGACACCACTGGACCCTGTAGTGCACCACTGCTGGCTGCTGACAGCTGTGGTGCGCCTACTATCAATCACACGCACCTTCATTTCAATCTCTGACTGCTGCAGCTGCATCGCTGTTTTAGAATCACACGCCTCAGTGGGGGACTGAGGCCTGCCCGCCGGGCCAATAGGAGCAAAGCACATGTGCTCTGCTCCTCCTATATGGCCACGCCTTCCCCAACACAGAGCCAGTGTGGAGTGGAGCTGTCATAGTTTTCTGCCTGTAACTCCGCCCCCCTCCTCGCTGGCCAGAAGCACTAGCATCGCTTGGGGGAACATGGAGGAACGTCTGTCTCCAGGCACAGCAATTGTGGGGTTGCTGGACGGCCGCTCAGTCTGGGGGGGCTTTGTGAGCAGCCCCTACAAGCAGAGCAGCCAACGTCATGTGCACAGGCAGTGCACAGCACTCAGCAGCTTCCTGCTGAGCCTGATGAATGTGCCGCCCCGCCCCCTTCCTCTCTCTGCTAGTGCTACATGGTGGCAGATTCATTCAGTGAGAGACTGTGAGACACACAGATTCACCCTGCCAGCAGAGACTCCATCAATCTGCAGGGCAGCTCAGCAGGGTAGCTCAGCAGGGTGAGTGTAGAGACTACTGTCTTGCTGCAGGAGAAGCACCAGAGCTATTGTCAAATAGTAAACACTGACACCTTTCTTGCCTGTGTGATAAGATTTTCACTAAATAGAGTCTTAACCTCCTTGGCGGTAACCCCGGGCCGATTTGCTTATTTTTTTTTTTTGCTGGACGCAGCTAGCACTTTGCTAGCTGCGCCAGCACACTGATCGCCGCCGCCCCGCGCACGATCGCCGCTATCCGTCGCGCCGCATGCCCCCCCCCCCCCCCAGAGCCCGTGCGCTGCCTGGCCAATCAGTGCCAGGCAGCGCCGAGGGGTGGCCCGGGACTCCCAATGACGTCCCGACGTCAGTGACGTCGGTGACGTCATCCCGCCCCATCGCCATGGCGACGGGGGAAGCCCTCCAGGAAATCCCGTTCTTTGAACGGGATTTCCTGATCGGAGATCGCCAAAGGCGATCGAAGAGGGCGGGAGGATGCCGCTGAGCAGCGGCTATCATGTAGCGAGCCCTGGGCTCGCTACATGATATAGGAAATTTTTTTTTTTTTAAAAACTGCTGCGCTCCTTCCTGGCGGATTTTTTTATACCGCCAGGAGGGTTAATTTGTATAATGGTTTACAAACATTACACATGCCTGTGATCTACCCTTAGTTGTTTCCTAGCTGTTCAACAGAGCAGGCATTTCAAGAAGGTATTGTTAAAACCCTTCTCACCAAGCATTCTATGAATGGCAGATGTGTTCTCAAGGTGATGTGTTGGGCTTACAGGCTGGGTACACACTAGGCAGAAACCCTAGCTTTGCAGAAACGCTGATGAAAGTCTGGGCGCATGTAATAAACATATACTCATTTGTGTGTTTGTGCTTTATGCACACATTTTCTGTTGCTAGGTTGTGGTACGTGTGCGGCTAGGTGGTAGTATGTGTGCGGCTGGGTGCTAGGTTGAGGTACGTGTGCGGCTAGGTGGTAGTATGTGTGCTGCTGGGTGCTAGGTTGTGGTACGTGTGCGGCTAGGTGGTAGTATGTGTGCTGCTGGGTGCTAGGTTGTGGAACGTGTGCGGCTAGGTGGTAGTATGTGTGCGGCTGGGTGCTAGGTTGTGGAACGTGTGCGGCTAGGTGGTAGTATGTGTGCGGCTGGGTGCTAGATTGTGGAACATGTGCAGCTAGGTGGTAGTATGTGTGCGGCTGGGTGCTAGGTTGTGGAACATGTGCGGCTAGGTGGTAGTATGTGTGCGGCTGGGTGCTAGGTTGTGGAACGTGTGCGGCTAGTGGTAGTATGTGTGCGGCTGGGTGCTAGGTTGTGGAACGTGTGCGGCTAGGTGGTAGTATGTGTGCGGCTGGGTGCTAGGTTGTGGTACGTGTGTGGCTAGGTGGTAGTATGTGTGCAACTGGGTGCTAGGTTGTGGAACGTGTGCGGCTGGGTGGTAGTATGTGTGCTGCTGGGTGCTAGGTTGTGGTACGTGTGCGGCTAGCTGGTAGTATGTGTGCTGCTGGGTGCTAGGATGTGGAACGTGTGCGGCTAGGTGGTAGTATGTGTGCGGCTGGGTGCTAGGTTGTGGAACGTGTGCGGCTAGGTGGTAGTATGTGTGTGGCTGGGTGCTAGGTTGTGGAATGTGTGGGGCTAGGTGGTAGTATGTGTGCGGCTGGGTGCTAGGTTGTGGAACGTGTGCGGCTAGGTGGTAGTATGTGTGCAGGTGGGTGCTAGGTTGTGGAACGTGTGCGGCGAGGTGGGTGGTAGTATGTGTGCGGCTGGGTGCTAGGTTGTGGAACGTGTGCGGCTAGGTGGTAGTATGTGTGCAGGTGGGTGCTAGGTTGTGGAACGTGTGCGGCGAGGTGGGTGGTAGTATGTGTGCGGCTGGGTGCTAGGTTGTGGAACGTGTGCGGCTAGGTGGTAGTATGTGTGCGGCTGGGTGCTAGGTTGTGGAACGTGTGCGGCTAGGTGTTAGTATGTGTGCGGCTGGGTGCTAGGTTGTGGTACGTGTGCGGCTAGGTGGTAGTATGTGTGCTGCTGGGTGCTAGGTTGTGGAACGTGTTCGGCTATGTGGTAGTATGTGTGCTGCTGGGTGCTAGGTTGTGGTACGTGTGCGGCTAGGTGGTAGTATGTGTGCGGCTGGGTGCTAAGTTGTGGAACTTGTGCGGCTAGGTGGTAGTATGTGTGCGGCTGAGTGCTAGGTTGTGGAACGTGTGCGGCTAGGTGGTAGTATGTGTGCTGCTGGGTGCTAGGTTGTGGAACGTGTGCGGCTATGTGGTAGTATGTGTGCGGCTAGGTGGTAGTATGTGTGCGGCTGGGTGCTAGGTTGTGGAACGTGTGCGGCTAGGTGGTAGTATGTGTGCTGCTGGGTGCTAGACTGTGGTACGTGTGCGGCTAGCTGGTAGTATGTGTGCTGCTGGGTGCTAGGATGTGGAACGTGTGCGGCTAGGTGGTAGTATGTGTGCGGCTGGGTGCTAGGTTGTGGAACATGTGCGGCTAGGTGGTAGTATGTGTGCGGCTGGGTGCTAGGTTGTGGAACGTGTTCGGCTAGTGGTAGTATGTGTGCGGCTGGGTGCTAGGTTGTGAAACGTGTGCGGCTAGGTGGTAGTATGTGTGCGGCTGGGTGCTAGGTTGTGGTACGTGTGCGGCTAGGTGGTAGTATGTGTGCAACTGGGTGCTAGGTTGTGGAACGTGTGCGGCTGGGTGGTAGTATGTGTGCTGCTGGGTGCTAGGTTGTGGTACGTGTGCGGCTAGCTGGTAGTATGTGTGCTGCTGGGTGCTAGGATGTGGAACGTGTGCGGCGAGGTGGTAGTATGTGTGCGGCTGGGTGCTAGGTTGTGGAACGTGTGCGGCTAGGTGGTAGTATGTGTGCGGCTGGGTGCTAGGTTGTGGAACGTGTGCGGCTAGGTGTTAGTATGTGTGCGGCTGGGTGCTAGGTTATGGTACGTGTGCGGCTAGGTGGTAGTATGTGTGCTGCTGGGTGCTAGGTTGTGGAACGTGTTCGGCTATGTGGTAGTATGTGTGCTGCTGGGTGCTAGGTTGTGGTACGTGTGCGGCTAGGTGGTAGTATGTGTGCGGCTGGGTGCTAAGTTGTGGAACTTGTGCGGCTAGGTGGTAGTATGTGTGCGGCTGAGTGCTAGGTTGTGGAACGTGTGCGGCTAGGTGGTAGTATGTGTGCTGCTGGGTGCTAGGTTGTGGAACGTGTGCGGCTATGTGGTAGTATGTGTGCGGCTATGTGGTAGTATGTGTGCGGCTAGGTGGTAGTATGTGTGCGGCTGGGTGCTAGGTTGTGGAACGTGTGCGGCTAGGTGGTAGTATGTGTGCTGCTGGGTGCTAGACTGTGGTACGTGTGCGGCTATGTGGTAGTATGTGTGCTGCTGGGTGCTAGGTTGTGGTACATGTGCGGCTAGGTGGTAGTATGTGTGCGGCTGGGTGCTAGGTTGTGAAACATGTGCGGCTAGGTGGTAGTATGTGTGCGGCTGGGTGCTAGGTTGTGGAACGTGTGCGGCTATGTGGTAGTATGTGTGCGGCTGGGTGCTAGGTTGTGGAACATGTGCGGCTAGGTGGTAGTATGTGTGCGGATGGGTGCTAGGTTGTGAAACGTTTGCGGCTATGTGGTAGTATGTGTGCTGCTGGGTGCTAGGTTGTGGTACGTGTGCGGCTAGGTGGTAGTATGTGTGCGGCTGGGTGCTAGGTTGGGGAACGTGTGCGGCTAGGTGGTAGTATGTGTGCTGCTGGGTGCTAGGTTGTGGTCCGTGCGCGGCTATGTGGTAGTATGTGTGCGGCTGGGTGCTAGGTTGTGGAACATGTGCGGCTAGGTGGTAGTATGTGTGCGGATGGGTGCTAGGTTGTGAAACGTTTGCGGCTATGTGGTAGTATGTGTGCTGCTGGGTGCTAGGTTGTGGTACGTGTGCGGCTAGGTGGTAGTATGTGTGCGGCTGGGTGCTAGGTTGTGGAACGTGTGCGGCTAGGTGGTAGTATGTGTGCTGCTGGGTGCTAGGATGTGGAACGTGTGCGGCTATGTGGTAGTATGTGTGCGGCTATGTGGTAGTATGTGTGCGGCTAGGTGGTAGTATGTGTGCGGCTGGGTGCTAGGTTGTGAAACGTGTGCGGCTAGGTGGTAGTATGTGTGCTGCTGGGTGCTAGACTGTGGTACGTGTGCGGCTATGTGGTAGTATGTGTGCTGCTGGGTGCTAGGTTGTAGTACATGTGCGGCTAGGTGGTAGTATGTGTGCGGCTGGGTGCTAGGTTGTGGTACGTGTGTGGCTAGGTGGTAGTATGTGTGCGGCTGGGTGCTAGGTTGTGAAACATGTGCGGCTAGGTGGTAGTATGTGTGCGGCTGGGTGCTAGGTTGTGGGACGTGAGCGGCTATGTGGTAGTATGTGTGCGGCTGGGTGCTAGGTTGTGGAACATGTGCGGCTAGGTGGTAGTATGTGTGCGGATGGGTGCTAGGTTGTGAAACGTTTGCGGCTATGTGGTAGTATGTGTGCTGCTGGGTGCTAGGTTGTGGTACGTGTGCGGCTAGGTGGTAGTATGTGTGCGGCTGGGTGCTAGGTTGGGGAACGTGTGCGGCTAGGTGGTAGTATGTGTGCTGCTGGGTGCTAGGTTGTGGTACGTGTGCGGCTATGTGGTAGTATGTGTGCGGCTGGGTGCTAGGTTGTGGAACATGTGCGGCTAGGTGGTAGTATGTGTGCGGATGGGTGCTAGGTTGTGAAACGTTTGCGGCTATGTGGTAGTATGTGTGCTGCTGGGTGCTAGGTTGTGGTACGTGTGCGGCTAGGTGGTAGTATGTGTGCGGCTGGGTGCTAGGTTGGGGAACGTGTGCGGCTAGGTGGTAGTATGTGTGCTGCTGGGTGCTAGGTTGTGGTACATGTGCGGCTAGGTGGTAGTATGTGTGCGGCTGGGTGCTAGGTTGTGAAACGTGTGCGGCTATGTGGTAGTATGTGTGCTGCTGGGTGCTAGGTTGTGGTACGTGTGCGGCTAGGTGGTAGAATGTGTGCGGCTGAGTGCTAGGTTGTGGAACGTGTGCGGCTAAGTGGTAGTATGTGTGCTGCTGGGTGCTAGGTTGTGGAACGTGTGCGGCTAGCTGGTAGTATGTGTGCTGCTGGGTGCTAGGATGTGGAACGTGTGCGGCTAGGTGGTAGTATGTGTGCGGCTGGGTGCTAGGTTGTGGAACGTGTGCAGCTAGGTGGTAGTATGTGTGTGGCTGGGTGCTAGGTTGTGGAACGTGTGGGGCTAGGTGGTAGTATGTGTCCGGCTGGGTGCTAGGTTGTGGAACGTGTGCGGCTAGGTGGTAGTATGTGTGCAGGTGGGTGCTAGGTTGTGGAACGTGTGCGGCGAGGTGGTAGTATGTGTGCGGCTGGGTGCTAGGTTGTGGAACGTGTGCGGCTAGGTGGTAGTATGTGTGCGGCTGGGTGCTAGGTTGTGGAACGTGTGCGGCTAGGTGTTAGTATGTGTGCGGCTGGGTGCTAGGTTGTAGTACGTGTGCGGCTAGGTGGTAGTATGTGTGCTGCTGGGTGCTAGGTTGTGGAACGTGTTCGGCTATGTGGTAGTATGTGTGCTGCTGGGTGCTAGGTTGTGGTACGTGTGCGGCTAGGTGGTAGTATGTGTGCGGCTGGGTGCTAAGTTGTGGAACTTGTGCGGCTAGGTGGTAGTATGTGTGCGGCTGAGTGCTAGGTTGTGGAACGTGTGCGGCTAGGTGGTAGTATGTGTGCTGCTGGGTGCTAGGTTGTGGACCGTGTGCGGCTATGTGGTAGTATGTGTGCGGCTATGTGGTAGTATGTGTGCGGCTAGGTGGTAGTATTTGTGCGGCTGGGTGCTAGGTTGTGGAACGTGTGCGGCTAGGTGGTAGTATGTGTGCTGCTGGGTGTTAGACTGTGGTACGTGTGCGGCTAGCTGGTAGTATGTGTGCTGCTGGGTGCTAGGATGTGGAACGTGTGCGGCTAGGTGGTAGTATGTGTGCGGCTGGGTGCTAGGTTGTGGAACATGTGCGGCTAGGTGGTAGTATGTGTGCGGCTGGGTGCTAGGTTGTGGAACGTGTTCAGCTAGTGGTAGTATGTGTGCGGCTGGGTGCTAGGTTGTGGAACGTGTGCGGCTAGGTGGTAGTATGTGTGCGGCTGGGTGCTAGGTTGTGGTACGTGTGCGGCTAGGTGGTAGTATGTGTGCAACTGGGTGCTAGGTTGTGGAACGTGTGCGGCTGGGTGGTAGTATGTGTGCTGCTGGGTGCTAGGTTGTGGTACGTGTGCGGCTAGCTGGTAGTATGTGTGCTGCTGGGTGCTAGGATGTGGAACGTGTGCGGCGAGGTGGTAGTATGTGTGCTGCTGGGTGCTAGGTTGTGGTACGTGTGCGGCTAGGTGGTAGTATGTGTGCGGCTGGGTGCTAGGTTGGGGAACGTGTGCGGCTAGGTGGTAGTATGTGTGCTGCTGGGTGCTAGGTTGTGGTACGTGTGCGGTTATGTGGTAGTATGTGTGCGGGTGGGTGCTAGGTTGTGGAACATGTGCGGCTAGGTGGTAGTATGTGTGCGGATGGGTGCTAGGTTGTGAAACGTTTGCGGCTATGTGGTAGTATGTGTGCTGCTGGGTGCTAGGTTGTGGTACGTGTGCGGCTAGGTGGTAGTATGTGTGCGGCTGGGTGCTAGGTTGTGGAACGTGTGCGGCTAGGTGGTAGTATGTGTGCTGCTGGGTGCTAGGTTGTGGAACGTGTGCGGCTATGTGGTAGTATGTGTGCGGCTATGTGGTAGTATGTGTGCGGCTAGGTGGTAGTATGTGTGCGGCTGGGTGCTAGGTTGTGGAACGTGTGCGGCTAGGTGGTAGTATGTGTGCTGCTGGGTGCTAGACTGTGGTACGTGTGCGGCTATGTGGTAGTATGTGTGCTGCTGGGTGCTAGGTTGTGGTACATGTGCGGCTAGGTGGTAGTATGTGTGCGGCTGGGTGCTAGGTTGTGGTACGTGTGTGGCTAGGTGGTAGTATGTGTGCGGCTGGGTGCTAGGTTGTGAAACATGTGCGGCTAGGTGGTAGTATGTGTGCGGCTGGGTGCTAGGTTGTGGAACGTGTGCGGCTATGTGGTAGTATGTGTGCGGCTGGGTGCTAGGTTGTGGAACATGTGCGGCTAGGTGGTAGTATGTGTGCGGATGGGTGCTAGGTTGTGAAACGTTTGCGGCTATGTGGTAGTATGTGTGCTGCTGGGTTCTAGGTTGTGGTACGTGTGCGGCTAGGTGGTAGTATGTGTGCGGCTGGGTGCTAGGTTGGGGAACGTGTGCGGCTAGGTGGTAGTATGTGTGCGGCTGGGTGCTAGGTTGTGGAACGTGTGCGGCTAGGTGGTAGTATGTGTGCTGCTGGGTGCTAGGTTGTGGAACGTGTGCGGCTATGTGGTAGTATGTGTGCGGCTATGTGGTAGTATGTGTGCGGCTAGGTGGTAGTATGTGTGCGGCTGGGTGCTAGGTTGTGGAACGTGTGCGGCTAGGTGGTAGTATGTGTGCTGCTGGGTGCTAGACTGTGGTACGTGTGCGGCTATGTGGTAGTATGTGTGCTGCTGGGTGCTAGGTTGTGGTACATGTGCGGCTAGGTGGTAGTATGTGTGCGGCTGGGTGCTAGGTTGTGGTACGTGTGTGGCTAGGTGGTAGTATGTGTGCGGCTGGGTGCTAGGTTGTGAAACATGTGCGGCTAGGTGGTAGTATGTGTGCGGCTGGGTGCTAGGTTGTGGAACGTGTGCGGCTATGTGGTAGTATGTGTGCGGCTGGGTGCTAGGTTGTGGAACATGTGCGGCTAGGTGGTAGTATGTGTGCGGATGGGTGCTAGGTTGTGAAACGTTTGCGGCTATGTGGTAGTATGTGTGCTGCTGGGTTCTAGGTTGTGGTACGTGTGCGGCTAGGTGGTAGTATGTGTGCGGCTGGGTGCTAGGTTGGGGAACGTGTGCGGCTAGGTGGTAGTATGTGTGCTGCTGGGTGCTAGGTTGTGGTACGTGTGCGGCTATGTGGTAGTATGTGTGCGGCTGGGTGCTAGGTTGTGGAACATGTGCGGCTAGGTGGTAGTATGTGTGCGGATGGGTGCTAGGTTGTGAAACTTTTGCGGCTATGTGGTAGTATGTGTGCTGCTGGGTGCTAGGTTGTGGTACGTGTGCGGCTAGGTGGTAGTATGTGTGCGGCTGGGTGCTAGGTTGGGGAACGTGTGCGGCTAGGTGGTAGTATGTGTGCTGCTGGGTGCTAGGTTGTGGTACGTGTGCGGCTATGTGGTAGTATGTGTGCTGCTGGGTGCTAGGTTGTGGTACATGTGCGGCTAGGTGGTAGTATGTGTGCGGCTGGGTGCTAGGTTGTGAAACGTGTGCGGCTAGGTGGTAGTATTTGTGCGGCTGGGTTCTAGGTTGTGGAACGTGTGCGGCTAGGTGGTAGTATGTGTGCTGCTGGGTGTTAGACTGTGGTACGTGTGCGGCTAGCTGGTAGTATGTGTGCTGCTGGGTGCTAGGATGTGGAACGTGTGCGGCTAGGTGGTAGTATGTGTGCGGCTGGGTGCTAGGTTGTGGAACATGTGCGGCTAGGTGGTAGTATGTGTGCGGCTGGGTGCTAGGTTGTGGAACGTGTTCAGCTAGTGGTAGTATGTGTGCGGCTGGGTGCTAGGTTGTGGAACGTGTGCGGCTAGGTGGTAGTATGTGTGCGGCTGGGTGCTAGGTTGTGGTACGTGTGCGGCTAGGTGGTAGTATGTGTGCAACTGGGTGCTAGGTTGTGGAACGTGTGCGGCTGGGTGGTAGTATGTGTGCTGCTGGGTGCTAGGTTGTGGTACGTGTGCGGCTAGCTGGTAGTATGTGTGCTGCTGGGTGCTAGGATGTGGAACGTGTGCGGCGAGGTGGTAGTATGTGTGCTGCTGGGTGCTAGGTTGTGGTACGTGTGCGGCTAGGTGGTAGTATGTGTGCGGCTGGGTGCTAGGTTGGGGAACGTGTGCGGCTAGGTGGTAGTATGTGTGCTGCTGGGTGCTAGGTTGTGGTACGTGTGCGGCTATGTGGTAGTATGTGTGCGGGTGGGTGCTAGGTTGTGGAACATGTGCGGCTAGGTGGTAGTATGTGTGCGGATGGGTGCTAGGTTGTGAAACGTTTGCGGCTATGTGGTACTATGTGTGCTGCTGGGTGCTAGGTTGTGGTACGTGTGCGGCTAGGTGGTAGTATGTGTGCGGCTGGGTGCTAGGTTGTGGAACGTGTGCGGCTAGGTGGTAGTATGTGTGCTGCTGGGTGCTAGGTTGTGGAACGTGTGCGGCTATGTGGTAGTATGTGTGCGGCTATGTGGTAGTATGTGTGCGGCTAGGTGGTAGTATGTGTGCGGCTGGGTGCTAGGTTGTGGAACGTGTGCGGCTAGGTGGTAGTATGTGTGCTGCTGGGTGCTAGACTGTGGTACGTGTGCGGCTATGTGGTAGTATGTGTGCTGCTGGGTGCTAGGTTGTGGTACATGTGCGGCTAGGTGGTAGTATGTGTGCGGCTGGGTGCTAGGTTGTGGTACGTGTGTGGCTAGGTGGTAGTATGTGTGCGGCTGGGTGCTAGGTTGTGAAACATGTGCGGCTAGGTGGTAGTATGTGTGCGGCTGGGTGCTAGGTTGTGGAACGTGTGCGGCTATGTGGTAGTATGTGTGCGGCTGGGTGCTAGGTTGTGGAACATGTGCGGCTAGGTGGTAGTATGTGTGCGGATGGGTGCTAGGTTGTGAAACGTTTGCGGCTATGTGGTAGTATGTGTGCTGCTGGGTTCTAGGTTGTGGTACGTGTGCGGCTAGGTGGTAGTATGTGTGCGGCTGGGTGCTAGGTTGGGGAACGTGTGCGGCTAGGTGGTAGTATGTGTGCTGCTGGGTGCTAGGTTGTGGTACGTGTGCGGCTATGTGGTAGTATGTGTGCGGCTGGGTGCTAGGTTGTGGAACATGTGCGGCTAGGTGGTAGTATGTGTGCGGATGGGTGCTAGGTTGTGAAACGTTTGCGGCTATGTGGTAGTATGTGTGCTGCTGGGTGCTAGGTTGTGGTACGTGTGCTGCTAGGTGGTAGTATGTGTGCGGCTGGGTGCTAGGTTGGGGAACGTGTGCGGCTAGGTGGTAGTATGTGTGCTGCTGGGTGCTAGGTTGTGGTACGTGTGCGGCTATGTGGTAGTATGTGTGCTGCTGGGTGCTAGGTTGTGGTACATGTGCGGCTAGGTGGTAGTATGTGTGCGGCTGGGTGCTAGGTTGTGAAACGTGTGCGGCTATGTGGTAGTATGTGTGCTGCTGGGTGCTAGGTTGTGGTACGTGTGCGGCTAGGTGGTAGAATGTGTGCGGCTGAGTGCTAGGTTGTGGAACGTGTGCGGCTAAGTGGTAGTATGTGTGCTGCTGGGTGCTAGGTTGTGGAACGTGTGCGGCTAGCTGGTAGTATGTGTGCTGCTGGGTGCTAGGATGTGGAACGTGTGCGGCTAGGTGGTAGTATGTGTGCGGCTGGGTGCTCGGTTGTGGAACGTGTGCGGCTAGGTGGTAGTATGTGTGTGGCTGGGTGCTAGGTTGTGGAACGTGTGGGGCTAGGTGGTAGTATATGTGCGGCTGGGTGCTAGGTTGTGGAACGTGTGCGGCTAGGTGGTAGTATGTGTGCAGGTGGGTGCTAGGTTGTGGAACGTGTGCGGCGAGGTGGTAGTATGTGTGCGGCTGGGTGCTAGGTTGTGGAAGGTGTGCGGCTAGGTGGTAGTATGTGTGCGGCTGGGTGCTAGGTTGTGGAACGTGTGCGGCTAGGTGTTAGTATGTGTGCGGCTGGGTGCTAGGTTGTAGTACGTGTGCGGCTAGGTGGTAGTATGTGTGCTGCTGGGTGCTAGGTTGTGGAACGTGTTCGGCTATGTGGTAGTATGTGTGCTGCTGGGTGCTAGGTTGTGGTACGTGTGCGGCTAGGTGGTAGTATGTGTGCGGCTGGGTGCTAAGTTGTGGAACTTGTGCGGCTAGGTGGTAGTATGTGTGCGGCTGAGTGCTAGGTTGTGGAACGTGTGCGGCTAGGTGGTAGTATGTGTGCTGCTGGGTGCTAGGTTGTGGACCGTGTGCGGCTATGTGGTAGTATGTGTGCGGCTATGTGGTAGTATGTGTGCGGCTAGGTGGTAGTATTTGTGCGGCTGGGTGCTAGGTTGTGGAACGTGTGCGGCTAGGTGGTAGTATGTGTGCTTCTGGGTGTTAGACTGTGGTACGTGTGCGGCTAGCTGGTAGTATGTGTGTTGCTGGGTGCTAGGATGTGGAACGTGTGCGGCTAGGTGGTAGTATGTGTGCGGCTGGGTGCTAGGTTGTGGAACATGTGCGGCTAGGTGGTAGTATGTGTGCGGCTGGGTGCTAGGTTGTGGAACGTGTTCGGCTAGTGGTAGTATGTGTGCGGCTGGGTGCTAGGTTGTGGAACGTGTGCGGCTAGGTGGTAGTATGTGTGCGGCTGGGTGCTAGGTTGTGGTACGTGTGCGGCTAGGTGGTAGTATGTGTGCAACTGGGTGCTAGGTTGTGGAACGTGTGCGGCTGGGTGGTAGTATGTGTGCTGCTGGGTGCTAGGTTGTGGTACGTGTGCGGCTAGCTGGTAGTATGTGTGCTGCTGGGTGCTAGGATGTGGAACGTGTGCGGCGAGGTGGTAGTATGTGTGCGGCTGGGTGCTAGGTTGTGGAACGTGTGCGGCTAGGTGGTAGTATGTGTGCGGCTGGGTGCTAGGTTGTGGAACGTGTGCGGCTAGGTGTTAGTATGTGTGCGGCTGGGTGCTAGGTTGTGGTACGTGTGCGGCTAGGTGGTAGTATGTGTGCTGCTGGGTGCTAGGTTGTGGAACGTGTTCGGCTATGTGGTAGTATGTGTGCTGCTGGGTGCTAGGTTGTGGTACGTGTGCGGCTAGGTGGTAGTATGTGTGCGGCTGGGTGCTAAGTTGTGGAACTTGTGCGGCTAGGTGGTAGTATGTGTGCGGCTGAGTGCTAGGTTGTGGAACGTGTGCGGCTAGGTGGTAGTATGTGTGCTGCTGGGTGCTAGGTTGTGGAACGTGTGCGGCTATGTGGTAGTATGTGTGCGGCTATGTGGTAGTATGTGTGCGGCTATGTGGTAGTATGTGTGCGGCTAGGTGGTAGTATGTGTGCGGCTGGGTGCTAGGTTGTGTAACGTGTGCGGCTAGGTGGTAGTATGTGTGCAGGTGGGTGCTAGGTTGTGGAACGTGTGCGGCGAGGTGGTAGTATGTGTGCGGCTGGGTGCTAGGTTGTGGAACGTGTGCGGCTAGGTGGTAGTATGTGTGCGGCTGGGTGCTAGGTTGTGGAACGTGTGCGGCTAGGTGTTAGTATGTGTGCGGCTGGGTGCTAGGTTGTAGTACGTGTGCGGCTAGGTGGTAGTATGTGTGCTGCTGGGTGCTAGGTTGTGGAACGTGTTCGGCTATGTGGTAGTATGTGTGCTGCTGGGTGCTAGGTTGTGGTACGTGTGCGGCTAGGTGGTAGTATGTGTGCGGCTGGGTGCTAAGTTGTGGAACTTGTGCGGCTAGGTGGTAGTATGTGTGCGGCTGAGTGCTAGGTTGTGGAACGTGTGCGGCTAGGTGGTAGTATGTGTGCTGCTGGGTGCTAGGTTGTGGACCGTGTGCGGCTATGTGGTAGTATGTGTGCGGCTATGTGGTAGTATGTGTGCGGCTAGGTGGTAGTATTTGTGCGGCTGGGTGCTAGGTTGTGGAACGTGTGCGGCTAGGTGGTAGTATGTGTGCTTCTGGGTGTTAGACTGTGGTACGTGTGCGGCTAGCTGGTAGTATGTGTGTTGCTGGGTGCTAGGATGTGGAACGTGTGCGGCTAGGTGGTAGTATGTGTGCGGCTGGGTGCTAGGTTGTGGAACATGTGCGGCTAGGTGGTAGTATGTGTGCGGCTGGGTGCTAGGTTGTGGAACGTGTTCGGCTAGTGGTAGTATGTGTGCGGCTGGGTGCTAGGTTGTGGAACGTGTGCGGCTAGGTGGTAGTATGTGTGCGGCTGGGTGCTAGGTTGTGGTACGTGTGCGGCTAGGTGGTAGTATGTGTGCAACTGGGTGCTAGGTTGTGGAACGTGTGCGGCTGGGTGGTAGTATGTGTGCTGCTGGGTGCTAGGTTGTGGTACGTGTGCGGCTAGCTGGTAGTATGTGTGCTGCTGGGTGCTAGGATGTGGAACGTGTGCGGCGAGGTGGTAGTATGTGTGCGGCTGGGTGCTAGGTTGTGGAACGTGTGCGGCTAGGTGGTAGTATGTGTGCTGCTGGGTGCTAGGTTGTGGAACGTGTGCGGCTAGGTGTTAGTATGTGTGCGGCTGGGTGCTAGGTTGTGGTACGTGTGCGGCTAGGTGGTAGTATGTGTGCTGCTGGGTGCTAGGTTGTGGAACGTGTTCGGCTATGTGGTAGTATGTGTGCTGCTGGGTGCTAGGTTGTGGTACGTGTGCGGCTAGGTGGTAGTATGTGTGCGGCTGGGTGCTAAGTTGTGGAACTTGTGCGGCTAGGTGGTAGTATGTGTGCGGCTGAGTGCTAGGTTGTGGAACGTGTGCGGCTAGGTGGTAGTATGTGTGCTGCTGGGTGCTAGGTTGTGGAACGTGTGCGGCTATGTGGTAGTATGTGTGCGGCTATGTGGTAGTATGTGTGCGGCTATGTGGTAGTATGTGTGCGGCTAGGTGGTAGTATGTGTGCGGCTGGGTGCTAGGTTGTGGAACGTGTGCGGCTAGGTGGTAGTATGTGTGCTGCTGGGTGCTAGACTGTGGTACGTGTGCGGCTATGTGGTAGTATGTGTGCTGCTGGGTGCTAGGTTGTGGTACATGTGCGGCTAGGTGGTAGTATGTGTGCGGCTGGGTGCTAGGTTGTGGTACGTGTGTGGCTAGGTGGTAGTATGTGTGCGGCTGGGTGCTAGGTTGTGAAACATGTGCGGCTAGGTGGTAGTATGTGTGCGGCTGGGTGCTAGGTTGTGGAACGTGTGCGGCTATGTGGTAGTATGTGTGCGGATGGGTGCTAGGTTGTGAAACGTTTGCGGCTATGTGGTAGTATGTGTGCCGCTGGGTGCTAGGTTGTGGTACGTGTGCGGCTAGGTGGTAGTATGTGTGCGGCTGGGTGCTAGGTTGGGGAACGTGTGCGGCTAGGTGGTAGTATGTGTGCTGCTGGGTGCTAGGTTGTGGTACGTGTGCGGCTATGTGGTAGTATGTGTGCGGCTGGGTGCTAGGTTGTGGAACATGTGCGGCTAGGTGGTAGTATGTGTGCGGATGGGTGCTAGGTTGTGAAACGTTTGCGGCTATGTGGTAGTATGTGTGCTGCTGGGTGCTAGGTTGTGGTACGTGTGCGGCTAGGTGGTAGTATGTGTGCGGCTGGGTGCTAGGTTGGGGAACGTGTGCGGCTAGGTGGTAGTATGTGTGCTGCTGGGTGCTAGGTTGTGGTACGTGTGCGGCTATGTGGTAGTATGTGTGCGGCTGGGTGCTAGGTTGTGGAACATGTGCGGCTAGGTGGTAGTATGTGTGCGGATGGGTGCTAGGTTGTGAAACGTTTGCGGCTATGTGGTAGTATGTGTGCTGCTGGGTGCTAGGTTGTGGTACGTGTGCGGCTAGGTGGTAGTATGTGTGCGGCTGGGTGCTAGGTTGTGGAACGTGTGCGGCTAGGTGGTAGTATGTGTGCTGCTGGGTGCTAGGTTGTGGAACGTGTGCGGCTATGTGGTAGTATGTGTGCGGCTATGTGGTAGTATGTGTGCGGCTAGGTGGTAGTATGTGTGCGGCTGGGTGCTAGGTTGTGGAACGTGTGCGGCTAGGTGGTAGTATGTGTGCTGCTGGGTGCTAGACTGTGGTACTTGTGCGGCTAGCTGGTAGTATGTGTGCTGCTGGGTGCTAGGATGTGGAACGTGTGCGGCTAGGTGGTAGTATGTGTGCGGCTGGGTGCAAGGTTGTGGAACATGTGCGGCTAGGTGGTAGTATGTGTGCAACTGGGTGCTAGGTTGTGGAACGTGTGCGGCTGGGTGGTAGTATGTGTGCTGCTGGGTGCTAGGTTGTGGTACGTGTGCGGCTAGCTGGTAGTCTGTGTGCTGCTGGGTGCTAGGATGTGGAACGTGTGCGGCGAGGTGGTAGTATGTGTGCGGCTGGGTGCTAGGTTGTGGAACGTGTGCGGCTAGGTGGTAGTATGTGTGCGGCTGGGTGCTAGGTTGTGGAACGTGTGCGGCTAGGTGTTAGTATGTGTGCGGCTAGGTGGTAGTATGTGTGCTGCTGGGTGCTAGGTTGTGGAACGTGTTCGGCTATGTGGTAGTATGTGTGCTGCTGGGTGCTAGGTTGTGGTACGTGTGCGGCTAGGTGGTAGTATGTGTGCGGCTGGGTGCTAAGTTGTGGAACTTGTGCGGCTAGGTGGTAGTATGTGTGCGGCTGAGTGCTAGGTTGTGGAACGTGTGCGGCTAGGTGGTAGTATGTGTGCTGCTGGGTGCTAGGTTGTGGAACGTGTGCGGCTATGTGGTAGTATGTGTGCGGCTATGTGGTAGTATGTGTGCGGCTATGTGGTAGTATGTGTGCGGCTAGGTGGTAGTATGTGTGCGGCTGGGTGCTAGGTTGTGGAACGTGTGCGGCTAGGTGGTAGTATGTGTGCTGCTGGGTGCTAGACTGTGGTACGTGTGCGGCTATGTGGTAGTATGTGTGCTGCTGGGTGCTAGGTTGTGGTACATGTGCGGCTAGGTGGTAGTATGTGTGCGGCTGGGTGCTAGGTTGTGGTACGTGTGTGGCTAGGTGGTAGTATGTGTGCGGCTGGGTGCTAGGTTGTGAAACATGTGCGGCTAGGTGGTAGTATGTGTGCGGCTGGGTGCTAGGTTGTGGAACGTGTGCGGCTATGTGGTAGTATGTGTGCGGATGGGTGCTAGGTTGTGAAACGTTTGCGGCTATGTGGTAGTATGTGTGCTGCTGGGTGCTAGGTTGTGGTACGTGTGCGGCTAGGTGGTAGTATGTGTGTGCGGCTGGGTGCTAGGTTGGGGAACGTGTGCGGCTAGGTGGTAGTATGTGTGCTGCTGGGTGCTAGGTTGTGGTACGTGTGCGGCTATGTGGTAGTATGTGTGCGGCTGGGTGCTAGGTTGTGGAACATGTGCGGCTAGGTGGTAGTATGTGTGCGGCTGAGTGCTAGGTTGTGGAACGTGTGCGGCTAGGTGGTAGTATGTGTGCTGCTGGGTGCTAGGTTGTGGACCGTGTGCGGCTATGTGGTAGTATGTGTGCGGCTATGTGGTAGTATGTGTGCGGCTAGGTGGTAGTATTTGTGCGGCTGGGTGCTAGGTTGTGGAACGTGTGCGGCTAGGTGGTAGTATGTGTGCTTCTGGGTGTTAGACTGTGGTACGTGTGCGGCTAGCTGGTAGTATGTGTGTTGCTGGGTGCTAGGATGTGGAACGTGTGCGGCTAGGTGGTAGTATGTGTGCGGCTGGGTGCTAGGTTGTGGAACATGTGCGGCTAGGTGGTAGTATGTGTGCGGCTGGGTGCTAGGTTGTGGAACGTGTTCGGCTAGTGGTAGTATGTGTGCGGCTGGGTGCTAGGTTGTGGAACGTGTGCGGCTAGGTGGTAGTATGTGTGCGGCTGGGTGCTAGGTTGTGGTACGTGTGCGGCTAGGTGGTAGTATGTGTGCAACTGGGTGCTAGGTTGTGGAACGTGTGCGGCTGGGTGGTAGTATGTGTGCTGCTGGGTGCTAGGTTGTGGTACGTGTGCGGCTAGCTGGTAGTATGTGTGCTGCTGGGTGCTAGGATGTGGAACGTGTGCGGCGAGGTGGTAGTATGTGTGCGGCTGGGTGCTAGGTTGTGGAACGTGTGCGGCTAGGTGGTAGTATGTGTGCTGCTGGGTGCTAGGTTGTGGAACGTGTGCGGCTAGGTGTTAGTATGTGTGCGGCTGGGTGCTAGGTTGTGGTACGTGTGCGGCTAGGTGGTAGTATGTGTGCTGCTGGGTGCTAGGTTGTGGAACGTGTTCGGCTATGTGGTAGTATGTGTGCTGCTGGGTGCTAGGTTGTGGTACGTGTGCGGCTAGGTGGTAGTATGTGTGCGGCTGGGTGCTAAGTTGTGGAACTTGTGCGGCTAGGTGGTAGTATGTGTGCGGCTGAGTGCTAGGTTGTGGAACGTGTGCGGCTAGGTGGTAGTATGTGTGCTGCTGGGTGCTAGGTTGTGGAACGTGTGCGGCTATGTGGTAGTATGTGTGCGGCTATGTGGTAGTATGTGTGCGGCTATGTGGTAGTATGTGTGCGGCTAGGTGGTAGTATGTGTGCGGCTGGGTGCTAGGTTGTGGAACGTGTGCGGCTAGGTGGTAGTATGTGTGCTGCTGGGTGCTAGACTGTGGTACGTGTGCGGCTATGTGGTAGTATGTGTGCTGCTGGGTGCTAGGTTGTGGTACATGTGCGGCTAGGTGGTAGTATGTGTGCGGCTGGGTGCTAGGTTGTGGTACGTGTGTGGCTAGGTGGTAGTATGTGTGCGGCTGGGTGCTAGGTTGTGAAACATGTGCGGCTAGGTGGTAGTATGTGTGCGGCTGGGTGCTAGGTTGTGGAACGTGTGCGGCTATGTGGTAGTATGTGTGCGGATGGGTGCTAGGTTGTGAAACGTTTGCGGCTATGTGGTAGTATGTGTGCCGCTGGGTGCTAGGTTGTGGTACGTGTGCGGCTAGGTGGTAGTATGTGTGCGGCTGGGTGCTAGGTTGGGGAACGTGTGCGGCTAGGTGGTAGTATGTGTGCTGCTGGGTGCTAGGTTGTGGTACGTGTGCGGCTATGTGGTAGTATGTGTGCGGCTGGGTGCTAGGTTGTGGAACATGTGCGGCTAGGTGGTAGTATGTGTGCGGATGGGTGCTAGGTTGTGAAACGTTTGCGGCTATGTGGTAGTATGTGTGCTGCTGGGTGCTAGGTTGTGGTACGTGTGCGGCTAGGTGGTAGTATGTGTGCGGCTGGGTGCTAGGTTGGGGAACGTGTGCGGCTAGGTGGTAGTATGTGTGCTGCTGGGTGCTAGGTTGTGGTACGTGTGCGGCTATGTGGTAGTATGTGTGCGGCTGGGTGCTAGGTTGTGGAACATGTGCGGCTAGGTGGTAGTATGTGTGCGGATGGGTGCTAGGTTGTGAAACGTTTGCGGCTATGTGGTAGTATGTGTGCTGCTGGGTGCTAGGTTGTGGTACGTGTGCGGCTAGGTGGTAGTATGTGTGCGGCTGGGTGCTAGGTTGTGGAACGTGTGCGGCTAGGTGGTAGTATGTGTGCTGCTGGGTGCTAGGTTGTGGAACGTGTGCGGCTATGTGGTAGTATGTGTGCGGCTATGTGGTAGTATGTGTGCGGCTAGGTGGTAGTATGTGTGCGGCTGGGTGCTAGGTTGTGGAACGTGTGCGGCTAGGTGGTAGTATGTGTGCTGCTGGGTGCTAGACTGTGGTACTTGTGCGGCTAGCTGGTAGTATGTGTGCTGCTGGGTGCTAGGATGTGGAACGTGTGCGGCTAGGTGGTAGTATGTGTGCGGCTGGGTGCAAGGTTGTGGAACATGTGCGGCTAGGTGGTAGTATGTGTGCAACTGGGTGCTAGGTTGTGGAACGTGTGCGGCTGGGTGGTAGTATGTGTGCTGCTGGGTGCTAGGTTGTGGTACGTGTGCGGCTAGCTGGTAGTCTGTGTGCTGCTGGGTGCTAGGATGTGGAACGTGTGCGGCGAGGTGGTAGTATGTGTGCGGCTGGGTGCTAGGTTGTGGAACGTGTGCGGCTAGGTGGTAGTATGTGTGCGGCTGGGTGCTAGGTTGTGGAACGTGTGCGGCTAGGTGTTAGTATGTGTGCGGCTAGGTGGTAGTATGTGTGCTGCTGGGTGCTAGGTTGTGGAACGTGTTCGGCTATGTGGTAGTATGTGTGCTGCTGGGTGCTAGGTTGTGGTACGTGTGCGGCTAGGTGGTAGTATGTGTGCGGCTGGGTGCTAAGTTGTGGAACTTGTGCGGCTAGGTGGTAGTATGTGTGCGGCTGAGTGCTAGGTTGTGGAACGTGTGCGGCTAGGTGGTAGTATGTGTGCTGCTGGGTGCTAGGTTGTGGAACGTGTGCGGCTATGTGGTAGTATGTGTGCGGCTATGTGGTAGTATGTGTGCGGCTATGTGGTAGTATGTGTGCGGCTAGGTGGTAGTATGTGTGCGGCTGGGTGCTAGGTTGTGGAACGTGTGCGGCTAGGTGGTAGTATGTGTGCTGCTGGGTGCTAGACTGTGGTACGTGTGCGGCTATGTGGTAGTATGTGTGCTGCTGGGTGCTAGGTTGTGGTACATGTGCGGCTAGGTGGTAGTATGTGTGCGGCTGGGTGCTAGGTTGTGGTACGTGTGTGGCTAGGTGGTAGTATGTGTGCGGCTGGGTGCTAGGTTGTGAAACATGTGCGGCTAGGTGGTAGTATGTGTGCGGCTGGGTGCTAGGTTGTGGAACGTGTGCGGCTATGTGGTAGTATGTGTGCGGATGGGTGCTAGGTTGTGAAACGTTTGCGGCTATGTGGTAGTATGTGTGCTGCTGGGTGCTAGGTTGTGGTACGTGTGCGGCTAGGTGGTAGTATGTGTGTGCGGCTGGGTGCTAGGTTGGGGAACGTGTGCGGCTAGGTGGTAGTATGTGTGCTGCTGGGTGCTAGGTTGTGGTACGTGTGCGGCTATGTGGTAGTATGTGTGCGGCTGGGTGCTAGGTTGTGGAACATGTGCGGCTAGGTGGTAGTATGTGTGCGGATGGGTGCTAGGTTGTGAAACGTTTGCGGCTATGTGGTAGTATGTGTGCTGCTGGGTGCTAGGTTGTGGTACGTGTGCGGCTAGGTGGTAGTATGTGTGCGGCTGGGTGCTAGGTTGGGGAACGTGTGCGGCTAGGTGGTAGTATGTGTGCTGCTGGGTGCTAGGTTGTGGTACGTGTGCGGCTATGTGGTAGTATGTGTGCGGCTGGGTGCTAGGTTGTGGAACATGTGCGGCTAGGTGGTAGTATGTGTGCGGATGGGTGCTAGGTTGTGAAACGTTTGCAGCTATGTGGTAGTATGTGTGCTGCTGGGTGCTAGGTTGTGGTACGTGTGCGGCTAGGTGGTAGTATGTGTGCGGCTGGGTGCTAGGTTGTGGAACGTGTGCGGCTAGGTGGTAGTATGTGTGCTGCTGGGTGCTAGGTTGTGGAACGTGTGCGGCTATGTGGTAGTATGTGTGCGGCTATGTGGTAGTATGTGTGCGGCTAGGTGGTAGTATGTGTGCGGCTGGGTGCTAGGTTGTGGAACGTGTGCGGCTAGGTGGTAGTATGTGTGCTGCTGGGTGCTAGACTGTGGTACGTGTGCGGCTAGCTGGTAGTATGTGTGCTGCTGGGTGCTAGGATGTGGAACGTGTGCGGCTAGGTGGTAGTATGTGTGCGGCTGGGTGCAAGGTTGTGGAACATGTGCGGCTAGGTGGTAGTATGTGTGCGGCTGGGTGCTAGGTTGTGGAACGTGTTCGGCTAGGTGGTAGTATGTGTGGGGCTGGATGCTAGGTTGTGGAACATGTGCGGCTAGGTGGTAGTATGTGTGCTGCTGGGTGCTAGGTTGTGGTACGTGTGTGGCTATGTGGTAGTATGTGTGCTGCTGGGTGCTAGGTTGTGGAACGTGTGCGGCTATGTGGTAGTATGTGTGCGGCTACGTGGTAGTATGTGTGCGGCTGGGTGCTAGGTTGTGGAACATGTGCGGCTAGGTGGTAGTATGTGTGCGGATGGGTGCTAGGTTGTGAAACGTTTGCAGCTATGTGGTAGTATGTGTGCTGCTGGGTGCTAGGTTGTGGTACGTGTGCG
Organism: Hyperolius riggenbachi; assembly: GCF_040937935.1. Classification (NCBI taxonomy): domain Eukaryota; kingdom Metazoa; phylum Chordata; class Amphibia; order Anura; family Hyperoliidae; genus Hyperolius; species Hyperolius riggenbachi. The sequence continues at coordinate 191,510,005 of NC_090651.1, read as the reverse complement.
GCTAGGTGGTAGTATGTGTGCGGCTGGGTGCTAGGTTGTGGAACGTGTGCGGCTAGGTGGTAGTATGTGTGCTGCTGGGTGCTAGGTTGTGGAACGTGTGCGGCTATGTGGTAGTATGTGTGCGGCTATGTGGTAGTATGTGTGCGGCTAGGTGGTAGTATGTGTGCGGCTGGGTGCTAGGTTGTGGAACGTGTGCGGCTAGGTGGTAGTATGTGTGCTGCTGGGTGCTAGACTGTGGTACGTGTGCGGCTAGCTGGTAGTATGTGTGCTGCTGGGTGCTAGGATGTGGAACGTGTGCGGCTAGGTGGTAGTATGTGTGCGGCTGGGTGCAAGGTTGTGGAACATGTGCGGCTAGGTGGTAGTATGTGTGCGGCTGGGTGCTAGGTTGTGGAACGTGTTCGGCTAGGTGGTAGTATGTGTGGGGCTGGATGCTAGGTTGTGGAACATGTGCGGCTAGGTGGTAGTATGTGTGCTGCTGGGTGCTAGGTTGTGGTACGTGTGTGGCTATGTGGTAGTATGTGTGCTGCTGGGTGCTAGGTTGTGGAACGTGTGCGGCTATGTGGTAGTATGTGTGCGGCTACGTGGTAGTATGTGTGCGGCTGGGTGCTAGGTTGTGGAACGTGTTCGGCTAGTGGTAGTATGTGTGCGGCTGGGTGCTAGGTTGGGGAACGTGTGCGGCTAGGTGGTAGTATGTGTGCTGCTGGGTGCTAGGTTGTGGTACGTGTGCGGCTATGTGGTAGTATGTGTGCTGCTGGGTGCTAGGTTGTGGTACATGTGCGGCTAGGTGGTAGTATGTGTGCGGCTGGGTGCTAGGTTGTGAAACGTGTGCGGCTATGTGGTAGTATGTGTGCTGCTGGGTGCTAGGTTGTGGTACGTGTGCGGCTAGGTGGTAGAATGTGTGCGGCTGAGTGCTAGGTTGTGGAACGTGTGCGGCTAAGTGGTAGTATGTGTGCTGCTGGGTGCTAGGTTGTGGAACGTGTGCGGCTATGTGGTAGTATGTGTGCGGCTGGGTGCTAGGTTGTTGAACGTGTGCGGCTAGGTGGTAGTATGTGTGGGGCTGGATGCTAGGTTGTGGAACATGTGCGGCTAGGTGGTAGTATGTGTGCTGCTGGGTGCTAGGTTGTGGTACGTGTGTGGCTATGTTGTAGTATGTGTGCTGCTGGGTGCTAGGTTGTGGAACGTGTGCGGCTATGTGGTAGTATGTGTGCGGCTACGTGGTAGTATGTGTGCGGCTGGGTGCTAGGTTGTGGAACGTGTGCGGCTAGGTGGTAGTATGTGTGCTGCTGGGTGCTAGACTGTGGTACGTGTGCGGCTATGTGGTAGTATGTGTGCTGCTGGGTGCTAGGTTGTGGTACATGTGCGGCTAGGTGGTAGTATGTGTGCGGCTGGGTGCTAGGTTGTGGTACGTGTGTGGCTAGGTGGTAGTATGTGTGCGGCTGGGTGCTAGGTTGTGAAACATGTGCGGCTAGGTGGTAGTATGTGTGCGGCTGGGTGCTAGATTGTGGAACGTGTGCGGCTATCTGGTAGTATGTGTGCGGCTGGGTGCTAGGTTGTGGAACATGTGCGGCTAGGTGATAGTATGTGTGCGGATGGGTGCTAGGTTGTGAAACGTTTGCGGCTATGTGGTAGTATGTGTGCTGCTGGGTGCTAGGTTGTGGTACGTGTGCGGCTAGGTGGTAGTATGTGTGCGGCTGAGTGCTAGGTTGTGGAACGTGTGCGGCTAGGTGGTAGTATGTGTGCTGCTGGGTGCTAGGTTGTGTTACGTGTGCGGCTAGGTGGTAGTATGTGTGGGGCTGGATGCTAGGTTGTGGAAAGTGTGCGGCTATGTGGTAGTATGTGTGCTGCTGGGTGCTAGGTTGTGGTACATGTGCGGCTAGGTGGTAGTATGTGTGCGGCTAGGTGCTAGGTTGTGGTACGTGTGTGGCTAGGTGGTAGTATGTGTGCTGCTGGGTGCTAGGTTGTGGAACGTGTGCGGCTAGGTGGTAGTATGTGTGCTGCTGGGTGCTAGGTTGTGGAACGTGTGCGGCTATGTGGTAGTATGTGTGCGGCTATGTGGTACTATGTGTGCGGCTAGGTGGTAGTATGTGTGCGGCTGGGTGCTAGGTTGTGGAACGTGTGCGGCTAGGTGGTAGTATGTGTGCTGCTGGGTGCTAGACTGTGGTACGTGTGCGGCTAGCTGGTAGTATGTGTGCTGCTGGGTGCTAGGATGTGGAACGTGTGCGGCTAGGTGGTAGTATGTGTGCGGCTGGGTGCTAGGTTGTGGAACGTGTTCGGCTAGTGGTAGTATGTGTGCGGCTGGGTGCTAGGTTGTGGAACGTGTGCGGCTAGGTGGTAGTATGTGTGCGGCTGGGTGCTAGGTTGTGGTACGTGTGCGGCTAGGTGGTAGTATGTGTGCAACTGGGTGCTAGGTTGTGGAACGTGTGCGGCTGGGTGGTAGTATGTGTGCTGCTGGGTGCTAGGTTGTGGTACGTGTGCGGCTAGCTGGTAGTATGTGTGCTGCTGGGTGCTAGGATGTGGAACGTGTGCGGCGAGGTGGTAGTATGTGTGCGGCTGGGTGCTAGGTTGTGGAACGTGTGCGGCTAGGTGGTAGTATGTGTGCGGCTGGGTGCTAGGTTGTGGAACGTGTGCGGCTAGGTGTTAGTATGTGTGCGGCTGGGTGCTAGGTTGTGGTACGTGTGCGGCTAGGTGGTAGTATGTGTGCTGCTGGGTGCTAGGTTGTGGAACGTGTTCGGCTATGTGGTAGTATGTGTGCTGCTGGGTGCTAGGTTGTGGTACGTGTGCGGCTAGGTGGTAGTATGTGTGCGGCTGGGTGTTAGGTTGTGGAACGTGTGCGGCTAGGTGGTAGTATGTGTGCTGCTGGGTGCTAGGTTGTGGAACGTGTGCGGCTAGGTGGTAGTATGTGTGCGGCTATGTGGTAGTATGTGTGCGGCTAGGTGGTAGTATGTGTGCGGCTGGGTGCTAGGTTGTGGAACGTGTGCGGCTAGGTGGTAGTATGTGTGCTGCTGGGTGCTAGACTGTGGTACGTGTGCGGCTAGCTGGTAGTATGTGTGCTGCTGGGTGCTAGGATGTGGAACGTGTGCGGCTAGGTGGTAGTATGTGTGCGGCTGGGTGCTAGGTTGTGGAACATGTGCGGCTAGGTGGTAGTATGTGTGCGGCTGGGTGCTAGGTTGTGGAACGTGTTCGGCTAGGTGGTAGTATGTGTGGGGCTGGATGCTAGGTTGTGGAACATGTGCGTCTAGGTGGTAGTATGTGTGCTGCTGGGTGCTAGGTTGTGGTACGTGTGTGGCTATGTGGTAGTATGTGTGCTGCTGGGTGCTAGGTTGTGGAACGTGTGCGGCTATGTGGTAGTATGTGTGCGGCTACGTGGTAGTATGTGTGCGGCTGGGTGCTAGGTTGTGGAACGTGTTCGGCTAGTGGTAGTATGTGTGCGGCTGGGTGCTAGGTTGGGGAACGTGTGCGGCTAGGTGGTAGTATGTGTGCTGCTGGGTGCTAGGTTGTGGTACGTGTGCGGCTATGTGGTAGTATGTGTGCTGCTGGGTGCTAGGTTGTGGTACATGTGCGGCTAGGTGGTAGTATGTGTGCGGCTGGGTGCTAGGTTGTGAAACGTGTGCGGCTATGTGGTAGTATGTGTGCTGCTGGGTGCTAGGTTGTGGTACGTGTGCGGCTAGGTGGTAGAATGTGTGCGGCTGAGTGCTAGGTTGTGGAACGTGTGCGGCTAAGTGGTAGTATGTGTGCTGCTGGGTGCTAGGTTGTGGAACGTGTGCGGCTATGTGGTAGTATGTGTGCGGCTGGGTGCTAGGTTGTTGAACGTGTGCGGCTAGGTGGTAGTATGTGTGGGGCTGGATGCTAGGTTGTGGAACATGTGCGGCTAGGTGGTAGTATGTGTGCTGCTGGGTGCTAGGTTGTGGTACGTGTGTGGCTATGTGGTAGTATGTGTGCTGCTGGGTGCTAGGTTGTGGAACGTGTGCGGCTATGTGGTAGTATGTGTGCGGCTACGTGGTAGTATGTGTGCGGCTGGGTGCTAGGTTGTGGAACGTGTGCGGCTAGGTGGTAGTATGTGTGCTGCTGGGTGCTAGACTGTGGTACGTGTGCGGCTAGGTGGTAGTATGTGTGCTGCTGGGTGCTAGACTGTGGTACGTGTGCGGCTATGTGGTAGTATGTGTGCTGCTGGGTGCTAGGTTGTGGTACATGTGCGGCTAGGTGGTAGTATGTGTGCGGCTGGGTGCTAGGTTGTGGTACGTGTGTGGTTAGGTGGTAGTATGTGTGCGGCTGGGTGCTAGATTGTGAAACATGTGCGGCTAGGTGGTAGTATGTGTGCGGCTGGGTGCTAGGTTGTGGAACGTGTGCGGCTAGGTGGTAGTATGTGTGCGGATGGGTGCTAGGTTGTGAAACGTTTGCGGCTATGTGGTAGTATGTGTGCTGCTGGGTGCTAGGTTGTGGTACGTGTGCGGCTAAGTGGTAGTATGTGTGCGGCTGGGTGCTAGGTTGGGGAACGTGTGCGGCTAGGTGGTAGTATGTGTGCGGATGGGTGCTAGGTTGTGAAACGTTTGCGGCTATGTGGTAGTATGTGTGCTGCTGGGTGCTAGGTTGTGGTACGTGTGCGGCTATGTGGTAGCATGTGTGCGGCTGGGTGCTAGGTTGTGGAACATGTGCGGCTAGGTGGTAGTATGTGTGCGGATGGGTGCTAGGTTGTGAAACGTTTGCGGCTATGTGGTAGTATGTGTGCTGCTGGGTGCTAGGTTGTGGTACGTGTGCGGCTAGGTGGTAGTATGTGTGCGGCTGGGTGCTAGGTTGGGGAACGTGTGCGGCTAGGTGGTAGTATGTGTGCTGCTGGGTGCTAGGTTGTGGTACGTGTGCGGCTATGTGGTAGTATGTGTGCGGCTGGGTGCTAGGTTGTGGAACATGTGCGGCTAGGTGGTAGTATGTGTGCGGATGGGTGCTAGGTTGTGAAATGTTTGCGGCTATGTGGTAGTATGTGTGCTGCTGGGTGCTAGGTTGTGGTACGTGTGCGGCTAGGTGGTAGTATGTGTGCGGCTGGGTGCTAGGTTGGGGAACGTGTGCGGCTAGGTGGTAGTATGTGTGCTGCTGGGTGCTAGGTTGTGGTACGTGTGCGGCTATGTGGTAGTATGTGTGCTGCTGGGTGCTAGGTTGTGGTACATGTGCGGCTAGGTGGTAGTATGTGTGCGGCTGGGTGCTAGGTTGTGAAACGTGTGCGGCTATGTGGTAGTATGTGTGCTGCTGGGTGCTAGGTTGTGGTACGTGTGCGGCTAGGTGGTAGAATGTGTGCGGCTGAGTGCTAGGTTGTGGAACGTGTGCGGCTAATTGGTAGTATGTGTGCTGCTGGGTGCTAGGTTGTGGAACGTGTGCGGCTATCTGGTTGTATGTGTGCGGCTGGGTGCTAGGTTTTGGAACATGTGCGGCGAGGTGGTAGTATGTGTGCGGCTGGGTGCTAGGTTGTGGAACGTGTGCGGCTAGGTGGTAGTATGTGTGCGGCTGGGTGCTAGGTTGTGGAACGTGTGCGGCTAGGTGTTAGTATGTGTGCGGCTGGGTGCTAGGTTGTGGTACGTGTGCGGCTAGGTGGTAGTATGTGTGCTGCTGGGTGCTAGGTTGTGGAACGTGATCGGCTATGTGGTAGTATGTGTGCTGCTGGGTGCTAGGTTGTGGTACGTGTGCGGCTAGGTGGTAGTATGTGTGCGGCTGGGTGCTAAGTTGTGGAACTTGTGCGGCTAGGTGGTAGTATGTGTGCGGCTGAGTGCTAGGTTGTGGAACGTGTGCGGCTAGGTGGTAGTATGTGTGCTGCTGGGTGCTAGGTTGTGGAACGTGTGCGGCTATGTGGTAGTATGTGTGCGGCTATGTGGTAGTATGTGTGCGGCTAGGTGGTAGTATGTGTGCGGCTGGGTGCTAGGTTGTGGAACGTGTGCGGCTAGGTGGTAGTATGTGTGCTGCTGGGTGCTAGACTGTGGTACGTGTGCGGCTATGTGGTAGTATGTGTGCTGCTGGGTGCTAGGTTGTGGTACATGTGCGGCTAGGTGGTAGTATGTGTGCGGCTGGGTGCTAGGTTGTGGTACGTGTGTGGCTAGGTGGTAGTATGTGTGCGGCTGGGTGCTAGGTTGTGAAACATGTGCGGCTAGGTGGTAGTATGTGTGCGGCTGGGTGCTAGGTTGTGGAACGTGTGCTGCTATGTGGTAGTATGTGTGCGGCTGGGTGCTAGGTTGTGGAACATGTGCGGCTAGGTGGTAGTATGTGTGCGGATGGGTGCTAGGTTGTGAAACGTTTGCGGCTATGTGGTAGTATGTGTGCTGCTGGGTGCTAGGTTGTGGTACGTGTGCGGCTAGGTGGTAGTATGTGTGCGGCTGGGTGCTAGGTTGGGGAACGTGTGCGGCTAGGTGGTAGTATGTGTGCTGCTGGGTGCTAGGTTGTGGTACGTGTGCGGCTAGGTGGTAGTATGTGTGCGGCTGGGTGCTAAGTTGTGGAACTTGTGCGGCTAGGTGGTAGTATGTGTGCGGCTGAGTGCTAGGTTGTGGAACGTGTGCGGCTAGGTGGTAGTATGTGTGCTGCTGGGTGCTAGGTTGTGGAACGTGTGCGGCTATGTGGTAGTATGTGTGCGGCTATGTGGTAGTATGTGTGCGGCTAGGTGGTAGTATGTGTGCGGCTGGGTGCTAGGTTGTGGAACGTGTGCGGCTAGGTGGTAGTATGTGTGCTGCTGGGTGCTAGACTGTGGTACGTGTGCGGCTATGTGGTAGTATGTGTGCTGCTGGGTGCTAGGTTGTGGTACATGTGCGGCTAGGTGGTAGTATGTGTGCGGCTGGGTGCTAGGTTGTGGTACGTGTGTGGCTAGGTGGTAGTATGTGTGCGGCTGGGTGCTAGGTTGTGAAACATGTGCGGCTAGGTGGTAGTATGTGTGCGGCTGGGTGCTAGGTTGTGGAACGTGTGCGGCTATGTGGTAGTATGTGCGCGGCTGGGTGCTAGGTTGTGGAACATGTGCGGCTAGGTGGTAGTATGTGTGCGGATGGGTGCTAGGTTGTGAAACGTTTGCGGCTATGTGGTAGTATGTGTGCTGCTGGGTGCTAGGTTGTGGTACGTGTGCGGCTAGGTGGTAGTATGTGTGCGGCTGGGTGCTAGGTTGGGGAACGTGTGCGGCTAGGTGGTAGTATGTGTGCTGCTGGGTGCTAGGTTGTGGTACGTGTGCGGCTATGTGGTAGTATGTGTGCGGCTGGGTGCTAGGTTGTGGAACATGTGCGGCTAGGTGGTAGTATGTGTGCGGATGGGTGCTAGGTTGTGAAACGTTTGCGGCTATGTGGTAGTATGTGTGCTGCTGGGTGCTAGGTTGTGGTACGTGTGCGGCTAGGTGGTAGTATGTGTGCGGCTGGGTGCTAGGTTGTGGAACGTGTGCAGCTAGGGGGTAGTATGTGTGCTGCTGGGTGCTAGGTTGTGGAACGTGTGCGGCTATGTGGTAGTATGTGTGCGGCTATGTGGTAGTATGTGTGCGGCTAGGTGGTAGTATGTGTGCGGCTGGGTGCTAGGTTGTGGAACGTGTGCGGCTAGGTGGTAGTATGTGTGCTGCTGGGTGCTAGACTGTGGTACGTGTGCGGCTATGTGGTAGTATGTGTGCTGCTGGGTGCTAGGTTGTGGTACATGTGCGGCTAGGTGGTAGTATGTGTGCGGCTGGGTGCTAGGTTGTGGTACGTGTGTGGCTAGGTGGTAGTATGTGTGCGGCTGGGTGCTAGGTTGTGAAACATGTGCGGCTAGGTGGTAGTATGTGTGCGGCTGGGTGCTAGGTTGTGGAACGTGTGCGGCTAGGTGGTAGTATGTGTGCGGATGGGTGCTAGGTTGTGAAACGTTTGCGGCTATGTGGTAGTATGTGTGCTGCTGGGTGCTAGGTTGTGGTACGTGTGCGGCTAGGTGGTAGTATGTGTGCGGCTGGGTGCTAGGTTGGGGAACGTGTGCGGCTAGGTGGTAGTATGTGTGCGGATGGGTGCTAGGTTGTGAAACGTTTGCGGCTATGTGGTAGTATGTGTGCTGCTGGGTGCTAGGTTGTGGTACGTGTGCGGCTATGTGGTAGCATGTGTGCGGCTGGGTGCTAGGTTGTGGAACATGTGCGGCTAGGTGGTAGTATGTGTGCGGATGGGTGCTAGGTTGTGAAACGTTTGCGGCTATGTGGTAGTATGTGTGCTGCTGGGTGCTAGGTTGTGGTACGTGTGCGGCTAGGTGGTAGTATGTGTGCGGCTGGGTGCTAGGTTGGGGAACGTGTGCGGCTAGGTGGTAGTATGTGTGCTGCTGGGTGCTAGGTTGTGGTACGTGTGCGGCTATGTGGTAGTATGTGTGCGGCTGGGTGCTAGGTTGTGGAACATGTGCGGCTAGGTGGTAGAATGTGTGCGGATGGGTGCTAGGTTGTGAAATGTTTGCGGCTATGTGGTAGTATGTGTGCTGCTGGGTGCTAGGTTGTGGTACGTGTGCGGCTAGGTGGTAGTATGTGTGCGGCTGGGTGCTAGGTTGGGGAACGTGTGCGGCTAGGTGGTAGTATGTGTGCTGCTGGGTGCTAGGTTGTGGTACGTGTGCGGCTATGTGGTAGTATGTGTGCTGCTGGGTGCTAGGTTGTGGTACATGTGCGGCTAGGTGGTAGTATGTGTGCGGCTGGGTGCTAGGTTGTGAAACGTGTGCGGCTATGTGGTAGTATGTGTGCTGCTGGGTGCTAGGTTGTGGTACGTGTGCGGCTAGGTGGTAGAATGTGTGCGGCTGAGTGCTAGGTTGTGGAACGTGTGCGGCTAATTGGTAGTATGTGTGCTGCTGGGTGCTAGGTTGTGGAACGTGTGCGGCTATGTGGTAGTATGTGTGCGGCTGGGTGCTAGGTTGTTGAACGTGTGCGGCTAGGTGGTAGTATGTGTGGGGCTGGATGCTAGGTTGTGGAACATGTGCGGCTAGGTGGTAGTATGTGTGCTGCTGGGTGCTAGGTTGTGGTACGTGTGTGGCTATGTGGTAGTATGTGTGCTGCTGGGTGCTAGGTTGTGGAACGTGTGCGGCTATGTGGTAGTATGTGTGCGGCTACGTGGTAGTATGTGTGCGGCTGGGTGCTAGGTTGTGGAACGTGTGCAGGTAGGTGGTAGTATGTGTGCTGCTGGGTGCTAGACTGTGGTACGTGTGCGGCTATGTGGTAGTATGTGTGCTGCTGGGTGCTAGGTTGTGGTACATGGGCGGCTAGGTGGTAGTATGTGTGCGGCTGGGTGCTAGGTTGTGGTACGTGTGTGGCTAGGTGGTAGTATGTGTGCGGCTGGGTGCTAGGTTGTGAAACATGTGCGGCTAGGTGGTAGTATGTGTGCGGCTGGGTGCTAGGTTGTGGAACGTGTGCGGCTATCTGGTTGTATGTGTGCGGCTGGGTGCTAGGTTGTGGAACATGTGCGGCGAGGTGGTAGTATGTGAGCGGCTGGGTGCTAGGTTGTGGAACGTGTGCGGCTAGGTGGTAGTATGTGTGCGGCTGGGTGCTAGGTTGTGGAACGTGTGCGGCTAGGTGTTAGTATGTGTGCGGCTGGGTGCTAGGTTGTGGTACGTGTGCGGCTAGGTGGTAGTATGTGTGCTGCTGGGTGCTAGGTTGTGGAACGTGTTCGGCTATGTGGTAGTATGTGTGCTGCTGGGTGCTAGGTTGTGGTACGTGTGCGGCTAGGTGGTAGTATGTGTGCGGCTGGGTGCTAAGTTGTGGAACTTGTGCGGCTAGGTGGTAGTATGTGTGCGGCTGAGTGCTAGGTTGTGGAACGTGTGCGGCTAGGTGGTAGTATGTGTGCTGCTGGGTGCTAGGTTGTGGAACGTGTGCGGCTATGTGGTAGTATGTGTGCGGCTATGTGGTAGTATGTGTGCGGCTAGATGGTAGTATGTGTGCGGCTGGGTGCTAGGTTGTGGAACGTGTGCGGCTAGGTGGTAGTATGTGTGCTGCTGGGTGCTAGACTGTGGTACGTGTGCGGCTATGTGGTAGTATGTGTGCTGCTGGGTGCTAGGTTGTGGTACATGTGCGGCTAGGTGGTAGTATGTGTGCGGCTGGGTGCTAGGTTGGGGAACGTGTGCGGCTAGGTGGTAGTATGTGTGCTGCTGGGTGCTAGGTTGTGGTACGTGTGCGGCTATGTGGTAGTATGTGTGCGGCTGGGTGCTAGGTTGTGGAACATGTGCGGCTAGGTGGTAGTATGTGTGCGGATGGGTGCTAGGTTGTGAAACGTTTGCGGCTATGTGGTAGTATGTGTGCTGCTGGGTGCTAGGTTGTGGTACGTGTGCGGCTAGGTGGTAGTATGTGTGCGGCTGGGTGCTAGGTTGTGGAACGTGTGCGGCTAGGTGGTAGTATGTGTGCTGCTGGGTGCTAGACTGTGGTACGTGTGCGGCTATGTGGTAGTATGTGTGCTGCTGGGTGCTAGGTTGTGGTACATGTGCGGCTAGGTGGTAGTATGTGTGCGGCTGGGTGCTAGGTTGTGGTACGTGTGTGGCTAGGTGGTAGTATGTGTGCGGCTGGGTGCTAGGTTGTGAAACATGTGCGGCTAGGTGGTAGTATGTGTGCGGCTGGGTGCTAGGTTGTGGAACGTGTGCGGCTAGGTGGTAGTATGTGTGCGGATGGGTGCTAGGTTGTGAAACGTTTGCGGCTATGTGGTAGTATGTGTGCTGCTGGGTGCTAGGTTTGGTACGTGTGCGGCTAGGTGGTAGTATGTGTGCGGCTGGGTGCTAGGTTGGGGAACGTGTGCGGCTAGGTGGTAGTATGTGTGCGGATGGGTGCTAGGTTGTGAAACGTTTGCGGCTATGTGGTAGTATGTGTGCTGCTGGGTGCTAGGTTGTGGTACGTGTGCGGCTATGTGGTAGCATGTGTGCGGCTGGGTGCTAGGTTGTGGAACATGTGCGGCTAGGTGGTAGTATGTGTGCGGATGGGTGCTAGGTTGTGAAACGTTTGCGGCTATGTGGTAGTATGTGTGCTGCTGGGTGCTAGGTTGTGGTACGTGTGCGGCTAGGTGGTAGTATGTGTGCGGCTGGGTGCTAGGTTGGGGAACGTGTGCGGCTAGGTGGTAGTATGTGTGCTGCTGGGTGCTAGGTTGTGGTACGTGTGCGGCTATGTGGTAGTATGTGTGCGGCTGGGTGCTAGGTTGTGGAACATGTGCGGCTAGGTGGTAGTATGTGTGCGGATGGGTGCTAGGTTGTGAAATGTTTGCGGCTATGTGGTAGTATGTGTGCTGCTGGGTGCTAGGTTGTGGTACGTGTGCGGCTAGGTGGTAGTATGTGTGCGGCTGGGTGCTAGGTTGGGGAACGTGTGCGGCTAGGTGGTAGTATGTGTGCTGCTGGGTGCTAGGTTGTGGTACGTGTGCGGCTATGTGGTAGTATGTGTGCTGCTGGGTGCTAGGTTGTGGTACATGTGCGGCTAGGTGGTAGTATGTGTGCGGCTGGGTGCTAGGTTGTGAAACGTGTGCGGCTATGTGGTAGTATGTGTGCTGCTGGGTGCTAGGTTGTGGTACGTGTGCGGCTAGGTGGTAGAATGTGTGCGGCTGAGTGCTAGGTTGTGGAACGTGTGCGGCTAATTGGTAGTATGTGTGCTGCTGGGTGCTAGGTTGTGGAACGTGTGCGGCTATGTGGTAGTATGTGTGCGGCTGGGTGCTAGGTTGTTGAACGTGTGCGGCTAGGTGGTAGTATGTGTGGGGCTGGATGCTAGGTTGTGGAACATGTGCGGCTAGGTGGTAGTATGTGTGCTGCTGGGTGCTAGGTTGTGGTACGTGTGTGGCTATGTGGTAGTATGTGTGCTGCTGGGTGCTAGGTTGTGGAACGTGTGCGGCTATGTGGTAGTATGTGTGCGGCTACGTGGTAGTATGTGTGCGGCTGGGTGCTAGGTTGTGGAACGTGTGCGGCTAGGTGGTAGTATGTGTGCTGCTGGGTGCTAGACTGTGGTACGTGTGCGGCTATGTGGTAGTATGTGTGCTGCTGGGTGCTAGGTTGTGGTACATGGGCGGCTAGGTGGTAGTATGTGTGCGGCTGGGTGCTAGGTTGTGGTACGTGTGTGGCTAGGTGGTAGTATGTGTGCGGCTGGGTGCTAGGTTGTGAAACATGTGCGGCTAGGTGGTAGTATGTGTGCGGCTGGGTGCTAGGTTGTGGAACGTGTGCGGCTATCTGGTTGTATGTGTGCGGCTGGGTGCTAGGTTGTGGAACATGTGCGGCGAGGTGGTAGTATGTGAGCGGCTGGGTGCTAGGTTGTGGAACGTGTGCGGCTAGGTGGTAGTATGTGTGCGGCTGGGTGCTAGGTTGTGGAACGTGTGCGGCTAGGTGTTAGTATGTGTGCGGCTGGGTGCTAGGTTGTGGTACGTGTGCGGCTAGGTGGTAGTATGTGTGCTGCTGGGTGCTAGGTTGTGGAACGTGTTCGGCTATGTGGTAGTATGTGTGCTGCTGGGTGCTAGGTTGTGGTACGTGTGCGGCTAGGTGGTAGTATGTGTGCGGCTGGGTGCTAAGTTGTGGAACTTGTGCGGCTAGGTGGTAGTATGTGTGCGGCTGAGTGCTAGGTTGTGGAACGTGTGCGGCTAGGTGGTAGTATGTGTGCTGCTGGGTGCTAGGTTGTGGAACGTGTGCGGCTATGTGGTAGTATGTGTGCGGCTATGTGGTAGTATGTGTGCGGCTAGATGGTAGTATGTGTGCGGCTGGGTGCTAGGTTGTGGAACGTGTGCGGCTAGGTGGTAGTATGTGTGCTGCTGGGTGCTAGACTGTGGTACGTGTGCGGCTATGTGGTAGTATGTGTGCTGCTGGGTGCTAGGTTGTGGTACATGTGCGGCTAGGTGGTAGTATGTGTGCGGCTGGGTGCTAGGTTGGGGAACGTGTGCGGCTAGGTGGTAGTATGTGTGCTGCTGGGTGCTAGGTTGTGGTACGTGTGCGGCTATGTGGTAGTATGTGTGCGGCTGGGTGCTAGGTTGTGGAACATGTGCGGCTAGGTGGTAGTATGTGTGCGGATGGGTGCTAGGTTGTGAAACGTTTGCGGCTATGTGGTAGTATGTGTGCTGCTGGGTGCTAGGTTGTGGTACGTGTGCGGCTAGGTGGTAGTATGTGTGCGGCTGGGTGCTAGGTTGTGGAACGTGTGCGGCTAGGTGGTAGTATGTGTGCTGCTGGGTGCTAGACTGTGGTACGTGTGCGGCTATGTGGTAGTATGTGTGCTGCTGGGTGCTAGGTTGTGGTACATGTGCGGCTAGGTGGTAGTATGTGTGCGGCTGGGTGCTAGGTTGTGGTACGTGTGTGGCTAGGTGGTAGTATGTGTGCGGCTGGGTGCTAGGTTGTGAAACATGTGCGGCTAGGTGGTAGTATGTGTGCGGCTGGGTGCTAGGTTGTGGAACGTGTGCGGCTAGGTGGTAGTATGTGTGCGGATGGGTGCTAGGTTGTGAAACGTTTGCGGCTATGTGGTAGTATGTGTGCTGCTGGGTGCTAGGTTTGGTACGTGTGCGGCTAGGTGGTAGTATGTGTGCGGCTGGGTGCTAGGTTGGGGAACGTGTGCGGCTAGGTGGTAGTATGTGTGCGGATGGGTGCTAGGTTGTGAAACGTTTGCGGCTATGTGGTAGTATGTGTGCTGCTGGGTGCTAGGTTGTGGTACGTGTGCGGCTATGTGGTAGTATGTGTGCGGCTGGGTGCTAGGTTGTGGAACATGTGCGGCTAGGTGGTAGTATGTGTGCGGATGGGTGCTAGGTTGTGAAACGTTTGCGGCTATGTGGTAGTATGTGTGCTGCTGGGTGCTAGGTTGTGGTACGTGTGCGGCTAGGTGGTAGTATGTGTGCGGCTGGGTGCTAGGTTGGGGAACGTGTGCGGCTAGGTGGTAGTATGTGTGCTGCTGGGTGCTAGGTTGTGGTACGTGTGCGGCTATGTGGTAGTATGTGTGCGGCTGGGTGCTAGGTTGTGGAACATGTGCGGCTAGGTGGTAGTATGTGTGCGGATGGGTGCTAGGTTGTGAAATGTTTGCGGCTATGTGGTAGTATGTGTGCTGCTGGGTGCTATGTTGTGGTACGTGTGCGGCTAGGTGGTAGTATGTGTGCGGCTGGGTGCTAGGTTGGGGAACGTGTGCGGCTAGGTGGTAGTATGTGTGCTGCTGGGTGCTAGGTTGTGGTACGTGTGCGGCTATGTGGTAGTATGTGTGCTGCTGGGTGCTAGGTTGTGGTACATGTGCGGCTAGGTGGTAGTATGTGTGCGGCTGGGTGCTAGGTTGTGAAACGTGTGCGGCTATGTGGTAGTATGTGTGCTGCTGGGTGCTAGGTTGTGGTACGTGTGCGGCTAGGTGGTAGAATGTGTGCGGCTGAGTGCTAGGTTGTGGAACGTGTGCGGCTAATTGGTAGTATGTGTGCTGCTGGGTGCTAGGTTGTGGAACGTGTGCGGCTATGTGGTAGTATGTGTGCGGCTGGGTGCTAGGTTGTTGAACGTGTGCGGCTAGGTGGTAGTATGTGTGGGGCTGGATGCTAGGTTGTGGAACATGTGCGGCTAGGTGGTAGTATGTGTGCTGCTGGGTGCTAGGTTGTGGTACGTGTGTGGCTATGTGGTAGTATGTGTGCTGCTGGGTGCTAGGTTGTGGAACGTGTGCGGCTATGTGGTAGTATGTGTGCGGCTACGTGGTAGTATGTGTGCGGCTGGGTGCTAGGTTGTGGAACGTGTGCGGCTAGGTGGTAGTATGTGTGCTGCTGGGTGCTAGACTGTGGTACGTGTGCGGCTATGTGGCAGTATGTGTGCTGCTGGGTGCAAGGTTGTGGTACATGTGCGGCTAGGTGGTAGTATGTGTGCGGCTGGGTGCTAGGTTGTGGTACGTGTGTGGCTAGGTGGTAGTATGTGTGCGGCTGGGTGCTAGGTTGTGAAACATGTGCGGCTAGGTGGTAGTATGTGTGCGGCTGGGTGCTAGGTTGTGGAACGTGTGCGGCTATCTGGTTGTATGTGTGCGGCTGGGTGCTAGGTTGTGGAACATGTGCGGCTAGGTGATAGTATGTGTGCGGATGGGTGCTAGGTTGTGAAACGTTTGCGGCTATGTGGTAGTATGTGTGCTGCTGGGTGCTAGGTTGTGGTACGTGTGCGGCTAGGTGGTGGTACGTGTGCGGCTAGGTGGTAGTATGTGTGCGGCTGAGTGCTAGGTTGTGGAACGTGTGCGGCTAGGTGGTAGTATGTGTGCTGCTCGGTGCTAGGTTGTGTTACGTGTGCGGCTAGGTGGTAGTATGTGTGGGGCTGGATGCTAGGTTGTGGAAAGTGTGCGGCTATGTGGTAGTATGTGTGCTGCTGGGTGCTAGGTTGTGGTACATGTGCGGCTAGGTGGTAGTATGTGTGCGGCTAGGTGCTAGGTTGTGGTACGTGTGTGGCTAGGTGGTAGTATGTGTGCTGCTGGGTGCTAGGTTGTGGTACGTGTGTGGCTATGTGGTAGTATGTGTGCTGCTGGGTGCTAGGTTGTGGAAAGTGTGCGGCTATGTGGTAGTATGTGTGCGGCTACGTGGTAGTATGTGTGCGGCTGGGTGCTAGGTTGTGGAACGTGTGCGGCTAGGTGGTAGTATGTGTGCTGCTGGGTGCTAGACTGTGGTACGTGTGCGGCTATGTGGTAGTATGTGTGCTGCTGGGTGCTAGGTTGTGGTACATGTGCGGCTAGGTGGTAGTATGTGTGCGGCTGGGTGCTAGGTTGTGGTACGTGTGTGGCTAGGTGGTAGTATGTGTGCGGCTGGGTGCTAGGTTGTGAAACATGTGCGGCTAGGTGGTAGTATGTGTGCGGCTGGGTGCTAGGTTGTGGAACGTGTGCGGCTATGTGGTAGTATGTGTGCGGCTGGGTGCTAGGTTGTGGAACATGTGCGGCTAGGTGATAGTATGTGTGCGGATGGATGCTAGGTTGTGAAACGTTTGCGGCTATGTGGTAGTATGTGTGCTGCTGGGTGGTAGGTTGTGGTACGTGTGCGGCTAGGTGGTAGTATGTGTGCGGCTGAGTGCTAGGTTGTGGAACGTGTGCGGCTAGGTGGTAGTATGTGTGCTGCTGGGTGCTAGGTTGTGGTACGTGTGCGGCTAGGTGGTAGTATGTGTGGGGCTGGATGCTAGGTTGTGGAAAGTGTGCGGCTATGTGGTAGTATGTGTGCTGCTGGGTGCTAGGTTGTGGTACATGTGCGGCTAGGTGGTAGTATGTGTGCGGCTAGGTGCTAGGTTGTGGTACGTGTGTGGCTAGGTGGTAGTATGTGTGCGGCTGGGTGCTAGGTTGTGAAACATGTGCGGCTAGGTGGTAGTATGTGTGCGGCTAGGTGGTAGTATGTGTGCGGCTGGGTGCTAGGTTGTGGAACATGTGCGGCTAGGGGGTAGTATGTGTGCGGATGGGTGCTAGGTTGTGAAACGTTTGCGGCTATGTGGTAGTATGTGAGCTGCTGGGTGCTAGGTTGTGGTACGTGTGCGGCTAGGTGGTAGTATGTGTGCGGCTGAGTGCTAGGTTGTGGAACGTGTGCGACTAGGTGGTAGTATGTGTGCTGCTGGGTGCTAGGTTGTGGAACGTGTGCGGCTATGTGGTAGTATGTGTGCGGCTGGGTGCTAGGTTGTTGAACATGTGCGGCTAGGTGGTAGTATGTGTGGGGCTGGATGCTAGGTTGTGGAATGTGTGCGGCTAGGTGGTAGTATGTGTGCTGCTGGGTGCTAGGTTGTGGTTTGTGTACGGCTATGTGGTAGTATGTGTGCTGCTGGGTGCTAGGTTGTGGTACATGTGCGGCTAGGTGGTAGTATGTGTGCTGCTGGGTGCTAGGTTGTGGAATGTGTGCGGCTATGTGGTAGTATGTGTGCGGCTGGGTGCTAGGTTGTGGAACATGTGCGGCTAGGTGGTAGTATGTGTGCTGCTGGGTGCTAGGTTGTGAAACGTGTGCGGCTATGTGGTAGTATGTGTGCTGCTGGGTGCTAGGTTGTGGTACGTGTGCGGCTAGGTGGTAGAATGTGTGCGGCTGAGTGCTAGGTTGTGGAACGTGTGCGGCTAGGTGGTAGTATGTGTGCTGCTGGGTGCTAGGTTGTGGAACGTGTGCGGCTATGTGGTAGTATGTGTGCGGCTGGGTGCTAGGTTGTGGAACGCGTGCGGCTATGAGGTAGTATGTGTGCGGCTACGTGGTAGTATGTGTGCGGCTGGGTGCTAGGTTGTGGAACGTGTGCGGCTAGGTGGTAGTATGTGTGCTGCTGGGTGCTAGGTTGTGAAACGTGTGCGGCTATGTGGTTGTATGTGTGCTGCTGGGTGCTAGGTTGTGGTACGTGTGCGGCTAGGTGGTAGTATGTGTGGGGCTGGATGCTAGGTTGTGGAACGTGTGCGGCTAGGTGGTAGTATGTGTGCTGCTGGGTGCTAGGTTGTGGTACGTGTGCGGCTATGTGGTAGTATGTGTGCTGCTGGGTGCTAGGTTGTGGAACGTGTGCGGCTATGTGGTAGTATGTGTGCGGCTACGTGGTAGTATGTGTGCGGCTGGGTGCTAGGTTGTGGAACGTGTGCGGCTAGGTGGTAGCATGTGTGCTGCTGGGTGCTAGACTGTGGTACGTGTGCGGCTATGTGGTAGTATGTGTGCTGCTGGGTGCTAGGTTGTGGTACATGTGCGGCTAGGTGGAAGTATGTGTGCGGCTGGGTGCTAGGTTGTGGAACATGGGCGGCTAGGTGGTAGTATGTGTGCGGATGGGTGCTAGGTTGTGAAACGTTTGCGGCTATGTGGTAGTATGTGTGCTGCTGGGTGCTAGGTTGTGGTACGTGTAAGGCTAGGTGGTAGTATGTGTGCGGCTGAGTGCTAGGTTGTGGAACGTGTGTGGCTAGGTGGTAGTATGTGTGCTGCTGGGTGCTAGGTTGTGGTACGTGTGCGGCTAGGTGGTAGTATGTGAGGGGCTGGATGCTAGGTTGTGAAACGTGTGCGGCTATGTGGTAGTATGTGTGCTGCTGGGTGCTAGGTTGTGGTACATGTGCGGCTAGGTGGTAGTATGTGTGCGGCTGGGTGCTAGGTTGTGGTACGTGTGTGGCTAGGTGGTAGTATGTGTGCGGCTGGGTGCTAGGTTGTGAAATATGTGCGGCTAGGTGGTAGTATGTGTGCGGCTGGGTGCTAGGTTGTGGAACATGTGCAGCTAGGTGGTACTATGTGTGCGGATGGGTGCTAGGTTGTGAAACGTTTGCGGCTATGTGGTAGTATGTGTGCTGCTGGGTGCTAGGTTGTGGTACGTGTGCGGCTAGGTGGTAGTATGTGTGCGGCTGGGTGCTAGGTTGTGGAACGTGTGCGGCTATGTGGTAGTATGTGTGCGGCTGGGAGCTAGTTTGTTGAACGTGTGCGGCTAGGTGGTAGTATGTGTGGGGCTGAATGCTAGGTTGTGGAACGTGTGCGGCTAGGTGGTAGTATGTGTGCTGCTGGGTGCTAGGTTGTGGTACGTGTGCGGCTATGTGGTAGTATGTGAGCTGCTGGGTGCTAGGTTGTGGAACGTGTGCGGCTATGTGGTAGTATGTGTGCGGCTAGGTGGTAGTATGTGTGCGGCTGGGTGCTAGGTTGCGGAACGTGTGCGGCTAGGTGGTAGTATGTGTGCTGCTGGGTGCTAGACTGTGGTACGTGTTCAGCTATGTGGTAGTATGTGTGCTGCTGGGTGCTAGGTTGTGGTACATGTGCGGCTAGGTGGTAGTATGTGTGCGGCTGGGTGCTAGGTTGTTGAACGTGTGCGGCTAGGTGGTAGTATGTGTGGGGCTGAATGCTAGGTTGTGGAACGTGTGCGGCTAGGTGGTAGTATGTGTGCTGCTGGGTGCTAGGTTGTGGTACGTGTGCGGCTATGTGGTAGTATGTGAGCTGCTGGGTGCTAGGTTGTGGAACGTGTGCGGCTATGTGGTAGTATGTGTGCGGCTAGGTGGTAGTATGTGTGCGGCTGGGTGCTAGGTTGCGGAACGTGTGCGGCTAGGTGGTAGTATGTGTGCTGCTGGGTGCTAGACTGTGGTACGTGTGCAGCTATGTGGTAGTATGTGTGCTGCTGGGTGCTAGGTTGTGGTACATGTGCGGCTAGGTGGTAGTATGTGTGCGGCTGGGTGCTAGGTTGTGGTACGTGTGTGGCTAGGTGGTAGTATGTGTGCGGCTGGGTGCTAGGTTGTGAAACATGTGCGGCTAGGTGGTAGTATGTGTGCGGCTGGGTGCTAGGTTGTGGAACGTGTGCGGCTATGTGGTAGTATGTGTGCGGCTGGGTGCTAAGTTGTGGAACATGTGCGGCTAGGTGGTAGTATGTGTGCGGATGGGTGCTAGGTTGTGAAACGTTTGCGGCTATGTGGTAGTATGTGTGCTGCTGGGTGCTAGGTTGTGGTACGTGTGCGGCTAGGTGGTAGTATGTGTGCTGCTGGATGCTAGGTTGTGGTACGTGTGCGGCTAGGTGGTAGTATGTGTGCGGCTGGGTGCTAGGTTGTGGAACGCGTGTGGCTAGGTGGTAGTATGTGTGCAGCTGGGTGCTAGGTTGTGGAACGTGCGCGGCTAGGTGGTAGTATGTGTGCTGCTGGGTGCTAGGTTGTGGTACGTGTGCGGCTATGTGGTAGTATGTGTGCTGCTGGGTGCTAGGTCGTGGTACATGTGCGGCTAGGTGGTAGTATGTGTGCGGCTGGGTGCTAGGTTGTGAAACGTGTGCGGCTATGTGGTAGTATGTGTGCAGCTGGGTGCTAGGTTGTGGTACGTGTGCGGCTAGGTGGTAGTATGTGTGCGGCTGAGTGCTAGGTTGTGGAACGTGTGCGGCTTGGTGGTAGTATGTGTGCAGCTGGGTGCTAGGTTGTGGTACGTGTGCGGCTAGGTGGTAGTATGTGTGCGGCTGAGTGCTAGGTTGTGGAACGTGTGCGGCTTGGTGGTAGTATGTGTGCTGCTGGGTGCTAGGTTGTGGAACGTGTGTGGCCTGGTGGTAGTATGTGTGCGGCTGGGTGCTAGGTTGTGGTACGTGTGCGGCTAGGTGGTAGTATGTGTGCTGCTGGGTGCTAGGTTGTGGTACGTGTGCGGCTAGGTGGTAGTATGTGTGCGGCTGGGTGCTAGGTTGTGGTATGTGTGCGGCTAGGTGGTAGTATGTGTGCGGCTGGGTGCTAGGTTGTGGAACGTGTGCGGCTATGTGGTAGTATGTGTGCGGCTGAGTGCTAGGTTGTGGAATGTGTGCGGCTTGGTGGTAGTATGTGTGCTGCTGGGTGCTAGGTTGTGGTACGTGTGCGGCTATGTGGTAGTATGTGTGCGGCTGGGTGCTAGGTTGTGGAACGTGTGCGGCTAGGTGGTAGTATGTGTGCGGCTGGGTGCTAGGTTGTGGTACGTGTGCGGCTAGGTGGTAGTATGTGTGCGGCTGGCTGCTAGGTTGTGGAACGTGTGCGGCTGGGTGCTAGGTTGTGGAACATGTGCGGCTAGGTGATAGTATGTGTGCGGCTGGGTGCTAGGTTGTGGAACGTGTGCGGCTAGGTGATAGTATGTGTGCGGCTGGGTGCTAGGTTGTGGTACGTGTGCGGCTAGGTGGTAGTATGTGTGCGGCTGGGTGCTAGGTTGTGGAACGTGTGCGGCTAGGTGGTAGTATGTGTGCAGCTGAGTGCTAGGTTGTGGAACGTGTGCGGCTAGGTGGTAGTATGCGTGCGGCTGGGTGCTAGGTTGTGGAACGTGTGCGGTTAGGTGATAGTATGTGTGCGACTGGGTGCTAGGTTGTGGTACGTGTGCGGCTAGGTGGTAGTATGTGTGCGGCTGGGTGCTAGGTTGTGGAACGTGTGCGGCTAGGTGGTAGTATGTGTGCGGCTGGGTGCAAGGTTGTGGTACGTGTGTGGCTAGGTGGTAGTATGTGTGCTGCTGGGTGCTAGGTTGTGGAACGTGTGCGGCTATGTGGTAGTATGTGTGCTGCTGGGTGCTAGGTTGTGGAACGTGTGTGGCTAGGTGGTAGTATGTGTGCGGCTGGGTGCTAGGTTGTAGTACGTGTGCGGCAAGGTGGTAGTATGTGTGCGGCTGGGTGCTAGGTTGTGGAACATGTGCGGCTTGGTGGTAGTATGTGTGCAGCTGGGTGCAAGGTTGTGGAACGTGTGCGGCTAGGTGGTAGTATGTGTGCGGCTGGGTGCTAGGTTATGGAACGTGTGCAGCTATGTGGTAGTATATGTGCGGCTGGGTGCTAGGTTGTGGAACGTGTGCGGCTAAGTGGTAGTATTTGTGCGGCTGAGTGCTAGGTTGTGGAACATGTGCGGCGAGGTGGTAGCATGTGTGCGGCTGGGTGCTAGGTTGTGGAACGTGTGCGGCTATGTGGTAGTATGTGTGCGGCTGGGTGCTAGGTTGTGGTACGTGTGCGGCTAGGTTGTAGTATGTGTGCTGCTGGGTGCTAGGTTGTGGTACGTGTGCGGCTAGGTGGTAGTATGCGTGCGGCTGGGTGCTAGGTTGTGGAACGTGTGCGGCTAGGTGGTAGTATCTGTGCTGCTGGGTGCTAGGTTGTGGTACGTGTGTGGCTAGGTGGTAGTATGTGTGCGGCTGGGTGCTAGGTTGTGAAACATGTGCGGCTGGGTGCTAGGTTGTGGAACGTGTGCGGCTAGGTGGTAGTATGTGTGCTGCTGGGTGCTAGGTTGTGGTACGTGTGCGGCTATGTGGTAGTATGTGAGCTGCTGGGTGCTAGGTTGTGGAACGTGTGCGGCTATGTGGTAGTATGTGTGCGGCTAGGTGGTAGTATGTGTGCGGCTGGGTGCTAGGTTGCGGAACGTGTGCGGCTAGGTGGTAGTATGTGTGCTGCTGGGTGCTAGACTGTGGTACGTGTGCAGCTATGTGGTAGTATGTGTGCTGCTGGGTGCTAGGTTGTGGTACATGTGCGGCTAGGTGGTAGTATGTGTGCGGCTGGGTGCTAGGTTGTGGTACGTGTGTGGCTAGGTGGTAGTATGTGTGCGGCTGGGTGCTAGGTTGTGAAACATGTGCGGCTAGGTGGTAGTATGTGTGCGGCTGGGTGCTAGGTTGTGGAACGTGTGCGGCTATGTGGTAGTATGTGTGCGGCTGGGTGCTAAGTTGTGGAACATGTGCGGCTAGGTGGTAGTATGTGTGCGGATGGGTGCTAGGTTGTGAAACGTTTGCGGCTATGTGGTAGTATGTGTGCTGCTGGGTGCTAGGTTGTGGTACGTGTGCGGCTAGGTGGTAGTATGTGTGCTGCTGGGTGCTAGGTTGTGGTACGTGTGCGGCTAGGTGGTAGTATGTGTGCGGCTGGGTGCTAGGTTGTGGAACGTGTGTGGCTAGGTGGTAGTATGTGTGCAGCTGGGTGCTAGGTTGTGGAACGTGCGCGGCTAGGTGGTAGTATGTGTGCTGCTGGGTGCTAGGTTGTGGTACGTGTGCGGCTATGTGGTAGTATGTGTGCTGCTGGGTGCTAGGTCGTGGTACATGTGCGGCTAGGTGGTAGTATGTGTGCGGCTGGGTGCTAGGTTGTGAAACGTGTGCGGCTATGTGGTAGTATGTGTGCAGCTGGGTGCTAGGTTGTGGTACGTGTGCGGCTAGGTGGTAGTATGTGTGCGGCTGAGTGCTAGGTTGTGGAACGTGTGCGGCTAGGTGGTAGTATGTGTGCTGCTGGGTGCTAGGTTGTGGAACGTGTGTGGCCTGGTGGTAGTATGTGTGCGGCTGGGTGCTAGGTTGTGGTACGTGTGCGGCTAGGTGGTAGTATGTGTGCTGCTGGGTGCTAGGTTGTGGTACGTGTGCGGCTAGGTGGTAGTATGTGTGCGGCTGGGTGCTAGGTTGTGGTATGTGTGCGGCTAGGTGGTAGTATGTGTGCGGCTGGGTGCTAGGTTGTGGAACGTGTGCGGCTATGTGGTAGTATGTGTGCGGCTGAGTGCTAGGTTGTGGAATGTGTGCGGCTTGGTGGTAGTATGTGTGCTGCTGGGTGCTAGGTTGTGGTACGTGTGCGGCTATGTGGTAGTATGTGTGCGGCTGGGTGCTAGGTTGTGGAACGTGTGCGGCTAGGTGGTAGTATGTGTGCGGCTGGGTGCTAGGTTGTGGTACGTGTGCGGCTAGGTGGTA
Organism: Hyperolius riggenbachi; assembly: GCF_040937935.1. Classification (NCBI taxonomy): domain Eukaryota; kingdom Metazoa; phylum Chordata; class Amphibia; order Anura; family Hyperoliidae; genus Hyperolius; species Hyperolius riggenbachi. The sequence continues at coordinate 191,487,074 of NC_090651.1, read as the reverse complement.
GTATGTGTGCGGCTGGGTGCTAGGTTGTGGAACGTGTGCGGCTGGGTGCTAGGTTGTGGAACATGTGCGGCTAGGTGATAGTATGTGTGCGGCTGGGTGCTAGGTTGTGGAACGTGTGCGGCTAGGTGATAGTATGTGTGCGGCTGGGTGCTAGGTTGTGGTACGTGTGCGGCTAGGTGGTAGTATGTGTGCGGCTGGGTGCTAGGTTGTGGAACGTGTGCGGCTAGGTGGTAGTATGTGTGCAGCTGAGTGCTAGGTTGTGGAACGTGTGCGGCTAGGTGGTAGTATGCGTGCGGCTGGGTGCTAGGTTGTGGAACGTGTGCGGTTAGGTGATAGTATGTGTGCGACTGGGTGCTAGGTTGTGGTACGTGTGCGGCTAGGTGGTAGTATGTGTGCGGCTGGGTGCTAGGTTGTGGAACGTGTGCGGCTAGGTGGTAGTATGTGTGCGGCTGGGTGCAAGGTTGTGGTACGTGTGTGGCTAGGTGGTAGTATGTGTGCTGCTGGGTGCTAGGTTGTGGAACGTGTGCGGCTATGTGGTAGTATGTGTGCTGCTGGGTGCTAGGTTGTGGAACGTGTGTGGCTAGGTGGTAGTATGTGTGCGGCTGGGTGCTAGGTTGTGGTACGTGTGCGGCAAGGTGGTAGTATGTGTGCGGCTGGGTGCTAGGTTGTGGAACATGTGCGGCTTGGTGGTAGTATGTGTGCAGCTGGGTGCAAGGTTGTGGAACGTGTGCGGCTAGGTGGTAGTATGTGTGCGGCTGGGTGCTAGGTTATGGAACGTGTGCAGCTATGTGGTAGTATATGTGCGGCTGGGTGCTAGGTTGTGGAACGTGTGCGGCTAAGTGGTAGTATTTGTGCGGCTGAGTGCTAGGTTGTGGAACATGTGCGGCTAGGTGGTAGCATGTGTGCGGCTGGGTGCTAGGTTGTGGAACGTGTGCGGCTATGTGGTAGTATGTGTGCGGCTGGGTGCTAGGTTGTGGTACGTGTGCGGCTAGGTTGTAGTATGTGTGCTGCTGGGTGCTAGGTTGTGGTACGTGTGCGGCTAGGTGGTAGTATGCGTGCGGCTGGGTGCTAGGTTGTGGAACGTGTGCGGCTAGGTGGTAGTATCTGTGCTGCTGGGTGCTAGGTTGTGGTACGTGTGTGGCTAGGTGGTAGTATGTGTGCGGCTGGGTGCTAGGTTGTGAAACATGTGCGGCTGGGTGCTAGGTTGTGGAACGTGTGCGGCTAGGTGGTAGTATGTGTGCTGCTGGGTGCTAGGTTGTGGTACGTGTGCGGCTATGTGGTAGTATGTGAGCTGCTGGGTGCTAGGTTGTGGAACGTGTGCGGCTATGTGGTAGTATGTGTGCGGCTAGGTGGTAGTATGTGTGCGGCTGGGTGCTAGGTTGCGGAACGTGTGCGGCTAGGTGGTAGTATGTGTGCTGCTGGGTGCTAGACTGTGGTACGTGTGCAGCTATGTGGTAGTATGTGTGCTGCTGGGTGCTAGGTTGTGGTACATGTGCGGCTAGGTGGTAGTATGTGTGCGGCTGGGTGCTAGGTTGTGGTACGTGTGTGGCTAGGTGGTAGTATGTGTGCGGCTGGGTGCTAGGTTGTGAAACATGTGCGGCTAGGTGGTAGTATGTGTGCGGCTGGGTGCTAGGTTGTGGAACGTGTGCGGCTATGTGGTAGTATGTGTGCGGCTGGGTGCTAAGTTGTGGAACATGTGCGGCTAGGTGGTAGTATGTGTGCGGATGGGTGCTAGGTTGTGAAACGTTTGCGGCTATGTGGTAGTATGTGTGCTGCTGGGTGCTAGGTTGTGGTACGTGTGCGGCTAGGTGGTAGTATGTGTGCTGCTGGGTGCTAGGTTGTGGTACGTGTGCGGCTAGGTGGTAGTATGTGTGCGGCTGGGTGCTAGGTTGTGGAACGTGTGTGGCTAGGTGGTAGTATGTGTGCAGCTGGGTGCTAGGTTGTGGAACGTGCGCGGCTAGGTGGTAGTATGTGTGCTGCTGGGTGCTAGGTTGTGGTACGTGTGCGGCTATGTGGTAGTATGTGTGCTGCTGGGTGCTAGGTCGTGGTACATGTGCGGCTAGGTGGTAGTATGTGTGCGGCTGGGTGCTAGGTTGTGAAACGTGTGCGGCTATGTGGTAGTATGTGTGCAGCTGGGTGCTAGGTTGTGGTACGTGTGCGGCTAGGTGGTAGTATGTGTGCGGCTGAGTGCTAGGTTGTGGAACGTGTGCGGCTAGGTGGTAGTATGTGTGCTGCTGGGTGCTAGGTTGTGGAACGTGTGTGGCCTGGTGGTAGTATGTGTGCGGCTGGGTGCTAGGTTGTGGTACGTGTGCGGCTAGGTGGTAGTATGTGTGCTGCTGGGTGCTAGGTTGTGGTACGTGTGCGGCTAGGTGGTAGTATGTGTGCGGCTGGGTGCTAGGTTGTGGTATGTGTGCGGCTAGGTGGTAGTATGTGTGCGGCTGGGTGCTAGGTGTTGGAACGTGTGCGGCTATGTGGTAGTATGTGTGCGGCTGAGTGCTTGGTTGTGGAATGTGTGCGGCTTGGTGGTAGTATGTGTGCTGCTGGGTGCTAGGTTGTGGTACGTGTGCGGCTATGTGGTAGTATGTGTGCGGCTGGGTGCTAGGTTGTGGAACGTGTGCGGCTAGGTGGTAGTATGTGTGCGGCTGGGTGCTAGGTTGTGGTACGTGTGCGGCTAGGTGGTAGTATGTTTGCGGCTGGGTGCTAGGTTGTGGAACGTGTGCGGCTGGGTGCTAGGTTGTGGAACGTGTGCGGCTATGTGGTAGTATGTGTGCGGCTGAGTGCTAGGTTGTGGAATGTGTGCGGCTTGGTGGTAGTATGTGTGCTGCTGGGTGCTAGGTTGTGGTACGTGTGCGGCTATGTGGTAGTATGTGTGCGGCTGGGTGCTAGGTTGTGGTATGTGTGCGGCTAGGTGATAGTATGTGCGCGGCTGGGTGCTAGGTTGTGGTACGTGTGCGGCTAGGTGGTAGTATGTGTGCGGCTGGGTGCTAGGTTGTGGAACGTGTGCGGCTAGGTGGTAGTATGTGTGCAGCTGAGTGCTAGGTTGTGGAACGTGTGCGGCTAGGTGGTAGTATGCGTGCGGCTGGGTGCTAGGTTGTGGAACGTGTGCGGTTAGGTGATAGTATGTGTGCGACTGGGTGCTAGGTTGTGGTACGTGTGCGGCTAGGTGGTAGTATGTGTGCGGCTGGGTGCTAGGTTGTGGAACGTGTGCGGCTAGGTGGTAGTATGTGTGCGGCTGGGTGCAAGGTTGTGGTACGTGTGTGGCTAGGTGGTAGTATGTGTGCTGCTGGGTGCTAGGTTGTGGAACGTGTGCGGCTATGTGGTAGTATGTGTGCTGCTGGGTGCTAGGTTGTGGAACGTGTGTGGCTAGGTGGTAGTATGTGTGCGGCTGGGTGCTAGGTTGTGGTACGTGTGCGGCAAGGTGGTAGTATGTGTGCGGCTGGGTGCTAGGTTGTGGAACATGTGCGGCTTGGTGGTAGTATGTGTGCAGCTGGGTGCAAGGTTGTGGAACGTGTGCGGCTATGTGGTAGTATGTGTGCGGCTGGGTGCTAGGTTATGGAACGTGTGCAGCTATGTGGTAGTATATGTGCGGCTGGGTGCTAGGTTGTGGAACGTGTGCGGCTAAGTGGTAGTATTTGTGCGGCTGAGTGCTAGGTTGTGGAACATCTGCGGCTAGGTGGTAGCATGTGTGCGGCTGGGTGCTAGGTTGTGGAACGTGTGCGGCTATGTGGTAGTATGTGTGCGGCTGGGTGCTAGGTTGTGGTACGTGTGCGGCTAGGTTGTAGTATGTGTGCTGCTGGGTGCTAGGTTGTGGTACGTGTGCGGCTAGGTGGTAGTATGCGTGCGGCTGGGTGCTAGGTTGTGGAACGTGTGCGGCTAGGTGGTAGTATCTGTGCTGCTGGGTGCTAGGTTGTGGTACGTGTGTGGCTAGGTGGTAGTATGTGTGCGGCTGGGTGCTAGGTTGTGAAACATGTGCGGCTGGGTGCTAGGTTGTGGAACGTGTGCGGCTATGTGGTAGTATGTGTGCGGCTGGGTGCTAGGTTGTGGAACCTGTGCGGCTAGGTGGTAGTATGTGTGCGGATGGGTGCTAGGTTGTGAAACGTTTGCGGCTATGTGGTAGTATGTGTGCTGCTGGGTGCTAGGTTGTGGTACGTGTGCGGCTAGGTGGTAGTATGTGTGCTGCTGGGTGCTAGGTTGTGGTACGTGTGCGGCTAGGTGGTAGTATGTGTGCGGCTGGGTGCTAGGTTGTGGAACGTGTGTGGCTAGGTGGTAGTATGTGTGCAGCTGGGTGCTAGGTTGTGGAACGTGCGCGGCTAGGTGGTAGTATGTGTGCTGCTGGGTGCTAGGTTGTGGTACGTGTGCGGCTATGTGGTAGTATGTGTGCTGCTGGGTGCTAGGTCGTGGTACATGTGCGGCTAGGTGGTAGTATGTGTGCTGCTGGGTGCTAGGTTGAGGAACATGTGCGGCTATGTGGTAGTATGTGTGCGGCTGGGTGCTAGGTTGTGGAACATGTGCGGCTAGGTGGTAGTATGTGTGCGGCTGGGTGCTAGGTTGTGAAACGTGTGCGGCTATGTGGTAGTATGTGTGCTGCTGGGTGCTAGGTTGTGGTACGTGTGCAGCTAGGTGGTAGTATGTGTGCGGCTGGGTGCTAGGTTGTGGTATGTGTGCGGCTAGGTGGTAGTATGTGTGCGGCTGGGTGCTAGGTTGTGGAACGTGTGCGGCTATGTGGTAGTATGTGTGTGGCTGAGTGCTAGGTTGTGGAATGTGTGCGGCTAGGTGGTAGTATGTGTGCTGCTGGGTGCTAGGTTGTGGTACGTGTGCGGCTATGTGGTAGTATGTGTGCGGCTGGGTGCTAGGTTGTGGTACGTGTGCGGCTAGGTGGTAGTATGTGTGCTGCTGGGTGCTAGGTTGTGGTACGTGTGCGGCTAGGTGGTAGTATGTGAGCGGCTGGGTGCTAGGTTGTGGTATGTGTGCGGCTAGGTGGTAGTATGTGTGTGGCTGGGTGCTAGGTTGTGGAACGTGTGCGGCTATGTGGTAGTATGTGTGTGGCTGAGTGCTAGGTTGTGGAATGTGTGCGGCTAGGTGGTAGTATGTGTGCTGCTGGGTGCTAGGTTGTGGTACGTGTGCGGCTATGTGGTAGTATGTGTTCGGCTGGGTGCTAGGTTGTGGAACATGTGCGGCTAGGTGGTAGTATGCGTGCGGCTGGGTGCTAGGTTGTGGAACGTGTGCGGCTAGGTGATAGTATGTGTGCGGCTGGGTGCTAGGTTGTGGTACGTGTGCGGCTAGGTGGTAGTATGTGTGCGGCTGGGTGCTAGGTTGTGGAACGTGTGCGGCTGGGTGCTAGGTTGAGGAACATGTGCGGCTAGGTGATAGTATGTGTGCGGCTGGGTGCTAGGTTGTGGTACGTGTGCGGCTAGGTGGTAGTATGTGTGCGGCTGGGTGCTAGGTTGTGAAACGTGTGCGGCTAGGTGGTAGTATGTGTGCAGCTGAGTGCTAGGTTGTGGAACGTGTGCGGCTAGGTGGTAGTATGCGTGCGGCTGGGTGCTAGGTTGTGGAACGTGTGCGGCTAGGTGATAGTATGTGTGCGACTGGGTGCTAGGTTGTGGTACATGTGCGGCTAGGTGGTAGTATGTGTGCGGCTGGGTGCTAGGTTGTGGAACGTGTGCGGCTAGGTGGTAGTATGTGTGCGGCTGGGTGCAAGGTTGTGGTACGTGTGTGGCTAGGTGGTAGTTTGTGTGCTGCTGGGTGCTAGGTTGTGGAACGTGTGCGGCTATGTGGTAGTATGTGTGCTGCTGGGTGCTAGGTTGTGGAACGTGTGTGGGTGGCTAGGTGGTAGTATGTGTGCGGCTGGGTGCTAGGTTGTGGTACGTGTGCGGCTAGGTGGTAGTATGTGTGCGGCTGGGTGCTAGGTTGTGGAACATGTGCGGCTTGGTGGTAGTATGTGTGCAGCTGGGTGCAAGGTTGTGGAACGTGTGCGGCTAGGTGGTAGTATGTGTGCGGCTGGGTGCTAGGTTGTGGAACGTGTGCGGCTAAGTGGTAGTATTTGTGCGGCTGAGTGCTAGGTTGTGGAACATGTGCGGCTAGGTGGTAGCATGTGTGCGGCTGGGTGCTAGGTTGTGGAACGTGTGCGGCTATGTGGTAGTATGTGTGCGGCTGGGTGCTAGGTTGTGGTACGTGTGCGGCTAGGTGGTAGTATGTGTGCTGCTGGGTGCTAGGTTGTGGTACGTGTGCGGCTAGGTGGTAGTATGCGTGCGGCTGGGTGCTAGGTTGTGGAACGTGTGCGGCTAGGTGGTAGTATCTGTGCTGCTGGGTGCTAGGTTGTGGTACGTGTGTGGCTAGGTGGTAGTATGTGTGCGGCTGGGTGCTAGGTTGTGAAACATGTGCGGCTGGGTGCTAGGTTGTGGAACGTGTGTGGCTATGTGGTAGTATGTGTGCGGCTGGGTGCTAGGTTGTGGAACCTGTGCGGCTAGGTGGTAGTATGTGTGCGGATGGGTGCAAGGTTGTGAAACGTTTGCGGCTATGTGGTAGTATGTGTGCTGCTGGGTGCTAGGTTGTGGTACGTGTGCGGCTAGGTGGTAGTATGTGTGCTGCTGGGTGCTAGGTTGTGGTACGTGTGCGGCTAGGTGGTAGTATGTGTGCTGCTGGGTGCTAGGTCGTGGTACATGTGCGGCTAGGTGGTAGTATGTGTGCTGCTGGGTGCTAGGTTGTGGAATGTGTGCGGCTATGTGGTAGTATGTGTGCGGCTGGGTGCTAGGTTGTGGTACGTGTGCAGCTAGGTGGTAGTATGTGTGCTGCTGGGTGCTAGGTTGTGGAACGTGTGTGGCTAGGTGGTAGTATGTGTGCGGCTGGGTGCTAGGTTGTGGTACGTGTGCGGCTAGGTGGTAGTATGTGTGCGGCTGGGTGCTAGGTTGTGGTATGTGTGCGGCTAGGTGGTAGTATGTGTGCGGCTGGGTGCTAGGTTGTGGAACGTGTGCGGCTATGTGGTAGTATGTGTGTGGCTGAGTGCTAGGTTGTGGAATGTGTGCGGCTAGGTGGTAGTATGTGTGCTGCTGGGTGCTAGGTTGTGGTACGTGTGCGGCTATGTGGTAGTATGTGTGCGGCTGGGTGCTAGGTTGTGGAACGTGTGCGGCTAGGTGGTAGTCTGCGTGCGGCTGGGTGCTAGGTTGTGGAACGTGTGCGGCTAGGTGATAGTATGTGTGCGGCTGGGTGCTAGGTTGTGGTACGTGTGCGGCTAGGTGGTAGTATGTGTGCGGCTGGGTGCTAGGTTGTGGAACGTGTGCGGCTGGGTGCTAGGTTGTGGAACATGTGCGGCTAGGTGATAGTATGTGTGCGGCTGGGTGCTAGGTTGTGGTACGTGTGCGGCTAGGTGGTAGTATGTGTGCAGCTGAGTGCTAGGTTGTGGAACGTGTGCGGCTAGGTGGTAGTATGTGTGCGGCTGGGTGCTAGGTTGTGGAACGTGTGCGGCTAGGTGATAGTATGTGTGCGACTGGGTGCTAGGTTGTGGTACGTGTGCGGCTAGGTGGTAGTATGTGTGCGGCTGGGTGCTAGGTTGTGGAACGTGTGCGGCTATGTGGTAGTATGTGTGCTGCTGGGTGCTAGGTTGTGGAACGTGTGTGGCTAGGTGGTAGTATGTGTGCGGCTGGGTGCTAGGTTGTGGTACGTGTGCGGCTAGGTGGTAGTATGTGTGCGGCTGGGTGCTAAGTTGTGGAACATGTGCGGCTTGGTGGTAGTATGTGTGCAGCTGGGTGCTAGGTTATGGAACGTGTGCGGCTATGTGGTAGTATATGTGCGGCTGGGTGCTAGGTTGTGGAACGTGTGCGGCTAAGTGGTATTTGTGCGGCTGAGTGCTAGGTTGTGGAACATGTGCGGCTAGGTGGTAGCATGTGTGCGGCTGGGTGCTAGGTTGTGGAACGTGTGCGGCTATGTGGTAGTATGTGTGCGGCTGGGTGCTAGGTTGTGGTACGTGTGCGGCTAGGTGGTAGTATGTGTGCTGCTGGGTGCTAGGTTGTGGTACGTGTGCGGCTAGGTGGTAGTATGCGTGCGGCTGGGTGCTAGGTTGTGGAACGTGTGCGGCTAGGTGGTAGTATCTGTGCTGCTGGGTGCTAGGTTGTGGTACGTGTGCGGCTAGGTGGTAGTATGTGTGCTGCTGGGTGCTAGGTTGTGGTACGTGTGCGGCTAGGTGGTAGTATGTATGCTGCTGGGTGCTAGGTTGTGGTACGTGTGCGGTCAGGTGGTAGTATCTGTGCGGCTGGGTGCTAGGTTGTGGAACGTGTGCGGCTAGGTGGTAGTATGTGTGTTGCTGGGTGCTAGGTTGTGGAATGTGTGTGGCTAGGTGGTAGTATGTGTGCGGCTGGGTGCTAGGTTGTGGTATGTGTGCGGCTAGGTGGTAGTATGTGTGCTGCTGGGTGCTAGGTTGTGGTACGTGTGCGGCTAGGTGGTAGTATGCGTGCGGCTGGGTGCTAGGTTGTGGAACGTGTGCGGCTAGGTGGTAGTATCTGTGCTGCTGGGTGCTAGGTTGTGGTACGTGTGCGGCTAGGTGGTAGCATGTGTGCTGCTGGGTGCTAGGTTGTGGTACGTGTGCGGCTAGGTGGTAGTATGTGTGCGGCTGGGTGCTAGGTTGTGGAACATGTGCGGCTAGGTGGTAGTATGTGTGCGGCTGAGTGCTAGGTTGTGGTACGTGTGCGGCTGAGTGCTAGGTTGTGGTACGTGTGCGGCTAGGTGGTAGTATGTGTGCGGCCTTAACCTCCTTGCCGGTCTAAAAAATCCGGCAAGGAGGCAGCGCCGCACTTTTTTTTAATTTTTTTTTTTTAAATCATGTAGCGAGCCCAGGGCTCGCTACATGATAGCCGCTGAGCGGCGGCATCCCCCCACCCACTCCGATTGCATTCGGCGATCAGAGTATGCAGGAAATCCCGTTGAAAACGGGATTTCCTGCAGGGCTTCCCCGGTCGCCATGGCGACCGGGCGGGATGACGTCACCGACGTCATGGACGTCGTGACGTCAGAGGGAATCCCGATCTGCTCCTTAGCGCTGCCTGGCACTGATTGGCCAGGCTGCGCAGGGGTCTGGGGTGGGGGGGCGGCGAGGCGGGTAGCGGCGAATTGGCGGCGAGCAGCGGCGATCGCGTACTACACGCAGCTAGCAAAGTGCTAGCTGCGTGTAGGAAAAAAAAATTATGCAAATCGGCCCAGCGGGGCCTGAGAATTCCTCCTGCGCAGGTTACCCCGAACTGAGTTCGGGATAACCGGCAAGGAGGTTAATGCTAGGTTGTGGTACGTGTGCGGCTGAGTGCTTAGGTTGTGGTACTTGTGCGGCTGGTGCTAGGTTGTGGTACTTGTGCGGCTGGGTGATGGGTTGTGGTACGTGTGTGGCTGGATGGTCGGTGGTACGTGTGCGGCTGAGTGCTAGGTGGTGGTACGTGCGCGGCTGAGTGCTAGGTGGTGGTATCTGCATTTGATCTGCAGGAGACGTGGTATCTGCATTTGATCTGCAGGGGACGTGGTATTTGCATTTGATCTGTGAGGGACATGGATGGTATCTGCATTTGATCTGCAGGGGACATGGTATCTGCTGTTGATCTGCAGGGGATGTGGTATCTGCTGTTGATCTGCAGGGGATGTGGTATCTGCATTTGATCTGTGAGGAACATGGTATCTGCTGTTGATCTGTGAGGGACGTGGTATCTGCTGTTGATCTGTGAGGGACGTGGTATCTGCTGTTGATTTGTGAGGGACGTGGTATCTGCTGTTGATTTGTGAGGGACGTGGTATCTGCTGTTGATCTGTGAGGGACGTGGTATCTGCTGTTGATCTGTGAGGGACGTGGTATCTGCTGTTGATCTGTGAGGAACATGGTATCTGCTGTTGATCTGTGAGGGACGTGGTATCTGCTGTTGATCTGTGAGGGACGTGGTATCTGCTGTTGATCTGTGAGGGACGTGGTATCTGCTGTTGATCTGTGAGGGACGTGGTATCTGCTGTTGATCTGTGAGGGACGTGGTATCTGCTGTTGATCTGTGAGGGACGTGGTATCTGCTGTTGATCTGTGAGGGACGTGGTATCTGCTGTTGATCTGTGAGGGACGTGGTATCTGCTGTTGATCTGTGAGGGACGTGGTATCTGCTGTTGATCTGTGAGGAACATGGTATCTGCTGTTGATCTGTGAGGGACATGGTATCTGCTGTTGATCTGTGGGGGACATGGTATCTGCATTTGATCTGCAGGGACATGGTATCTGCATTTGATCTACGGTGGACATGGTGTCTGCTGTTGATCTGTAGGGGGTATGGTATCTGCATTTGATCAGTGGGGGACCTAATACAGACCATTGTTATTTTGGGGAAAATGTCTGAACTTGTTTGTGAAAACAAGGTGTCTGAACATGCACTGATGTCAGCATGTTTTCTGTTTATTTCATGGACATGGTGGCAGCTTGGAAGACGGGGGGGGGGGGGGGGCGCAACAGGTTTTCTTGCCTTGAGTGACAAAAAGGCCAGAGGCGCTCCTGCTAATGCCCACTTTGCGATTTTCTGGTGACTGCTGCCCACATTACGATTTTCTGGTGAATGCTGCCCACATTACGATTTTCTGGTGAATGCTGCCCACATTAAGATTTTCTGGTGAATGTTGCCCACATTGCAATTTTCTGGTGAATGCTGCCCACATTGATATTTTCTAGTGACTGCTGCCCACATTGCGATTTTCTGGTGACTACTGCCCACATTGCAATTTTCTGTTGCCTTCTGCCCACATTGTGATTTTCTAGTTACTGCTGCCCACATTGCGATTTTCTGGTGACTGCTGCCCACATTGCGATTTTCAGGTAAATGCTGCCCACATTGCAATTTTCCAGTGAATGCTTCCCACATTATGATTTTCTAGTGAATGCTGCCCACATTACGATTTTCGGGTGAATGCTGCCCACATTACGATTTTCTGGTGAATGCTGCCCACTTTACGATTTTCTGGTGAATGCTGCCCACATTGCGACTTTCTTGTGACTGCTGCCCACATTGCGATTTTCTGTTGACTGCTGTGCACATTATGACTTTCTATTGACTGCTGTGCACATTGCGATTTTCTGGTGATTGCTGCCCACATTACGATTTTCTGGTGAATGCTGCCCACATCGCGATTTTCTAGTGACTGCTGCCCACATTGCGATTTTCTGGTGACTACTGCCCACATTGTGATTTTCTGGTGAATGCTGCCCACATTGCAATTTTCTGGTGAGTACTGCCCACATTGTGATTTTCTGGTGACTACTGCTCACATTGCGATTTTCGGTTCCCTGCTGCCCACATTGTGATTTTCTGGTGAATTCTGCCCACATTGGGATTTTCTAGTGACTGCTGCCCACATTGCAATTTTCTGTTGCCTGCTGCCCACATTGTGATTTTGTAGTGACTGATGCCCACATCACGATTTTCTGGTGAATGCTGCCCACATTACGATTTTCTGGAGAATGCTGCCCACATTGCAATTTTCCGGTGACTGCTGCCCACATTGCGATTTTCTAGTGACTGCTGCCCACATTGCGATTTTCTAGTGACTGCTGCCCACATGGCGATTTTCTGGTGACTACTGAACACATTGTGATTTTCTGGTGACTACTGCCCAAACTGCGATTTTTTGTTCCCTTTCGCCCACATTGCAATTTTCCGGTGACTGCTGCCCACATTAAGATTTTCTGGTGAATGCTGCCCACATTACGATTTTCTGGTGAATTATGCCCACTTTACGATTTTTTGGTGAATGCTGCCCACATTGCGATTTTTTAGTGACTGCTGCCCACATTGCGATTTTTAGTGACTGCTGCCCACATTGCGATTTTCTATTGACTGCTGCCCACATTGCGATTTTCTATTGACTGCTGCCCACATTGTAATTTTCTGGTGTCTGCTGCCCACATTGTGATTTTCTGGTGAATGCTGCCCACATTATGAATTTCTAGTGAATGCTGCCCACATTACGATTTTCTGGTGAATGCTGCCTACATTGCGAGTTTTTAGTGAATGCTGCCCACATTGCGATTTTCTGGTGAATGCTGCCCACATTGCGATTTTCTGGTGAATGCTGCCCACATTGCGATTTTCTGGTGAATGCTGCCCACATTACATTTTTCTGGTGAATGCTGCCCACATTGCAATTTTCTGGTGAATGCTGCCCACATTGCGATTTTCTATTGACTGCTGCCCAAATTGCGATTTTCTGGTGACTACTGCCCACTTTGCGATTTTCTGGTGACTGCTGCCCACATTACGATTTTCTGGTGAATGCTGCCCACATTACGATTTTCTGGTGAATGCTGCCCACATTACGATTTTCTGGTGAATGCTGCCAACATTACGATTTTCTGGTGAATGCTGCCCACATTGTGATGTTGTAGTGACTGCTGCCCACATTGCGATTTTCTGGTGACTGCTGCCCACATTATGATTTTCTATTGACTGCTGTGCACATTGCGATTTTCTGGTGATTGCTGCCCACATTACAATTTTCTAGTGAATGCTGCCCACATTACGATTTTCTGGTGAATGCTGCCCGTATTGCATATTTCTGGTGAGTGCTGCTCACATTGCAATTTTCTGGTGAATGCTGCCCACATTGCGATTTTCTAGAGACTGCTGCCCACATTGCGATTTTCTGTTGCCTGTTGCGCACATTGTGATTTTCTGGTGAATGCTGCACACATTGCGATTTTCTAGTGACTGCTGCCCACATTGCGATTTTCTGTTGCTTCCTGCCTACATTATGATTTTCTGGTGAATGCTGCCTACATTGCGAGTTCCTAGTGACTGCTGCCCACATTGCGAGTTTCTAGTGACTGCTGCCCACATTACGATTTTCTGGTGAATGCTGCCCACATTACGATTTTCTGGTGAATGCTGCCCACATTGTGATTTTCTAGTGACTGCTGCCCACATTGCGATTTTCTGGTGACTACTGCCCACTTTGCGATTTTCTGGTTACTGCTACCCACATTACGATTTTCTGGTGAATGCTGCCCACATTAAGATTTTTTAGTGAATGCTGCCCACATTACGATTTTCTAGTGAATGCTGCCCACATTGCGATTGTCTAGTGACTGCTGTACGCATTAAGATTTTCTGTTGCCTGCTGCCCACATTGTGATTGTGTAGTGACTGCTGCCCACATTGTGATTTTCTGGTGACTGCTGCCCACATTGTGATTTTCTAGTGACTGCTGTCCACATTGAGATTTTCTGGTGACTGCTGCCCACATTACGATTTTCTGGTGAATGCTGCCCACATTATGATTTTCTGGAGAATGCTGCCCACATTGCAATTTTCTGGTGACTGCTGCCCACATGGCGATTTTCTAGTGACTGCAGCCCACATTGCGATTTTCTGGTGACTACTGAACACATTGTGATTTTCTGGTGACTACTGCCCAAATTGCGATTTTTTTTGTTGCCTCCTGCCCACATTGCGATTTTCTGGTGACTGCTGCCAACATTGCAATTTTCTGGTGACTGTTGCCCACTTTGCGATTTTCTGGTGACTGCTGCCCACATTGCGATTTTCTGGTGACTGCTGCCCACATTATGATTTTCTGGTGAATGCTGCCCACATTACGATTTTCTGGTGAATTATGCTCACTTTACGATTTTCTAGTGAATGCTGCCAACATTGCGATTTTTTAGTGACTGCTGCCCACATTGCGATTTTTTAGTGACTGCTGCCCACATTGCGATTTTTTAGTGACTGCTGCCCACATTGCGATTTTCTATTGACTGCTGCCCACATTGCAATTTTCTGGTGTCTGCTGCCCACATTGTAATTTTCTGGTGTCTGCTGCCCACATTGCGATTTTCTGGTGAATGCTGCCCACATTATGAATTTCTAGTGAATGCTGCCCACATTACGATTTTCTGGTGAATGCTGCCTACATTGCGAGTTTCTAGTGAATGCTGCTCACATTGCGATTTTCTGGTGAATGCTGCCCACATTACAATTTTCTGGTGAATGCTGCCCACATTGCAATTTTCTGGTGAATGCTGGCCATATTGCGATTTTCTATTGATTGCTGGCCATATTGCGATTTTCTATTGACTGCTGCCAAAATTGCGATTTTCTGGTGACTACTGCCCACTTTGCGATTTTCTGGTGACTGCTGCCCACATTACAATTTTCTGGTGAATGCTGCCCACATTACGATTTTCTGGTGAATGCTGCCCACATTACGATTTTCTGGTGAATGCTGCCCACATTGTAATGTTGTAGTGACTGCTGTCCACATTGCGATTTTCTGGTGACTGCTGCCCACATTATGATTTTCTATTGACTGCTGTGCACATTGCGATTTTCTGGTGATTGCTGCCCACATTACAATTTTCAGGTGATTGCTGCCCACATTACGATTTTTTGGTGAATGCTGCCCACATTGCAGTTTTCTGGAGAATGCTGCCCACATTGCAATTTTCTAGTGAATGCTGCCAACATTGCGATTTTCTAGTGACTGCTGCCCACATTGCGATTTTCTGGTGACTACTGCCCACATTGTGATTTTCTGGTGACTACTGCCCACATTGCGATTTTCTGTTGCCTTCTGCCCACATTGCGATTTTCTGGTTACTGCTGCCCATATTGCGATTTTCTGGTGACTGCTGCCCACATTGCAATTTTCCGGTGATTGTTTTCCACATTATGATTTTCTGGTGAATGCTGCCTACATTACAATTTTCTGTTGAATGCTGCCCACATTGTGATTTTCTGGTGACTACTGCTCACATTGCGATTTTCTGTTCCCCGCTGCCCACATTGTGATTTTCTGGTAAATTCTGCCCACATTGGGATTTTCTAGTGACTGCTGCCCACATTGCGATTTTCTTTTTACTGCTGTGCACATTATGATTTTCTATTGACTGCTGTGCACATTGCGATTTTCTAGTGACTGCTGCCCACATTGCGATTTTCTGGTGAATGCTGCCCACATTGCAATTTTCTGGTGAGTACTGCCCACATTGTGATTTTCTGGTGACTACTGCTCACATTGCGATTTTCGGTTCCCTGCTGCCCACATTGTGATTTTCTGGTGAATTCTGCCCACATTGGGATTTTCTAGTGACTGCTGCCCACATTGCAATTTTCTGTTGCCTGCTGCCCACATTGTGATTTTGTAGTGACTGATGCCCACATCACGATTTTCTGGTGAATGCTGCCCACATTACGATTTTCTGGAGAATGCTGCCCACATTGCAATTTTCTGGTGACTGCTGCCCACGTTGCGATTTTCTAGTGACTGCTGCCCACATTGCGATTTTCTAGTGACTGCTGCCCACATGGCGATTTTCTGGTGACTACTGAACACATTGTGATTTTCTGGTGACTACTGCCCAAAATGCGATTTTTTGTTGCCTCCTGCCCACATTGCAATTTTCCGGTGACTGCTGCCCACATTAAGATTTTCTGGTGAATGCTGCCCACATTACGATTTTCTGGTGAATTATGCCCACTTT
Organism: Hyperolius riggenbachi; assembly: GCF_040937935.1. Taxonomy (NCBI): domain Eukaryota; kingdom Metazoa; phylum Chordata; class Amphibia; order Anura; family Hyperoliidae; genus Hyperolius; species Hyperolius riggenbachi. Next base: position 191,471,596 of record NC_090651.1, on the reverse strand, counting down.
ACGATTTTCTGGAGAATGCTGCCCACATTGCGATTTTTTAGTGACTGCTGCCCACATTGCGATTTTTAGTGACTGCTGCCCACATTGCGATTTTCTATTGACTGCTGCCCACATTGCAATTTTCTATTGACTGCTGCCCACATTGTAATTTTCTGGTGTCTGCTGCCCATATTGCGATTTTCTGGTGAATGCTGCCCACATTATGAATTTCTAGTGAATGCTGCCCACATTATGATTTTCTGGTGAATGCTGCCTACATTGCGAGTTTCTAGTGAATGCTGCCCACATTGCGATTTTCTGGTGAATGCTGCCCACATTACATTTTTCTGGTGAATGCTGCCCACATTGCAATTTTCTGGTGAATGCTGCCCACATTGCGATTTTCTTTTGACTGCTGCCCAAATTGCGATTTTCTGGTGACTACTGCCCACTTTGCGATTTTCTGGTGACTGCTGCCCACATTACGATTTTCTGGTGAATGCTGCCCACATTACGATTTTCTGGTGAATGCTGCCCACATTGTGATGTTATAGTGACTGCTGCCCACATTGCGATTTTCTGGTGACTGCTGCCCACATTATGATTTTCTATTGAATGCTGTGCACATAGCGATTTTCTGGTGATTGCTGCCCACATTACGATTTTCTGGTGAATGCTGCCCACATTACGATTTTCTGGTGAATGCTGCCCACATTGCAATTTTCTGGTGAGTGCTGCTCACATTGCAATTTTCTGGTGAATGCTGGCCACATTTCGATTTTCTAGAGACTGCTGCCCACATTGCGATTTTCTGTTGCCTGTTGCGCACATTGTGATTTTCTGGTGAATTCTGCACAAATTGCGATTTTCTAGTGACTGCTGCCCACATTGCGATTTTCTGTTGCCTCCTGCCTACATTATGATTTTCTGGTGAATGCTGCCTACGTTGCGAGTTCCTAGTGACTGCTGCCCACATTGCGAGTTTCTAGTGACTGCTGCCCACATTACGATTTTCTGGTGAATGCTGCCCACATTGCTATTTTCCGGTGATTGTTTTCCACATTATGATTTTCTGGTGAATGCTGCCCACATTGTGATTTTCTGGTGACTACTGCTCACATTGCGATTTTCTGTTCCCTGCTGCCCACATTGTGATTTTCTGGTAAATTCTGCCCACATTGGGATTTTCTAGTGACTGCTGCCCACATTGCGATTTTCTGTTGACTGCTGTGCACATTATGATTTTCTATTGACTGCTGTGCACATTGCGATTTTCTAGTGACTGCTGCCCACATTGCGATTTTCTGGTGAATGCTGCCCACATTGCAATTTTCTGGTGAGTACTGCCCACATTGTGATTTTCTGGTGACTGCTGCCCATATTGCAATTTTCTGTTGCCTGCTGCCCACATTGTGATTTTGTAGTGACTGATGCCCACATCACGATTTTCTGGTGAATGCTGCCCACATTACGATTTTCTGGAGAATGCTGCCCACATTGCAATAGTCTGGTGACTGCTGCCCACGTTGCGATTTTCTAGTGACTGCTGCCCACATGGCGATTTTCTGGTGACTACTGAACACATTGTGATTTTCTGGTGACTACTGCCCAAAATGCGATTTTTTGTTGGCTCCTGCCCATATTGCAATTTTCCGGTGACTGCTGCCCACATTAAGATTTTCTGGTGAATGCTGCCCACATTACGATTTTCTGGTGAATTATGCCCACTTTACGATTTTCTGGAGAATGCTGCCCACATTGCGATTTTTTAGGGACTGCTGCCCACATTGCGATTTTTAGTGACTGCTGCCCACATTGCGATTTTCTATTGACTGCTGCCCACATTGCGATTTTCTATTGACTGCTGCCCACATTGTAATTTTCTGGTGTCTGCTGCCCATATTGCGATTTTCTGGTGAATGCTGCCCACATTATGAATTTCTAGCGAATGCTGCCCACATTACGATTTTCTGGTGAATTCTGCCTACATTGCGAGTTTCTAGTGAATGCTGCCCACATTGCGATTTTCTGGTGAATGCTGCCCACATTGCGATTTTCTGGTGAATGCTGCCCACATTACATTTTTCTGGTGAATGCTGCCCACATTGCAATTTTCTGGTGAATGCTGCCCACATTGCGATTTTCTATTGACTGCTGCCCAAATTGCGATTTTCTGGTGAATGCTGCCCACATTGCAATTTTCTGGTGAGTACTGCCCACATTGTGATTTTCTGGTGACTACTGCTCACATTGCGATTTTCGGTTCCCTGCTGCCCACATTGTGATTTTCTGGTGAATTCTGCCCACATTGGGATTTTCTAGTGACTGCTGCCCATATTGCAATTTTCTGTTGCCTGCTGCCCACATTGTGATTACGTAGTGACTGATGCCCACATCACGATTTTCTGGTGAATGCTGCCCACATTACGATTTTCTGGAGAATGCTGCCCACATTGCAATAGTCTGGTGACTGCTGCCCACGTTGCGATTTTCTAGTGACTGCTGCCCACATTGCGATTTTCTAGTGACTGCTGCCCACATTGCGATTTTCTAGTGACTGCTGCCCACATGGCGATTTTCTGGTGACTACTGAACACATTGTGATTTTCTGGTGACTACTGCCCAAAATGCGATTTTTTTGTTGCCTCCTGCCCATATTGCAATTTTCCGGTGACTGCTGCCCACATTAAGATTTTCTGGTGAATGCTGCCCACATTACGATTTTCTGGTGAATTATGCCCACTTTACGATTTTCTGGAGAATGCTGCCCACATTGCGATTTTTTAGGGACTGCTGCCCACATTGCGATTTTTAGTGACTGCTGCCCACATTGCGATTTTCTATTGACTGCTGCCCACATTGTAATTTTCTGGTGTCTGCTGCCCATATTGCGATTTTCTGGTGAATGCTGCCCACATTATGAATTTCTAGCGAATGCTGCCCACATTACGATTTTCTGGTGAATTCTGCCTACATTGCGAGTTTCTAGTGAATGCTGCCCACATTGCGATTTTCTGGTGAATGCTGCCCACATTGCGATTTTCTGGTGAATGCTGCCCACATTACATTTTTCTGGTGAATGCTGCCCACATTACATTTTTCTGGTGAATGCTGCCCACATTGCAATTTTCTGGTGAATGCTGCCCACATTGCGATTTTCTATTGACTGCTGCCCAAATTGCGATTTTCTGGTGACTACTGCCCACTTTGCGATTTTCTGGTGACTGCTGCCCACATTACGATTTTCTGGTGAATGCTGCCCACATTACGATTTTCTGGCGAATGCTGCCCACATTACGATTTTCTGGTGAATGCTGCCCACATTACGATTTTCTGGTGAATGCTGCCCACATTGTGATGTTGTAGTGACTGCTGCCCACATTGCGATTTTCTGGTGACTGCTGCCCACATTATGATTTTCTATTGACTGCTGTGCACATTGCGATTTTCTGGTGATTGCTGCCCACATTACGATTTTCTGGTGAATGCTGCCCACATTACGATTTTCTGGTGAATGCTGCCCACATTACGATTTTCTGGTGAATGCTGCCCACTTTGCAATTTTCTGGTGAATGCTGCTCACATTGCAATTTTCTGGTGAATTCTGCACACATTGCGATTTTCTAGTGACTGCTGCCCACATTGCGATTTTCTGTTGCCTTCTGCCTACCTTATGATTTTCTGGTGAAGCTGCCTTCGTTGCGAGTTCCTAGTGACTGCTGCCCACATTGCGAGTTTCTAGTGACTGCTGCCCACATTACGATTTTTTGGTGAATGCTGCCCACATTACAATTTTCTGGTGAATGCTGCCCACATTGTGATTTTCTAGTGACTGCTGCCCCATTGCGATTTTCTGGTGACTACTGCCCACTTTGCGATTTTCTGGTTACTGCTACCCACATTACGATTTTCTGGTGAATGCTGCCCACATTAAGATTTTCTAGTGAATGCTGCCCACATTGCGATTGTCTAGTGACTGCTGTACGCATTAAGATTTTCTGTTGCCTGCTGCCCATTTTGTAGTGACTGCTGCCCACATTGTGATTTTCTGGGGACTGCTGCCCACATTGTGATTTTCTAGTGACTGCTTTCCACATTGAGATTTTCTGGTGACTGCTGCCCACATTACGATTTTCTGGTGAATGCTGCCCACATTATGATTTTCTGGAGAATACTGCCCACATCGCAATTTTCTGGTGACTGCTGCCCACATTGCGATTTTCTAGTGACTGCAGCCCACATTGCGATTTTCTGGTGACTACTGAACACATTGTGATTTTCTGGTGACTACTGCCCAAATTGCGATTTTTCTTTGTTGCCTCCTGCCCACATTGCGATTTTCTGGTGACTGCTGCCAACATTGCAATTTTCTGGTGACTGCTGCCCACATTGCGATTTTCTGGTGACTGCTGCCCACATTGCAATTTTCTGGTGACTGCTGCCCACATTATGATTTTCTGGTGAATGCTGCCCACATTGCAATTTTCTGGTGACTGCTGCCCACATTATGATTTTCTGGTGAATGCTGCCCACATTACGATTTTCTGGTGAATTATGCTCACTTTACGATTTTCTAGTGAATGCTGCCAACATTGCGATTTTTTAGTGACTGCTGCCCACATTGCGATTTTTTAGTGACTGCTGCCCACATTGCCATTTTCTATTGACTGCTGCCCACATTGTAATTTTCTGGTGTCTGCTGCCCACATTGTAATTTTCTGGTGTCTGCTGCCCACATTGCGATTTTCTGGTGAATGCTGCCCACATTATGAATTTCTAGTGAATGCTGCCCACATTACGATTTTCTGGTGAATGCTGCCTACATTGCGAGTTTCTAGTGAATGCTGCCCACATTGCGATTTTCTGGTGAATGCTGCCCACATTGCGATTTTCTGGTGAATGCTGCCCACATTACAATTTTCTGGTGAATGCTGCCCACATTATGATTTTCTATTGACTGCTGCCCTAATTGCGATTTTCTGGTGACTACTGCCCACTTTGCGATTTTCTGGTGACTGCTGCCCACATTACGATTTTCTGGTGAATGCTGCCCACATTACGATTTTCTGGTGAATGCTGCCCACATTACGATTTTCTGGTGAATGCTGCCCACATTGTGATGTTGTAGTGACTGCTGTCCACATTGCGATTTTCTGGTGACTGCAGCCCACATTATGATTTTCTATTGACTGCTGTGCACATTGCGATTTTCTGGTGATTGCTGCCCACATTACAATTTTCAGGTGATTGCTGCCCACATTGCAATTTTCTGGTGAATGCTGCCCACATTGCGATTTTCTGGTGACTGCTGCCAACATTGCGATTTTCTAGTGACTGCTGCCCACATTGCGATTTTCTGGTGACTACTGCCCACATTGTGATTTTCTGGTGACTACTGCCCACATTGCGATTTTCTGTTGCCTTCTGCCCACATTGCGATTTTCTGTTGCCTTCTGCCCACATTGCGATTTTCTGTTGCCTTCTGCCCACATTGTGATTTTCTGGTTACTGCTGCCCACATTGCGATTTTCTGGTGACTGCTGCCCACATTGCAATTTTCCGGTGATTGTTTTCCACATTATGATTTTCTGGTGAATGCTGCCTACATTACAATTTTCTGGTGAATGCTGCCCACATTGTGATTTTCTGGTGACTACTGCTCACATTGCGATTTTCTGTTCCCTGCTGCCCACATTGTGATTTTCTGGTAATTTCTGCCCACATTGCGATTTTATAGTGACTGCTGCCCACATTGCGATTTTCTGTTGACTACTGCCCACATTGTGATTTTCTGGTGAATGCTGCCCACATTGCAATTTTCTGGTAAGTACTGCCCACATTGTGATTTTCTGGTGACTACTGCTCACATTGCGATTTTCTATTCCCTGCTGCCCACATTGTGATTTTCTGGTGAAGCTGCCTTCGTTGCGAGTTCCTAGTGACTGCTGCCCACATTGCGAGTTTCTAGTGACTGCTGCCCACATTACGATTTTTTGGTGAATGCTGCCCACATTACAATTTTCTGGTGAATGCTGCCCACATTGTGATTTTCTAGTGACTGCTGCCCCATTGCGATTTTCTGGTGACTACTGCCCACTTTGCGATTTTCTGGTTACTGCTACCCACATTACGATTTTCTGGTGAATGCTGCCCACATTAAGATTTTCTAGTGAATGCTGCCCACATTGCGATTGTCTAGTGACTGCTGTACGCATTAAGATTTTCTGTTGCCTGCTGCCCATTTTGTAGTGACTGCTGCCCACATTGTGATTTTCTGGGGACTGCTGCCCACATTGTGATTTTCTAGTGACTGCTTTCCACATTGAGATTTTCTGGTGACTGCTGCCCACATTACGATTTTCTGGTGAATGCTGCCCACATTATGATTTTCTGGAGAATACTGCCCACATCGCAATTTTCTGGTGACTGCTGCCCACATTGCGATTTTCTAGTGACTGCAGCCCACATTGCGATTTTCTGGTGACTACTGAACACATTGTGATTTTCTGGTGACTACTGCCCAAATTGCGATTTTTCTTTGTTGCCTCCTGCCCACATTGCGATTTTCTGGTGACTGCTGCCAACATTGCAATTTTCTGGTGACTGCTGCCCACATTGCGATTTTCTGGTGACTGCTGCCCACATTGCAATTTTCTGGTGACTGCTGCCCACATTATGATTTTCTGGTGAATGCTGCCCACATTGCAATTTTCTGGTGACTGCTGCCCACATTATGATTTTCTGGTGAATGCTGCCCACATTACGATTTTCTGGTGAATTATGCTCACTTTACGATTTTCTAGTGAATGCTGCCAACATTGCGATTTTTTAGTGACTGCTGCCCACATTGCGATTTTTTAGTGACTGCTGCCCACATTGCCATTTTCTATTGACTGCTGCCCACATTGTAATTTTCTGGTGTCTGCTGCCCACATTGTAATTTTCTGGTGTCTGCTGCCCACATTGCGATTTTCTGGTGAATGCTGCCCACATTATGAATTTCTAGTGAATGCTGCCCACATTACGATTTTCTGGTGAATGCTGCCTACATTGCGAGTTTCTAGTGAATGCTGCCCACATTGCGATTTTCTGGTGAATGCTGCCCACATTGCGATTTTCTGGTGAATGCTGCCCACATTACAATTTTCTGGTGAATGCTGCCCACATTATGATTTTCTATTGACTGCTGCCCTAATTGCGATTTTCTGGTGACTACTGCCCACTTTGCGATTTTCTGGTGACTGCTGCCCACATTACGATTTTCTGGTGAATGCTGCCCACATTACGATTTTCTGGTGAATGCTGCCCACATTACGATTTTCTGGTGAATGCTGCCCACATTGTGATGTTGTAGTGACTGCTGTCCACATTGCGATTTTCTGGTGACTGCAGCCCACATTATGATTTTCTATTGACTGCTGTGCACATTGCGATTTTCTGGTGATTGCTGCCCACATTACAATTTTCAGGTGATTGCTGCCCACATTGCAATTTTCTGGTGAATGCTGCCCACATTGCGATTTTCTGGTGACTGCTGCCAACATTGCGATTTTCTAGTGACTGCTGCCCACATTGCGATTTTCTGGTGACTACTGCCCACATTGTGATTTTCTGGTGACTACTGCCCACATTGCGATTTTCTGTTGCCTTCTGCCCACATTGCGATTTTCTGTTGCCTTCTGCCCACATTGCGATTTTCTGTTGCCTTCTGCCCACATTGTGATTTTCTGGTTACTGCTGCCCACATTGCGATTTTCTGGTGACTGCTGCCCACATTGCAATTTTCCGGTGATTGTTTTCCACATTATGATTTTCTGGTGAATGCTGCCTACATTACAATTTTCTGGTGAATGCTGCCCACATTGTGATTTTCTGGTGACTACTGCTCACATTGCGATTTTCTGTTCCCTGCTGCCCACATTGTGATTTTCTGGTAATTTCTGCCCACATTGCGATTTTATAGTGACTGCTGCCCACATTGCGATTTTCTGTTGACTACTGCCCACATTGTGATTTTCTGGTGAATGCTGCCCACATTGCAATTTTCTGGTAAGTACTGCCCACATTGTGATTTTCTGGTGACTACTGCTCACATTGCGATTTTCTATTCCCTGCTGCCCACATTGTGATTTTCTGGTGAATTCTGCCCACATTGGGATTTTCTAGTGACTGCTGCCCACATTGCGATTTTCTGTTGACTGCTGTGCACATTATGATTTTCTATTGACTGCTGTGCACATTGCGATTTTCTGGTGATTGCTGCCCACATTACGATTTTCAGGTGAATGCTGCCCACATTGCAATTTTCTGGTGACTGCTGCCCACATTGCGATTTTCTGGTGACTACTGCCCACATTGTGATTTTCTGGTGAATGCTGCCCACATTGCAATTTTCTGGTGAGTACTGCTGTTATGGAATAAAAGTCTATTGATCGGAGTAAAAGATTTATTTCAAAGGTGCAGAGAATACAATACAGGTCAGTATAGCCAGTATTGGAGAATTCCAAGGAGGCAAACTTACACAGAGATTATATAGCCTTATACATGAAACAGTTGGATGTCCATGTTGGCAGGAAAGACCTGTCAAATAAGATGGATTACAGGGCCACGAAGGAAAATATCCACCCTTGGCCGAGTACTAAGTAGAGTAAAGTTCACTGTAATGAACACTGATACAAAATGGATATTAGATACAAAATGGAGGAAGGCAAGATGCTAAATCTTCCTTATCAGTTCCCCCTTTTGTTCATACACAGAACTTTACTCAAACTCCAGTACCAGACTTACTCTGTGCCTTT